>NC_052643.1:17344973-17654197 GCF_016161935.1 Mauremys reevesii | reverse complement strand
AGGCAATACTGGAGAGTTGGATGGCTCAGCGCCTTGTTAAATCGAAAACAATTTTTCAATTCTAGGTTGCTGGTTTGCTGGCCTGATTCCAGCCCTGGCTAGTAGTGCGCTAATCACTACATTACCAGCTCATCTGATTATTTCCATGATTAGTTTTTGAACAAACAACTTTATTAACAGCAACCACCTTAATTTAAAAGTGTAGAGTCATTTATTCACCACTAGGTGGCAATCATACACTAATTGTATCTTACGTAAAAACATACGAACATAAGAACGGCCATAATGGATCAGACCAAAGGTCCATCTAGCCCAGTGTCCTGTCCTCTGACAGTGGCCAATGGCAGGTGCCCCAGAGGGAATGAACAGAACGGGTGATCATCTTGTATAATCTCTGCATTCTGTATCAAGGAAACACAGTATTTTAGTTTAAATACAGTTAAGCACGAGTGGAGAGACTTGATGGAGAGACATACAGGCCATTATCTCAGTAACTGCAGGAGAAAATAAATCAAGTTTTCAGGAAAAAAACAAACAAATAAGCCAAATTTGAATCAATTTTACACTACTTCATACTGATCGTCCACATTTCTTTAAGTGGTGTTTTGCCCAGAACTGAGTGTTTCACTGTCTTTTGTTGCTCCAAACAAAGCCTGACGCCCAGGAGTGAGGAAGACTGCCACCCAAATCAGCTAGCCGAATGACCTTGGCACCGAGTGGGTAATGGGTACCGTCTATTAATGCCTAAGCTCTGTGCTAGTTAACAGCTTGTGCTGCTGCCAGACTTCATAGTGGCTGGGTCAGAATTCAGTGCAGACGAGCGCAGGATGACAGCTTACATATGGCACTGAGACGGTTGTGTGGCATTTGCAGCTGCAAAAATTCCTCTGCTGACATCCTTCTTGCTTGACATGAGAGGATAATGGGACACATAATTGCACAATCTGAGCACATATTGCATAATATGAGCAACCCCTCCATCACCCCAGATAAAATGCTTTTCATGTTTGCTAAAGGCAAAGAGGCCAAATTAGGTATATTTGAAGCGTGTGTAGTTACATGTGGGCGGTTAGTACCTGCTCCTGGAAAAATCAGAAATTCCTTTTTCAAAATAATATGTTGACTGATGCTTAAAATACCTCTGGCAATTACTTCTCTCTAGTATAATTACAATCATTAAGCGTGGATAATGGTTAGCGCTGATGTTTAGAAGAATAATGTATCAGTATAGTAAAGCTTTATTTTCCACGGTATTCCTACAGTTGTGTGAGCTAGGACTTGCTGTAATGCCTTTTATGGGAGCTAGTGTAGTCTAATACTAGGGATACATGGTTAGAACTCCAGGGTTCCATGCTTGGCTTTGCCACTAACTCACTGCATGACCTTGGGTGAGTCACTTAATGACTCTGTGCCTTGGTTCTCACCTGAACAATGGGGATAATTCTGGCCCCATGAGATTGTTTTGAGTTGTAATTAATTAATGCTTGTTAAGCACTTGGAGATCTTTGGGTGAAAGGGGCAGCTGCATGAATATTCCTGTCACTTACTGACCATGGATCCAAGAAATGCCAGCTCTAATTAACAGGCAGCAAAGTTCTTGTCCTCATAGCTGATCTGTGATGGGTTTGAAAAGAACAGCCAGAGAAGCTGGTTCAAACAAAGACTCTTACAATGGCCTATTAACATTGACAGTGAAAAGCAATCTCACTGGGCCAGCGCGGAGAATTGTGGTAAGTGTTTACTTTGACTGGAAATGTTTATAGGTTGTGCTGTGAGCAGCGAGCTATGGGGATCTGGACTGACAATGGGGTGTAGAAGGAGGATGCATCACAAAAAGTGCAGATACCCAGGGGCTGAAGCCAGCAGAACTCATTCCTGCTGTCACCATAAGAGGAGCAGGTGTTAGGGAAATGCACTGTGGGTAAACCCAAGGCCTGGTGGGGGAAGAGGGCATTTCCATCAAGGGAACTGCCTTTGGTTTCTGGGCCTGGGCCACTTCTGGGTAAGCAAAGGAGCCTTAGGCAGGCACACCTGGAAGGGGGGCTGGGGTTCGCATAAAGAGACTGCTCTCTGCCGTAATCCCTCTGAGTAGAGTCAATTCTTGGTACAGAGTTGGTCCCCAGGAGCCGGGCAATAGCACCTGGCTAAAGGGAATGCTTGTGTCTAACGGCTGATCGCCTCTGTTCCAGGCCTTGTGCGCACTAAGAATATACCCAGCCCCTGCATCCCTGATTTCTCTGACAACAGGTAACCAACTTCAGGGCCTGACATCCGCTACCACTCGGCAGATGGGTGACTGTACGTGTGCGTCCTCCTCCCCAGCCCTGCAGACTCTGCCGCTGGCACGCGGAAAGGGGTCACCTGGGTGAAGGATGCCCTGGCCTGGGAGGAATAACTGCTCAGTGAGCCCTTGGGCCTCACCTCCCTTTCCTGGGGCAGACACGGCCTGCCCAACTTTCTCCAAGGCAAACCCTTTATTTCCTGATTCTATTCCAGCATCCATTATAAGAGGCCCCAAAATCCCCTGCCCTGCACTGAACAATGGCAGGGCCTGAACGCTGGGTCCATGCCCTGCCACCCCCAAGGACGCGGCTGTGGCCTGGCTTTGCAGTTTGCAGGGGTCGATGAGCACTGCCTGCCTGCCTGCAGTGCCAGGAGACTCACACTTGTTTGTGCTTTATGGGCTTGATTGCAGCAGGGGCCAGATCTTTCCCACCCCCTGCGCTTGCCTCCATCCTGGCCTGGTGGGGTGCGTCCACGGGCTGTTTCACCAAACTCTCTCTCCTGGGCCAGCAGCACAGATGTTGTACAAACAGCTGTGAAGATCCCCTCCAGGCCAGTCACATGGGGATGCTGAAGCTGGGCCATTTGTGCTGTAGTCACACTTCCTGGGCTCCCTTCTCCCCTCAGCTTATTGCTGAGGCCAAGTATCTCAGACTCCACGTGAGTCTTGCAGTGCGTCCCTGTTCTGTGCGGCAAGCGCAGCTCTCCCTGAGCACTGCACAGCATCCCCCACTCCCTCTGTAAACGTAGGGTGGCTGCTGCATTAATCTGTGTCTGTCTCTCCTGGCTCCCCACCCGCTTCCTTCTGAACCACAAGGCACCAACTTGTCAAGACAGAAGATGTTGCTTCGATGTGCTGCCCACCCGCACAGCCACGCACGCCGAGCGCTCTGCCAAGCGATGAGGCAGAGCATATGGCCCATAGATATTAAAAACTGCAAGAGGAGGAGGACTGACTGGCTCAGGGGGATTGGGAATGGGAGAAAAAGCCTTTTCCCTCTCTGGTTCTGTTTCCAACCTGGCCCAGGTAGAGAACACCGGAACGTGGCTGCCCTGGGGTGCTGTGTGCGATGCGTCCAGGGGGCCAGCTGCTGTGGGGAGAGATGGATCAGCACAAGCCAGGCACCGCTTATCTCTTTTGCTGGCGGTCTGTGCCTGGAAGCCAAAGTCGGAGGAGTAATGACTGTCTGTCCTGCAGAGACAGGGCTCTCCTGAGGCACAGAGAGGAAGGATGGTCCCAGCGGTTTGGGCACTAACCTAGCGCATGGGAAACCTGGGTTCAAGTTGCTGCTCCTCCACAGACTTCCTGTGTGACCGTGGGGGAGTCACTTAAGCCTTGTCGGCACAAACAGTGAGACTGTGGGAGGCTAGGATATGACGGTCTTCCCCCCACTGCCCGCTAGCCGACTGCAGTCTCATGCCGGCGGGCACACTGGCAACGCTAGCGCAAAGCACCTCACTGAAAGGTCAATGGGCATCCACAGACCATGGCAGGCTAGTGTGGGCCGATGGTTGCTGCAGTCTAATTGCTTGTGAAGCCAAGCCCTGTGTCTCCCCGTCTATACAGTGGGGATAACAGCACCACTCTGCCTCACGGGCGGCTGTGACGATATAGACCTTAAAGACTGAGACGTGCGCAGGTTCTGCAGTAATGGGCGTCCTAGGAGAACCTTAGATAGATCATGTACATTAGTCAGGAACGTAGCAGAAAGGCACCGGTCGTCCAAGGGATTCTTGGGCCAGTAACTGAGGCCTGTCTAGTTCTGTAGGAACTGTGGTGGCTTCAGGATTGTGATCTTTACTGGGACATAAATATGAGGCAAAAATAAAGCCGCTGATAATAAAATGGCGACACGTCTGCTGCTTTTCTCTTGCAGTTATTGATTGCCTAAGTCCATTAGAGAAGCTGTATTCTGTATGAAACACATTCAACTATAGTAGAGCACAGAACACAGCATTGCTCCAGCCATTCATCTCCAGCATCAAATTCCATAATATCTGATCTCCTGTATCGCAGAGCTCAGAATAATATTTTTCATTTGCTCTTACAGAAATGACACTCACAACAACTCAAGCTGCTAAATACGTCTCCTGGTATGATAAATAGCCAGGAATGGAATAAATTCCAGCACAGTATTTCATACTCTGAAATTTCACTTGCATATCGCTGTACAGTGCTGCCCTGATTGAGATACACAGTGTCATGTTTAGGCTCATTCTGCTAGCCTGTACACATCATCATGGTGATCAAAGCGGTCCAAAAATTAGCATCTCGTATTGCCCCTCACTTCTTCCCCATCCAACAGGGTGTTGACAAATCAGGATGTGTAATAGCCACAATATCCAGCTCCACTTTCCACGTGCCATTGGGTGTCATGTTTGGCACAGGAGAGGATAAACATTCATGTTGTTCCAACTTTTTTTTCTTTCTTCCTCTCTTTCCTTTGCTACCTCTGCATATCCAAATCACTCCAACCTTTCCTTGGTAGTAAGGAAAGACCCAGCTTTAATCTCTTTTTCTATCAGTCTGCAGGATAGAAGGTGTTCCCACCTCCATAGCCCTGCTGATCACTGGCTGAAAGTATCAGCAAGGACTGCCAGGTGAGTCAGTAAAGGGTTCTCAAAACAAATAGAGCCAGATCCTCAGCTGGTGTAAATCATTCCAGCTCCAGTGAAATCAGCCTAGCTCTGCTGACTGATTTCCACCAGCTGAGATCTGGCACATAATTTATTAGACATGTAAAATTAAAGGGAAAAGGGCTTTAGCATGCAGAGTGTCTGATGACATGGCATGGTGCACAGGAAGGTTCACTTTGCCAAGAGTTTGTGGTGCTGTGAGCATAATGGGAACAATCATACTGCAGAGCTGCAGTAAAACAGGGTAGTCTGCCTCCAACACATCTTTGCATCATTAATGAAGCAGGAATGCAACCTAATTAACATGACTGGAGCTTCTCAGAGTCACAGCATGGATTCCTGCTTTGCCCTGTGAGGGCAGCTTGGCCACAGCCACAGGCCAACAGAGTGCAGCAATTACTGAAATATCATCTCTTCACTGCATCCATGCTGCTAAATCATGCTGCTGGTCTACTACAGCATTTATCACCGTGCTTTATGGTGGGCGAGTTTATAGATTGCAACACAGCAGGCAAATGGGTCACTTCTCAGAGGGAGAACCCCCCAGAGCAGGAAAAAAACCAGATGGAAGGAATTAGTGGGATCGCAGTGTTAAGTCAACAAATGCATCTGTATCATTGGCTGACATTAGCACAGCTCTTCTTGCAGTGAAGCATACAGGAGCTTTCTAGTTTGGTTACTCAGCCTATGTTGCCACAGGCTGCAGTGTGCAGAAGGCAGATACGAAGCAAGGAAAGTTGAGAGGCAAATACAGATGCAAAAAAGCTAATCAGTCAGAATAGCACTTGCAGGTGGCCTTTAAAATTAAAAAAAAAAGTAGAAGCTTTTATCCAGAAGTTACTTGGCCATTTGATTCACATCCCTTGGGCAAACAGACACTACTGGTGCTGCAAGGAGCCATCCTTATCCGGGCAGGCAAAGCCATGCTGTGCTTTGAAAGCCGCCAGTATCATGGCACAGCTTGGGTAAAGAGTGAACCTGGGCAGATAATGTGGAACATTTTCATTGGGAAGATGCTTGTGAAATCCAAATTGCAGTGTGATCTGCCATGCTCCAATGCGGTGCTGCTTTTCTTGTGCAAACAAGCTTCAGTGTCCGGGAGGATATTTTGTTGGTGCAAGGATGGGTAGAAATGCATGAACACACATATTCCTGGGTTGATTAGTGGATTAGTACCAGAAGTGGCCCAGGCTCAGGTACCTGCTATGTACTGGCTTTAACCCTCTTCCACTAAAGCATGTTCTTACGTTCCTTTGATTTTAAAATTGAATTTTTGGGGGACCTGAGTGTTTCTTCGGTTCCACTGTGTATATGTGCTGGCCTGAGACATCCATAGATATGTAAGATATTTGGCTGACATAAAAGCTCTTAGAGGCTCTAATTCTTCAATTCTTCAGACACCAAAACTGGATGCAGCGGTTCTCATTTATCTTTCATATGAGCTATAAGCAATGCCTTCCTAGGGAAAAAAAATAAACAGCTGACGAAAAGGAGGGTCTAGGATGATGTTCAGTAACAATCTTCAGAGCAACTGATCCAAACGTTTGATTTGAACCATAGAAATTGACTTGCTACTGTGCATCCTGAGAACAATAAAGCCAGGACTCACATGGTGCATCCCTTTGTTTTCACAATAGATTAGGGATGCTGTTTGACTGTCTTTAGAATTGCCTTCCAGGATGATGAACAGGAGAGAGCACAATCAGGATCCAACACACCTTCTACACATGGATGTGTTTAGGAAACATTCTCTCTGCACATACGCAGTTCTGCTTTCTGGCTGGGCTCCACTCTCCAGACATGCTGGGTTTCCATGTATGACAGTTTGTCCTCTCAAAACACACTGGTTTTGTGCAGCTCTTTTCTAATCCCACAGAGGTAGCTGTGTTTGCAGACATTCCAACTAAAAAGGGAATTTTGTTCCTCACCTAGACATAATGATGAACCAAGAAGACATGGAGCTCAGAGGATTCTCTCAGCATCTTGGCAATGGGACAGGATCAGGAGAAACTCAGAGTGGGTTACTGAACTGTCCCTGGCACCACCTCGGATGCTCATACTCTGATTTGGCATCTGGATGCTCAAATGATCAGTGTCTCCTCAGGTGTCACCCAAATGTGGTCTGCAGTGATATCATAGGAGACAGGAACATGATGGAGCAGGGGTGTCTTGCTGTGACCCTTGGTGTGCTGTGGTTTTAATGATCTGGGCAAACAAAGATTGCATGAGCCAGTCAGAGTGTAGCTGCAAAACAGTCAAAATAGGTTCAGTCTAAAGGCAAGAAACGAAAAACACAAATCTCAGTTATTACTATCCATTTCATCCTTAATTTGCATATAATAAATATCACTTTAACTGTAAAATATACATCAACTTGCAATAAATATCCACTTTTTATGTATAATGTGTATCTAGGTTAAGCGGTTATAGAATAGATACTTATCTTATTGCATAGTTGTTTATTTAAAACATCTTTAATGATGTTCAATTAACTTGATAACCATCCTATGAAATTTTAAGTGACTTCTCTGTTTCAGGCACTTTAACCCCTCCCAAAAGGACTCTAGGGAGCGATGGAGTCCCATGTTATACAAGGGGAAGAAGACCTGATGGATTGCATGGGCTCATCCATAACAGTGGGAGCTTTGTTTGAACAGAGCATGTGCTGAAAAACAACCCGGTGAAACCCATGAGAATACTGTCAATGCGCTTGGATTGCAATGATGCTTTCAGTGCTGGCCCACCAGTGGCAGGACAGCTATGCTGTTTGCTGTGATTTACTTAATTCAGTGTCATGCTGACAGGGGACATCTGAGGCACTACAAGTGCATTGCTCAAGCATCAAGATCTCGTGACACCACATGTAACGAAGTAGCACATTGAGGTGCTTTAATTTCAGATTCAGAGGGTAGAAATACTACAGGCCGAGAGCAGAGATGTGTCCTTGACTCAAGCAGCAGCACTCAACTTTTGTACACAAGATCCCTGAGTTCAAATGTTATCACTTAGCTTTTACTTTGTAACTGGTCTATCTCTGCCACTAAAGGAGCTAATTTAATTCTGCAACATGCTTCGTTAATGTGCGGCCAAGGGAGCGCACGCAGTTCCTCCATGGTAATTGCAAAGGGGCTTATAAGGAGTAGCCTGGACTGCACTAGCATGGAACAGCTTTCGACTCCCTAGTTATGCTGTCCTCTTGCAGCTTCATGGAGATAATAGGGACCAGGACTTGGAATTTGCTGGGAAAGGCTGTGCATGGTCAAAACATTGATCTATTTACTGAACCATCTGTGTTGAACAGTGTGTGTGTGTGTGTGTGTGTGTGTGTGTTTTTCTGCAAACATTATTGACCCCGAAGTTATTTGAACCCAAAGTTCTTAGCAGAAGGGTCGGCCTGCCCTTCCGCGCCCATGCATATAATGGGACTGCTCCTTACATCGTCCTCCTTAATGTCTCCTTTAGCCTGTCTGTGCCCCTCTGTACTCAAGGTGCTGTGAGCACTTCCCTGTGCTGCTGCCCAGGTGCTTGGATGGTTAAGTTCCCACGGCTGGGCTTGTCCTGTTGAATTATTTCCATGTGTCTTTCATAGAGCCATAACTGGCCCCACTGGGTGTCAGGGAAGGCAGGGTACAAGAGAGCATTTTGTAGGGACAGTCCTGGATTAGCCAGGTGGGGAAAGGCTAAACGTCTTGATAGATCTTGTCTGCCTCTAACTGTAGCAATTTGAGAACTCTCCCTTTCAGGAAACATCAGCACCTTCCAGCCTTTGTGAGGTCTGACATGACTATAAGAACTGGACTGTTTCCCTAAGGTCCACTGCATAAAGACCATCTTCAGCTCATGCTTGTTAGTAAATGAGTTTATTTTAATTGTGTCCAGGCTTTTTTGTTGGCTTTTGTTTTAATTCGTTAGAATGACCAAAATGGTCCTATTGTTTCTGCTTGTTGACGACAGTGATGAGCCTCATTCATCAATCTGTCTGGGGTCATTATGCCTTTTGGGGATTAATGAGGCTCTTTTCCCCCCTTTTGAATAGGAGGTTATTTCTCGGTCATTCATCTGAGGAATGCACAACTCTGAAAGAAAGTAAAAACTGCTAGGAAAACAAGAAAAGATAATTTGTATGGTATTGTGTAAACTACAGATATTCAGCGAGAGCAGAAAGAAACCATTCATGAGGGGAGCTGCATAAATTACTGCAGTTCTCGGGCTGCTGCAGGATGCAGCGCACGGCTGTAATTGATGAGGCTATTAATAATCCTGCTAGAGAATGAAATTGCAGCCTTACCTTTGCCAAGTCTGGCACTGCCCATTCCACACTTTGGGTTGCTTCCGAGAGAAAGACAGTCACAAAGAAAAAGGATGCGTCATGTGGGCTTATGCCTTTAGCTTTTCAAATGCAGGCACAAAATGTGTGTATGCAGCGCTGTGTTCACTAGTCCCATGTTTTTGTTTGCTGATGGTAGTCGTGTGCAAGCAGGTTTTGACACACAAATCCTTGTGCCTATGGTATTAGTGAGCAGCTATCCAATCAGCATACAGAAGAGCCCCTGTATACATGCAAATATGGGGTGTGCGCTCACTATAGATGCAAGTCAATAAAGCTGGTCAAAACACTTACGTTTTTTCCTCCATGTAAAATTTTGAAATAAATGATTTTATTCTATTTTATTGCAGGAAATTTTTTCAATGAAACTAAATGGAATGTTTGTTTCATTTTGTTTCAAATTGAAATTCTCTCTCTCTCCTTTTTTTTGTTTCCTTGAAATAACAAATATTTTAAATTTCATTTTTTTGTTTCCTCCCCTTTTTCACCATTGGCGGCAATAGAAAAACTTGTTTCTAGAGTTTGTTTTTTTTCTCCCTTCCATTTTCCTTTTTCCCCTAATTTTCTTCAACTCCTTTTGAAATCGCCAACATTTTTCAGTTTGTGAAAACCAAAATGAAACAAAAAATTCAGTTGCACATGAAACAGAATGAAAACAAATTCTTTTACTTCATTTCCCACTGAAATCTAGGAAAAAATATTCAAAAATGACAATTTCCTATGGAATTTTTCTTTAATGAAACCACATTTTTTTGGCAGGAAAACTTTGACTGACAATTCTCAGCCGGTCTGTCAGTCAGTCAGTCTCTTGTGGCAATGCGGGCCCACAGCACTACCCCGTAGTGGAGAAGGGATGACCCATGACAAGATGAACTGCCTTTTTCTTCTTTTCTGCTTCTGTGCTGGTGAGAATGAGATCTACACTGTAAATACAGAATGAAATGGGCGACAGGGGATGGATCACTTGATTATTACCTGTTCTCTTCATTCCCTCTGGGGCACTTGGCATTGGCCACTGTCGGCAGGCAGGATACTGGGCTAGATGGACCCTTGGTCTGACCCAGTATGGCCGTTCTTGTGTTCTTATAAAATGAATGTGGAGCTTCAAGTCTGAGCTTCTTCCCCTCGCTTGCTCTCTGCTCTTGTCTCTGACTACATTGCCCCAACCCCTCTGCTCTGCCAGTGGCGCCAGCTTCCTCCACCCATCTGCCTCTCATAAACACGCAGAGCCTTGGCCCATGCTGTCCCTTACAGAAGGGAGGCCCACTCCTAATAAGGCCTCCTCCACATCCTTCCGTAAGACTCCCCTCAGCCCGGGTGCCCAAATGAAGCCGGCTTGAGGGGCAGAAGGGATCAGTTGGCATTTTCACAGCGCAGGGAGTGTGGTAACTTGATGTAGGCCAGCAGCAAAATAGTATCCGCTAGGAACAAGGAGAGGACTGTGTTCTCAAAGGGACAACTCCTTCCCTGGGCTACGCCTCAGGTGGCACCGCTACACAGGGCTCGTGCCACATCCCCGAGCTCCTCCTTAGCCTGCGAGCTCTTCAAGGCAGTGGCCAGGCCTCTCTGTGTCACTGCCGAGAGCCATCAGGAACAGGCCCTGATCCTGACCGGCCCCTTTGCACTCCCCATTTGAAGGGCCAGATTCTGTCTCCCTTACTGATGCCAAGGGGGGCCTGGATCAGTGTTCACGTCACACTCCCCGTCAGTACCCTGGGCCAGGGAAGCTAATGATCCAACCAGCGGACCAAATTCGGTGATGAATCCTAGTCATGTGCCACTTGAGGCACTTTGCGCATACACTAAGAAGACGACTGATGCAGAGGGTACGGTCCTGTCCTGACCAGTGGCCCTGGATTCCATGCAGAGGAAGGTACTAGTGCACACCAGCAAGGCTGTGTGGGAAGTTGCTGACGCCTCAGACTGTGGAGAGAGCCGCGAGTCAGAGCTGAGCCACATGTGCATTGCCACCCACACAGACACTTGTGTACATCTGTGTGGCAGTGTGTTCCAGAGAGGCAGATTGTGCCATCCATCAGCCTCTCAAAGCCAGCCAGCCATGCCTCTTACAGACATAGATCTTAGCTGTCCTGGGTGCAAGGGCGAGTTTCATTGGAGGAATGCCAGATGCACAGGTTGGCAGGCTCAAGGCCTGTCCTGATCCACATGAACGAGGCATCCTGGGGAGAGGCTGGTCAAATTCCAGCCACAGCACCCTGCCCATACGCCTCATGTCCACTCGTGGTGGCCAGAGAGAAGCTCAGTGTCCTATTGAGCCCTGGGGCTATTACCACCCAGTGGTGATGTGATAACGTGCCTAGCAGGAATGGGACTGAGCTGGATGCACATAGTTAACAACCTTAGCCTATTATTAAGTAATACCAGACAAGATGTCACAGGAGCTGGCTGCAGATGGCAAACAGCGACCCACTATAGAACTGTACCCTGGAGCACATTTCCCAAAGCTTGGCGGTCTGAGGATGCAGGGTAATGTCCAGACAATCTCTAGTTTAGAGTTAAAAAAAACAAGTGAATAGGAATTTTGTGCCTCAGCTTGTTGGCAGCACTCTGGGCTGGGTCCTGTTTCTGAAAAAATGAAATTGTGCAGCATAAGCTCTCAGAAACATACTGTAGCTGAGATCCGGCGCATACAGAGAACTCAGAATGCCTGCTGCTAGGAAGATGCTCCAGCCCCTTGATATTTAGCCAGCGAGAACTTCCAGCTGCTCACAGCCATTGGCGAAACTGCAGAGACTGGGACAGGTGTTTTCTTCCATTCAAATTACAAATATTGCATCTGCGGGCAAAGCACCACAGATTCAGGGGCTCTTTTCTGGGCAATCCAGAATCCAAGGATTTAACAGTGGGCTCTGGGCCGGTCTAACCTCTGTGATTTCAGTGGGTGCACTGAGTGCTCTCTAGGCTTCTCCCCTGGATCTTTGTTAATTCCCCCACCCCCTGGCAAAATGACTGATAATATTTTGAAACATACAGAAGAACATTAAGGGATGC
The DNA here is from genome assembly GCF_016161935.1 of Mauremys reevesii. Lineage (NCBI taxonomy): Eukaryota > Metazoa > Chordata > Testudines > Geoemydidae > Mauremys > Mauremys reevesii. The sequence continues at coordinate 17,641,938 of NC_052643.1, read as the reverse complement.
AAAGCACATTGAGAATAATGGGGAAAAAATGGTTTGCTACTTTTCTCATATATTAACCTTTGATTGTGGGAATAAAATTACCACCACGAGTACAATAAGGCAAACAATAGCAGCTCCTTCATCACTCATTTCTGTAGGCTCTCAAATTATTTGCAACATCTCTGAAGAGAGTTTTTTTGTGAATATTTAAAGAATTGTGATCATAGGAACCTAAAGTCAAAACTGTTTTTTTTTTTCTCATCTTGTTTTTTTAATAGCAACATCAGAGTACTAAATATACACAGGGAAATTGTTATAGGGTCGCATATACAGTGCTTTCCAAGTACATAGCTTTGAAATACAGAAACAAATTAAAAAACACTCTTGGATAAAATAGTTCACCTGTATGGAATCACAGCCATTCAACTCCCTCTGAAAACCCATTGTCATTTATTATTAGTAATATGGCCATGATATGCCTAGAAAAGGATAGTACAACATTAAACTGACACAACGGTTTAAACCCGTTAAGACTGATACACTACGTACATGTATGTAAGTTTATGTGTGTGTGTGTGTGCATGTAGATAATGTGTGTGTGTGTAAGTGTGTGTAGCTGGGTGGGTGTATATCCACAAATGGTATATAATTTTTGCAGAAAAATAACACGAGTTATTCCATATGTAAAATTGTGGTTACCAGGTAAGATTCCTTACATTAAACATTTTTTTTGGCAAAAATGAAGATAAACTGTAAACTTTGTTGCACATGTGCTAACAAAGCAGTAATAATAATAATAATTAATAAATAAACACAAATAAAAAATAACCCCCTCGGTACCTAAAATCATCTTGATCAGAAAACTGTGCCCTTAGTGTATGTTTTGTGCAAGATATATTTTTTCCACACATATTAAGTATGTGTCTACAAATGTTGCAAATAAGAAAAAGAGTGTGTGGGAAGCATCATGTGACTTCTGCAATATAAACTGGACCCCAGTTGGGCTTTTAAAATGGGGAGGGATTTCTTACTGGTTTGCAAATCTCTTGCATATTTCATACCTGGTTCAATGAATTTTCCAACTGCATTATATATGAAGGGCATGGGTGAATTATATATATAATGTGTAGAATATTTACTGTTTGACTAATCTTTTAGCCCCATTGCATTCCTTCAGAACAAACTGCCAGTGGAAAAGAAGTAAACTGAAACAAATCTTTAAAATAATATTTCAGACTGTTTGAGCCATTTTGCCAACTGGACAGATGTGGTGGGAGAAGTGGCCACATTTTTAGGTACAAGGAGATATCCGGATATTTGTAAAGAAAGCTGCTCAATGAAGACAATTATTTTTCACTTTGACTGGAGGACAATAAAACCACATCAGCATTTACCCAAAATCTCGCCATTGCTGAAAGATGCACATCTTTCCAAGTGGTGCTAACACCAGTTGCTACCTTTTGAAAATATTGTTTGCAATAAATTAAGGAATTAAGTGTTCTCCCACTAGTGATTGGCAATGTTCTGGGTAAGCAGCCAAAAGACTGGATGCTTGTCTGAATCTGTCTGGCATGGAAATAAGGCTGGAAGTACAAGCATGAGTTGCCTTCTATTTCCAGATAACACCAGCAGATAAGAGGGCCTTGGGCCTGATCAAAAATCCTGATCTAAAGACTCCCATTGACTTCAGAGAACTTTAGAACAGGCCCCAAGTCTGAAGTTCTTCCTAAATTTTGGTTCAGTCCTTACTGGGGGAAAATCCCCACTGAAGTCCATGGGAGCTTTTTCTGAGCAAGTAAAAAGGAGGCCTCTGGTCCTTCAAACGTTGCCTGATGCAACCAGTCCCAGCTCACATCTATTACAATTGGCAGGAAAAGGCCTGGATATGGATTTGGTACAAAAAGTGAACCAAACGGTTCTGAACCTTAGAGTAAGTTCATGTTGCTAGTTTAGCTTCAGGGCAAAAGGACTGGCGGCTTCCTGGTGTATGTAACCCTCTGACTCCGACCTCTTACCTTTACTGAGAGAGCGTCACATGCACTAGGGAGAGAGTAGATTGCTGCACATTTTGGAATCCTATAGCAACTTAATTGTTGTAGTGTCTTTGTTTGTTCTTTGTCAAATAAAATGAACTGAATGGAAACTGAAAGAGGTGAACTGAAATTGTCTGGCATGACAAACACCACAGTTCTTTGTTTGAACTGCATTATCTGCAATGCACTGAGATGAAAAATCAAATGTATATTTTTAGGGATATGACACACTCAGGGTATATGATGTAATGAAATACACATACTTCTGGCTTACAACCTGTATCTTGTGTTGTGTACATATCTGGATACCACTGCAACCCATGGGTGTCTTATCTGTAATGTTGCTACGGTCTCTGAGAACTCCTGCAGACCAGCAGACAACATGGCATTCCCTACTGCAGTGCTACTGACTGGACATAATAATACTTAGCACTTACATTGTGCTAAACATGTTCAAAACAGAATACAGACAGCAGATAATTAATGCTCACAACACCCCTGCCAGGTAGATTTGGGAAGCGTTGTTATCCCCCATATTACAGGTGAAGGAAAAGAGGCAGACAGGGAGTTTAAGTGAATTGTCCCAAATCACTCAGTAAGTCTCTGGCAGAGCTGAGATTAGGACAGGAGTTTTCGACTCCCAACTCTGTGCTCATTCAGCTAGGCAGTGCTGCCTCTCTAAACCTCTTGTCCATCTATAAATTCTGTTGTGACATCACATTGGTAGTACTTTGTTATGACTTTCTGGGAACATGGGACCTGCTCCCACCAGGTGCTGAGCTCTCTCCAATCCCACTGAAATCAGCCCTATTCACTGGGTCCAGTAAGTGCTTAGAACCTAGCAGAATCAGGCCCATGGAATGTAAACTGAAAACAATTCCAGAAAGAAACATTCTAAGGTTTGCATATTATATTATATATCCCACGTATGCAGCAACAGAACTCTGTCATGGAGTTCTGCTGAAAAGCAGCCCATCCTTTCTGTTTTGAGTGTCAGCAGAACCCTTTGATGGAAGGCTAGTCTTAGTATTATACATGGTTGCTTATTGACATTTAGTGTCTATTAGTCTATTCACAATAAATATATACCCCATATTCCATAGCGTGACATTGTTGCAAAGCGTATCTCCCTTGAAATATAAGGCATATTTACAGGAGACTTGCTCTGACATTGGTTGCCTGTGAGTGGAAAAAGCTATTGCCCCAAGTAAATGTAAATAAAACTAAAATGTCCAGGATCTTCGTCCTCTCTTTTGATGTACAGGATAAGGGATTTGGTTCTGATTGCAATACAAAATACTTACTTAGGCCTGATCCTACAAACATCCACCTGAGTAAATTTTCTCACAGGAGTAAGTCCCATTAAACTCAGTGGAACTACACGCATGAGGAAAGTAATTCTATAGCATAAGCATTTGGCTCTTCATTGCTAAAGGATTTGAGGCCAGATGTTCCACTGGCGACAGCTGAAGTAGATGGAACTATGCCCCAGCCACCAGCCCCGGATGTGGCCTACGTGTTCACCAGAAAGGGGATGCATTGAAAGATGATGGCATGCTGCTGTTGTAGGATTCCCATGGAGAAATCTGGCTGAAGGCATAACGTAAATCTAAACAGAAGAATGTACCCGCTGACTCTTATCATCAGATACAGAGTGTGGGGGAACCCGTTGTCTCTAACGGAAAAAGAATTGGTAAGTATCTATTCCACACAACCACATAATTCTACTTTTTTTTTTTTGGCTTCCATTAGATACAAGGAATGAAGTCAACCTAAGTTGTTGTTTTTTAGTTGAACATATAAAAGGCCAGGTCATTAGAATTCTGCACGGTGAACCATGGTATTTGCCGTTTTGAATTCTCTGTCTCCTGCCAGGGGGTCTGCTGGCTGGTCCCTTTATTGGTTTGTTTAGCATGCATAGGGATGTGAATATTCTTTTGATAAAGTGCAAGTGCTGTTGGTCCTTACAAATAAGGGAAGTTTGTGCATGTTGTTTTGTTTTCTGTTTTGCCACTGTCTGGTCTCACAGTGACCAAATCTGTCCCTTTGCAGACTGTATGGAAGGCTTCTGAAATCGTACTTGAGTCTCCTGAGGTCCAAGGTATTCTCTCTTGTGGATGCTTAGCTAGATGCTTATCCCATGGGAGTTTGGGCCCCTGCTGCTTACCTCACATGGGATACAAAGTTCACTCCGTTCCCTACTATAGTATATTCCTGCAGTCTAGTTCAGACTAACACCATAGATGCAAAAATACATAACAATGCTTCAAACATTTTGGAATAAGGGCTTTGAAATATATTTTATGATGTCAAACTGCCATTAGGATTACATTGGAATACCCACAAGTACTACTCAGTGCAGCCAACAGATACAAATAAATAGAAGATCAATGGGTAAAGGTACAAAACACAGTCTTCATAGTTGGAAGAAGGTCAACGCTACATAAGTAAAACAAAGAAGGAAAATTCATATACTCTGTGCTGGCAAGTTTTTGAGGGCTGCACTGTTTACACTGGTAAAATACAAAAGCCCCCATATACGGAATCAACAGATTGCACCAAAGTAATCACCCCAAAATCACATTAATCGTGCAAGTTTTGGTTTAACTGCTTGCTTAAAAAGAAGTGTTGCTTATTAGGTATATCACTAATTGTGATCAGTGCCTCTACAGTCTGTTGAGTGCACTAGGTGGTGCTAAGGACTGCTTAACCCTCATTGTATGGAAGTTGTGATATGCTGACAGACTGGGGTAGGACTCTGAGGCGTGCATGCTGGGGGATCTCCGTCTCATCTCACTTAAAGGTGCTTTACTGGTGTAACTCCACTGACACCAATGGAGTCACTCCTGATTTACACCAGTGTGAGCTAGAGGAGAATGAGGCCCATATATATATAGAAATAATAATGCTGATTAGTAGAATTATTAATCAAAACAGGGTAGTCAGTTATGCTTATTAATTAAGCTCTCTGCACTACTAAAGCAATCTAGTGTATGTTTGCAGCCTCTCCTCCGTGAATGTAGTGCTTGCATCATTATGTCTGGGATGTCACACTGGATGAGCATAGCACCTCAGTGAATTTGAATGTACGAGGTAGAAGTCAGCTGTTACGTGGCCATGGGTTAACACTCCACTGGTGACTGGAGAAAGGCCTGACAGTATCTGCCCCGATGGCAGTAATGTTTTGGAGAGGTGGAAGCAAAGCACTGAATACACGTACGTTATATTTCCAAGGGAAGTTTGTTGAAGGTGCTTCAGTCCTTTGATGTGAAATTCTCCCCTGTATAGAGAACAGGAAACAAGGACTATGTACCACTTAAATCCTGCTTAATAGGCTATACATGGGACATCAGTGGTGCTCAGGGGTGAAGTTCGTTAAAAAGTAGCTCTGGGAGATCCTAGAATTACAGATCAGCAAACTTCTCCCTGCTACAATAGAAGAGTCTAACTAATCACAAAAGAGGGAGTACTTGGGGAAGTATATGTAATCTAACATGTCTGTCTAGCCTTGGAGTTGTTTGAAATAGTTAGCAGATAATGTCACACAGGAGCACAATTTACTTGTATTTTCTGAAAGATTTTGCTGAAGTCACCCATAAAATATTATTAAGGGGAAAATGTCTGATCCCCTAACTCATACTGAACAGTGCCTGACTGTGAGTAGTCTCACTGAAGTCAAGTGGTGTTTACTCAACTTCAGAGGATCAGAATCTGGCTTTCAGGCAATAAATGACCATAGTATCAGGAGAAAAGTTTTGTCATGGAATAAAAACTGATTAGGTGCTCTATGAAACATGATGCTAGGGCTGGTCCACACTAAGAAGCGGGGTCGAACTAGGGTACGCAAATTCAGCTACGTGAATAGCGTAGCTGAATTCGAAGTACCCTAGTTCGAACTACTCACCCATCCAGATGCCGCGGAATCGAAGTCCGCGGCTCCAAGGCCGACTCCGCCACCGCCGTTTGCAGTGGTGGAGTACCGGAGTCGACCGCGGCGCTTCCGGAGTTCGAAATATCGCGTCCAGATTAGACGCGATAGTTCGAACTCCGAGAAGTCGAACTCACCGTGTCGACCCGGCAGGTAAGTGTAGACTAGCCCCTAGTGTACAGCTGCAGCACACAGTGGAGAGAGGTTACTTTGGGGGTTAATATTCATAGGGAAAATGGATGCTGAGTTGATGAAGTTTGCTGATTAATTGTTTTATAAAACCTGTGAAGGACAGTGAGAAACTTAAGCTGGATGTAGACAATTAAATGTTGAGCAGCACAATGGCAGATAAAATATAACATCATGCACATTGACAAAATTCTATTATACTTCTCCTATATGTTACCAGAGTGGCTCCAGAGTGGCTGGGTCTTCTGAGAAAAAGAATTTAGGGCACGAATCAAAGTCCATCAGAGTCACTGGGAGTCTTTCCAATGTCTTCAAAGGGCTTTGAGTCAAGCCCATAAATGTTCTGGTGGAGCAGGGCAAGGAAGATTTCCTCCCAGAGCTCAGCAGCAGATTAGAAAAACACAGGTGCATTAAAAATGGAGAGAAAGGAATATAAAGACAAGCGATTGCATGAGTTACAATGTTTCACGGATGCAATGTGCACCATTGCCTAGATATGAGGAGTGTTTTCACTCTCTTCTAAAATAATTAAATGTTGAATGTAATACAGAAATTGAGTCTAGTACCTAATGTCTAAATATAGATGTAGCTCTGGATAATCCCAATGTTGAGAGAGCAATTTAGAAAGGGGATTTAGGGGCTTTGGGTTAAAAAAGCTGCTCTCAGTTACCTTGATGTACAGTAACTCCACTGACATTTATTTCATTGGTTACTCCAGGTTTACATCAGAATCACTAGAGCAGAGTTTGGTATTTTAGACAAGTCAGGTCATATTAACGATTTGTGGCGGATGCTTCAGCTAAAATGATTCAGATGCCACTATCTAAAAAATTTAGCTACAAGCCTTGGGAGTTTGATAAGTCATTTGTGAAATGGGGGATGCCCTCTTTCAGGCATGGGAGGGGGGCAGATTTTAAAGATAGGAGGAGCCTTTGAAAACTGTTTTCTAAAGTCTATCTTGAAGAGTCACCAGTTATTTGTCAAGGTGTGCACTCAACGGGACACCTGCCAATCTGTAGAAGCAATCCCTGGATAGATATCAGCAGCTGTAAGTGGGGTGGAGCTGTTCCCACGCCTCGCATTTAAAGATGACAGCCAAAACTTAACTTTGGGTTTGATCTAGCTATCCAGCATGTCCCCGCCTGCTACACTACTGCCAATTATCAGAACCCCAATCCTACTGCAAAGGTTAAAACAGCAAATTTTAGTGCATAGGTCAACATGTTCAAAATAGTTTATTACCCTTAGCAAAAAAGAATATCCCGAGAATGGACACTAAAAGGATCATGTGATACGTTATTAGAAAGTAAGAGACTGGAGCTGATTAAACAAAAGCATAATTTATCGCAAGAAATTTGCCTTTACCTTTTCTGCTGGCGGAATCCCTGTGAGCAGACTGATACATTCATTCAGTTTTATTCATTATATAAAATAATTTGAGGTCTTTTTTACTGGCTGTGTAGTTCTTTATCAGCATTTGCTATTCATGCTACAAACATAATCTAAGACCAAGGAAGTCAATAGAAGGACACCACTGACTTCAGTGGGCTTTGGATCAGGTCCAATGTTGGGTAGTTGTTGACCAAAGGAGTCACACACAATAGTTTTTCTTCTCTGATAAGATGAGAGTGGAGGCTTTTCTGGCATGAATAATCACACACAGAAATCTGAAATTCAGTCTCCAAGAGCACTCATGTCTGACTTAGAAATTCACTTTATGGCAACAAAACACCAGCAGTCGCAAGTTCACAGGAAGCAAACACCGAAGAGGCATACCCAGAGCCACAGCCACCGTGAATGCATTTAAAAATCAGACTGAATATTTGCACGCCTGTTTTGGGAAGTACTCCGCAGCTCCACCAGGGAACAAGGACTGTAAAATGCTACTTCACCCATCATCAATGCAGTGGCTTTGTGTAATATGGTGATTCATAATTTGCCATGATAAGATGAGACTGATATGAGCGAAATACAACACTGTCAACAGTGGAAGCTTCTCCTACATTTCCCCACAAACTGAGTAATGTTTAAAACTTGTCCCTGGCCAGCCCCTAGATATAACACCATAAATATACAAATAGGGGTCAGGGCACTATAAAATGGAGGAAACTTAAGAGTTGTTTTCAGGGTTTTCTTCTATGCTCCTTCTTGATACATTAATCCAAAAGGTAAAAAAAGTTCTCCGCTCAATTTCCCTGGGCAACCACTATAACACCTAAACCTGGTTTAAAGTGAGAGTAACCCTTGCTGCTGGTTTCAACTGTTCATTTCTGTGAAGCTTCTTCAGTATTTACTGTTTAATGAATGGATACAGGTGCTGATGCTGCATTCAGACTCTGCTTTTAGATTTTCAGCAGTCCAGTCCAGTCCATCTTCTCAGCCTCATATGTCTTATCATAAACTAGAAAGTACTATGGAGAGCTGATCACTTTGGTGTCTTTACAGCTGCAATGTCTAGTGACTGGGGTTGAGGAATGGAAGGGGGGAATTTGTCTCTGTTGATTTTACCACAAAGAAAATAGCATGAGGTAATTTTTGACAATCTTGGCCAGGGCACAATGGTTTACATGGAGCAGAAGCCATGCCACTTAATTAGTATCAGCTGGGGCCATTTGAAATGAAGTCTGGTTTTAAATTTACCCTCCAAACACAGAATGCTCTTGTAGCTCCTTGCTATTTCATAGCAATGCTGTTACTTGAATTCTGGGCTAAGAGCTGAAAGTATCTGAAGGGCCGTGCTCATGGGCTCTTCTACTGATTACTTGCCTGTATGGTTTAAATTTGGGGATTTTTTTTAAATTTCACAATAACTAGAATGTACTTTGTGAATTTGGCCCAGCAGCATCTATACTTTAACTATATTCAAAACACATCTCAATTCTGCTTTTGTTTCAAAACAGCCCCAAATACTATTCACCGTTCTCTTTCTTTTGAGAACTGTCAGAACCAACTGATTATATACATGAACATTGCCATACGTTTCTTCTTTAGGTCTAACAAAATCCCTTATGGGTCTTGCTAGCACTCTGGCAACTCTACAATGGATAAGAGAACTGTCACTTTAACAGAGTTTCAGTACCTTCTCAGGGAATCCTCTATAATCAATTATTTATTGGGCCTGGCAAATAATTTGTTCCCTACTGGAAATTTATTTCATATATATATAATGTGTGTGTGTGTATATATATATATATGTTTTAAAGGCAAGCTGCCAAAGTAGAAAACATCAGTTTATTTAGTTCACACTAAGAATGTTAAAGAAATCAGATTTGTAACCCATGACACAATTTTTAAAAAATGAATATTTAAGATTTTCAAAAATTGCTACAGTACAAAAAGTGTTTGTGTTTGTGTGTGTGTGTGTTTGTGTATATATATATATATTTATATCTATATGTATATATGTATATTAACCAGAAATACTGACTCTATCAGAAGTCCCCACCCCGGTTTTCTCTAATATTTCTATGTGTAATTCACTTAGCTCCAGCTTCTTGTGAAGTCTTTCAGATCAGTACATGGCACATAATGGTATTATTGGCACAGGTTCAGAATCAGAGTCCATATCCCAAACTCCAGATGTTCAGTCCTTTTCCTTTATTTCGTCTTAACTTCCTCTTTCTTCATAGGCTTCTTTGCTTGCACATTTTTTTCTCTTCTCCCATAAATGCGCGCTTTGAAAATGCAGTTTCCTACAGGTGTGTTCATTTTATAAAAATATATTTGGCACATAGAGTGCTGCTGTTTGAGTCTCCTACTGGTAAACAGAAATAGTAGGTATAGGTAACCCATTTTTTTTACAGGTTCACCAATGGAATCCTGTTAAGGATGAAAAGAAAATAAAGATTAAATTATAATGGGTAAATTTAGCCAGAGTATATTTGGGTTGGGTTTTCTTTTGGTAATGTCTCAGTCACGCATGTTTTCATGACTACTTGGCTAGCTCTTTTCCCTATATTAAAACCATCATTATTAATATTTATCCTCTTAAGACACTGGATGCTTTCATCTTTCATGAAACTTAGTACCACAATAAGATTTATGGATACAAATGAAAATGGTAATTGGTAAGTGTCCCAATGGTAATAGTTCATAGTCAAAGAATGATGTTAGGGATAGATTCTATCGCCCAGACTGGGACATTTAGTCTTACTACACAATGAATCACTAAACATCACACAGAAATGACATGCTGAGCTCCTGTGTCTGTTAAAACTGTTGCATCCAAAATGTATGCCACTTCATTTGTTTGCCTGCGGTAGCTTTTCTCTGCATACACTGCAGAGTATTAACTCACTTTCCAGTTTCATTCATACTAGACTCCTCCTGTGAAGGACAAAGTAACTTGGCTGCTAGACTCATTACTGTATGAGTAAACTGAGTCCATTAGTATCTTACCGGTTGGCTGGAAAGCTACAAAAGCCCACAGTTATGGGGAAGGGTTGCAGGGTAACAAGAGGAAGAGCACCAGGTGCTCCTCATTTAGTCGAGCTTGCTGAGCAGAAAAATCCATATTGTAAATACACAACCACACAGTCAGCTTGATGTAAATGGATAGACTAAGCCTGCTGGCCAGTAGCTAGCAAATTCTGCTGCTTTCCTGGAGCCTGGGGACCTTTACCAAAATGGGGGACCCAAAGCCCTGATGTTTGATGGAGAGCCACCATGCAGCAGCAATTACCCGACTATTAAAACACCTTAAGAAAAATCTTTTCTGATAGTTTTGCTAGTCGCACCAGAAGCAGTAAACACTGGAAGGTCTCAATAGGGATGCATATTGCCATGTGCTTTCCAACCCAACTTTACAAAACCAAGAAGTTGGGATAATGTTCTTAAAATACCCCCAGACTTTGGGGCCAGCCTCTCAACGGCAAACCAGCCCTTTTGCACTTCTCTTCTGGTCCAAAGGATCTGCAAAGCAGCTGAATCTCCCGGGCAGCCAGCTCTTAACTCTCACTTAATTCTGCACTCCCTGCCAGGAGGGGCCTGGTTAGAGGGAATGTGGGCAAAATGCTTCTGCACCAACTGTACTCAACTGATGAACAACGACTTAGGGGGCCATAGTCATTGACTATTGAGGGTACCAGGTACAGGGGCAAAACTGCAGCTAGAACCAGGGACACATAACTAGGTCCTCTGTGGCTTGGCATGTACCCAGACTGTTCTACCCAGAGAATTCCTGGCTCTTCAAACCTTGTTAATGGTCACACATCCCTAGCAGCAGTATTGCATATTTCTGTTATGAGACTGATACAGCACAATCATTGTTTTTAAATAAGCATTTCAGATTGGCTTATCTACTTAAACATCTCTTGAAAAGCTTCAGATTTGTACGGCTCACCTAAAACTTGCGTGTGTTTTGGGGGAAAGCCTTTTGCATCAGGCTGCAGCTTTCCAACAATCGTGCTGGTAGAGATGCTTCTCAAGAACAGTGGGAATGACTTAGCTGCTTAGCTGCTCTTATTTTACAGTTTTATCTCGTAAATATGTTTTCCGAAATATAATTTATTTCTGATCATCCTTGAATTCTAGACCTTTTCACATTCAGACTAAGCAGCATATTGAGTGGCTTGGCAGATGCAAAGAAGATGAGCACTAACGCGATTTTCTAAAGTTTAAATGCCCTAAAGGAATCCATAGAAAATTGGTTAAACACAAACAATAGAGATCCCACTGAAATTTCTCTTTAGCTGTTTATTTTTGTCCTTTTCTTACAGCTCGCTCACAACATAATATTCTTTAAATCTTCTATATGGAAATTGTTGCTTCTAATAATGAGCATGTTAGAGTTTGGATGTGCATGTATGTGCTGAATATATACGGTATTCATGTGTGGTTTTGCATATATGCACATATATGTGTGGGCTGTTATTTATGTCTATGTGTGAATATATGATTTGTGCTTCTCCATGCATGAGGTGACTACCTATGTATGTGTATGTGTAGACATGATGTATGCATACCTCTTCGTATAGTCTGTGGGGCATGTGCATATGTAATTTTTGCATGTAATTGAGAGTGCATATGTGTGCAAACATGACATGTAATGAGTGCATGTGTGTGTGCGTGAGTGAAATTTTCATAACACTTTAAATGCTTCAAATATGCATTTAATTTAGATTTAAGAAGACAAGATTGTATGTTAAATAAATATTACATCATAATTAAAATATATTTATAGAGGCTTAACTGCCATGTAAGAGATACATATCTCATTTAGTTATTAAACATTAATTAAATCTTCACAATTAATTGATAGTTATTGTCTTTTAGATAAGCATCTTATTAAATCAAAAGGGTCTTTCCTCTGTAATGATTACTCTGACTAAGGTGAATGGAGAGGAACAAGTCCTCAAACACCTTCCTTCTTATTAATTATTGTAGCATATAGAGGTCTGAGCATTGTGCTGGATGCTAAACAAAATCATTGTAAGAGACAATCCCTATCCCCATAGAGCTTACATCCTAAACAGACAAGCTAGACAAAGGATGTATCATCATCACGACTATTTAATAAGGGAGAACTGAGGCAAACAGAGACTTCTGTAAGATCACACTAGGCACCTGTGATAGGGCTGGGACTTGAACCCAGGTTTCTGGGAGGCCAGTCTAGTACTTTCACTGCAAGACTTGTCTTTCTTTGACTCATAGACTTTAAGGTCAGAAGGGACCATTATGATCTTCTAGTCTGACCTCCTGCACAACGCAGGCCACAGAATCTCACCCACCCACTCCTGTAACAAACCCACATGCTCACCAGCCAGATACCCATTTGGGGTCGGGAAGGAATTTTTCTCCAGGGCAGATTGGCGGGGGGCTTCACCTTCCTCTGCAGCATGAGGAATGGGTCACTTGCTGGAGGATTCTCTGCACCTTGAAGTCTTTAAACTACAAGTTGAGGACTTCAATAGCTCAGACTTGTTTGCTTCCCATGTATGTCCATCAAGCCCTGGGGATGACTGAACTCTATGGAAATACTCCTGTTGATTTCAATAAGCTTTGGATCAGGTTGCCACATCTCAGTTCTGCAGGAGAAGGACTTGTCCATACTAGGAAAGGTTTAATGTATAGCTATACTATTATAAGCTATCCCAGCAAGCTCTCCTAGTGCAGATGCAACTTAGACCAGCAAAACAAGGCTTTTGCCAGTGTGGCTTACACCGGTTCCCTGAGTAAAATAAGCTATACCTGAAAAAGCACTTTTACAGCACAGTGGGAAAAGGTAAACAGCAGGGCCCCCAAGTATCTGTCCTGGGACCAGTGCTGTTCAACATATTTACAAATGATCTGGAAAAAGCAGCAGTGACAAAGATTACAGATGATACAAAATTACTCAAGATAGTGAAGTCCAAAGTTACAAAGGGATCTCATAAAACTGGGTGACTGGGCAACAAAATGGCAGATGAAATTCAATGTTGATAAATGCAAAGTGATGCACATTGGAAAACATCATCCCAACCATACATATAAAACGATGGGGTCTAAATTAGCCGTTACCGCTCCAGAAAGATCTTGGAGTCATCGCTGATAGCTCTCTGAAAACATCTGTTCAATGTCCAGCAGCAGTTAAAAAAAACTAACACCATTTTAGGACTCATTAGGAAAGGGATCGATAAGACAGTAAATATCGTAGTGCCGTAATATAAATCCCTGGTGCACCCACACCTTGAATACCACATGCACTTCTGGTCACCCCCTACCAAAAAAGATATATTAGAATTGGAAAAAGTACAGAGAAGGGCAACAAAAATGATTAGGTGGATGGAACAGCTTCCATAGGAGGAGAGATTAAAAAGACTGAGACTGTTCTGTTTAGAAAAGAGACAACTAAAGGGGGATATGATAGAGGTCTATAAAATCATGACTGGTGTGGAGAAAGTGAATAGGGAAGTGTTGTTTACCCCTTCACATAACATAAGAACCAGGCGTCACCCAATGAAATTAATAGGCAGTAGCTTTAAAACAAACATAGGGAAATACTTCCTCACACAATGCACAGACAACCTGTGGAACTTGATGCCAGGGGATGTTGTGAAGGCCAAAAGTATAACTGGTTCAATAAGAATTAGATAAATTCATGGAGGATAGGTCCATCAATGGCAATTAGCCAAGACAGTCAAGGACACAACCCCATGCTCTGGGTGTCCCTAAACCTCTGAGTGCCAGAAGCTGGGACTGGATGACAGGGTCACTCAATAAATTGCCCTGTTCTGTTCATTCCCTCTGAAGTATCTGGGAACAGCCACTGTCAGAAGACAGGATCGTGGGCCACATGGACCACTGGTCTGACCCAGTGTGGCTATCCTTATGTTTTTACACTGGTATAACTGCGTCTAACCTACTGCTTTTGCTGGCATAATTTACACTGGTACCCTGAGCAAAATAATCTATACCAGCAAAAGCAATTTTTTGCTGGTATAACTGTGTTTATACTAGGGCTATTGCTGGTATCAAAATGTCCCCACAAATCACTGATAGTGCTGCGCTGACAAAAGCTTCTGGTGTAGAACTGACTTAGATCTCTACCTGAGTGTTAGAAACTGATTTGTCATGCAGTGGGGATGACTTCCCAATGGTTTCTCAATGACCTTTCCTTGGGACTCTGAAAGTGCTATTACTCTTAGAAGAAGATGACTGTCTGGTTGTTTTTTTAAACGCTTCCAATTTAAGCTCGCTTGTTCTTTAGTTTAAGACCACAAGCTACTGGTAGATGTCCTTGGTCAATAAGGGTTTCAGCATGCAAGGTGCTGAACAGCTTGCCATGATCCAGCAAAGCATTTAAGCATAGGTTTAACTTTAAGCACCTGAGCCATGCTGTTCTGTTCAGCACAGCCTGAGTGCTCTGCGCCTTGCAGGACTGGAGCCAAACAGCACGTTGCTGGCACAGTACATTTGTTCCGCCCTGTGTTCTCTCTGTGCCCTGGTTGCCCAAGTGCAAAATATCTCCTACAAGAGAAAGTCAAAGACTATCAAAAACTTGTTCTTAGGGAGTTGGGAGCCCAAATTATCCTTTGCACCTTCCTCATTTTTTATCTGTAACTAGAAAAAACAGGTAGTCTGTAATTTGTTTGATGTTTTTTAATGCAATCTGTTCAGGTCTCTTGCTGGAAGGGGACTACAGAAATATCAGCTTTCACCCGTGGAAAGCACTGAAGTCTTAATTAACTGGATTCTTTAGAATACTTAATCTCTTGTAACAGGTCTGTATACGCAATGCTATTATTCTTCATAAGACAAGCCTGGATATTTTATGATGACTCATTGTCTGTTAATATTAATACAAAAATGTACTGTTGTTAGGCAGAATGAGGGCATCACAGCAGCAGGCTGCAGTTTTCAAAGCAGAGAATTACTGTAAAGTGCTGCGACTTCTACCTACTCTGTGTGAAAGCTGGGAGAGTTTCAGCCCTACGATACTGCTAGCATTTTAGAATCCCCAATAGTCATTTATATAATAATAATGCTTAACACTTACATAACTCTGTACAAATGTTATTTAATTAATGCACTGTAATCTGTATGTAATATTTATATTGCATTCTGAAGGGCTCCTGTGTGCAGACTAGGCCAGCAATTGATGTGCCTTATAGAATTTTATATGATCTCATTCCATGTTGGTTAGTCAAACACAGCAGGAAGCCAGAATTCAGGACAGGAACCAGGTGAAACACCAAATTTTGATTCACAGGAGTCTGTGCAATACCATTCAGTTTCTATCTCTGAGATACTCTGAATTTCAGTTTTGAAGAAAGGCCAAGAATCAAAATGAAATTCAGTCAAATCAGCCAAGTTTTGTCTGGTTCCAGGTCAAACCCATGTAAAATCTCTGTCATTTTCAAGATGTCCACTGGAAATTGTAGTCTGTTCCAGGGTCCCCAGAAATTCCTCCTAAAGTAGCAAACCTCAGAAGGTCACAAACTTGGCCTGCGTTCCAGGTTTGTAATTGGAACTGGATGAACTATTCATCAAATTTCAAACTTTTTGGTTTGCAAATCCCCTGTGAGCAGATCACAATTACTATTCATTGTCCTAATTTATTCACATTCAGCTAATGTTTAAGGAGAACATATTTTAGCCTCTGAGTTGCTCACAATTTTTCACTGCTGGTGGTCTTTTTAGTATTCAATATCTGCTTTCAACTTTCAGTCGGAACTAGTTGTTTCACCTGATTTCAGTTAATTTACAAAAGCTCTGTGCAGACCCACCCACATGTTCTCTTCTTGGCTCTTCACCATTTCCCTCTCTAGCCACATACCCTCTCTGTGCCTCAGTTTCCAAATCTGTGAATTGGGATAATAACTACTAATCAAGAGTGCTGTGAGGTGTAATTAATTAACACTTGTAAAATACTTTGAGTTCCTCTGAGGAAAGGTACTAGAAATGTTCAGTCTGATATAATTTATATTATTCCATAAATTAAACTATAATTTAGGGTGACTTTCACCACTGGATGGTGAACAATGCCCTGTGGGTGGCCTGGGTCACGCTACAGCCAGTCCAATCCTGCATTTCTTACACACCCCAAACTCTCAGTGAAAGAGGTTTAAATGCTCTGGGAAAAGGAATGCAGGATCCAACCCCCGTATATAAATGGTTTTGCTCTCTCTAGCAAGTCTTTCCAACTCTCCTGAGATGCAGCTGGTTAAAGTCGACTTACTCAGCTTCAGGCTGCTTTGCTGGTATTATCAATTCCAGCCAAGAAGATATTCACATCTGCAGCATTTTCTCATTGCATTTTGAAGGGTCAGTCCAGTGACAGCACAGTACAATGACAAGTAATAATTCCCAAGTTAAATATCTCAAGATAGCCAATCAAATATAGCCAATGTAGCCAATCCTTGTTCTAAGGACACTTTGTCCTAGGTAGTGACGTGTGAACCTTAAAGTATTCAGTTTGGTCCAGCTAAGGTCCCAATTTTGCAGAACCTTGTGTTTGAGAGTAGCCCCACAGAGCCCAGTGGCGGCACACATGGGGCAGGGTCTCTAGCCTACATGTTGTGTGGCATTAAATCGTCACGACGCTATTGAAATGTTTTTTTAAAAAAGAGACGAGAGTCCAGAACTGTAGACTCTTGCTATCCCCACTGAATTTGGAGGGTTGGATAAAAAGGGACATGGAACTAAACCATCCTTGCTTTGAGTATTAAACACAGCAAAATTGACCTAGAGGTCAAACCCATCCTGGTTAATCCATTTGCAGTCCCCAATGCTCTCTGTGCACCTTCAGAAATATTCTGCAGCATGAGCTAACATCTGCTTTAGAAAATAAGGTGCTTGGGGCATCGCTGCATCCTGGGATTTGGAGCTTTATAATTCAACTCACATCCCCCTCATTAATGAAGCAGGGGCTTGGCCTGTTGACATTTACCTCCTACACTTCCTGGAAAGGAATTTCTGTACATGTGGGGAAAGAACTTTTCTCCATTACTGACCTGAGCCCCAGCCATGTCAGGGGGGGTGTGATAGCTTACAAGGTGTAGTGTGTTTATCATATTATCTTTCTAATGTAATGGAAAAGCCCTGCATCCGTCTGGCTCTGATTGGTACAGAGATTTTACCACAACAAAAATGAAACTCCTCCAGCCATATACCAGGTTCTTGGTTGCCATGTTCATTTTCAATTACAAAAGGAGTGTCATTTGCAGCTTTAATCAGCGTGATAATTATAGCATTGCAGACAAAGAAGAAAGACTCCGATGCGAATCTTGATAAAATATTTGCCATCTGGTATATCCCGTCCTAATCAGTGCACTTAGTTAGGTGCACATTTCACCTTGCCTGCCCAGACAAAACCATACCAAGCCACAGCAGAGACTATTAACTTTTTATTCTCTTTCCATTCTAATCTAATTATATTTCTGTGTTCAAAAACTGAGCATCATGTTAAAAAGGTTATTTCAAGTAAGTCACAGTTAGGGAAGGTTGGAAATTTCATTTAGAGTGAATATGTGATTCATTACAGCAGGGATTTGGAACTGACCAATTAATTTGCCTGAGCGCATGGCTCAAACGGGCAGTGCTGCCCTACAGTAAAATGCCACATAGTTAATCCTAATTGCTTTTCCTCCCACTGCTATCTGCAATGCCACCTTCCAAAGAAAGAAAGGGAGGAGGAAATGGCACAAGCTAAAAAAAACAACAACAAAAAAAAGAGAGAGGGAGAGATCTGCAAAACAATGTTTTTTATACTAGTTTGGGAGTATCAGCCCCCAAGCTCTGAAGACTCCCCAGACAGACTAAGTGATGGCGGACATGGTTTCCTGCAAGGTAAAGAAGGGGTTTGTCGCTACTGTTGCAGTGGAAGCACGAAAAGGTTACTTATTCCAGAATCCCAGCCATTTCAGCTCTAGATTATCGACGGACTATGCATAGAACATGTGCAGTCTCTGGAATTCCATCATGCAACAAAAAGGTTAATCACAAAAGGAGGCCATTTAATAGCACTAATGTTCACAACATTTGCTGAAAGCAAACCAGTTCTAGAGATGTTCCCGCCTGCGACTCAAAGTCTGGATCCAGAGGTGAACTTCTAAAAGGTTCAGTGTGCTCTGATCTGGGGGAGCTAAGAGTGAGAGGCCATCACTCCAGGAAATCCAGGGGTGAATGGGTCTTGAGTTCCAGTTCACGCCCACCTCTAATTCACCAAATGGAAAAGCCATTTTGGTACCAAGTCCCCCTTTTATCTTAGAAGACATTTACCATCCCCTGCAGGGGACACCTAGGTCAAGTCAAATGTTTAAAAAAAGAATCAGCTAGCTGGTAAGCGTCACACAGGGAATACAATGGTGAAAGAGACCTCGCTATGCACAGAAATGTTCATAGTTATGTGAGGTGGAGTGGTTGGAAAAAAAATGTGTAAGAGTGGTACGTACCAGGAAATAGACACATGGCGTCTGCCCTGCCCCCAGGAAGTAAAACAGACTTCGGCCAGTCAGCAGGAGATTTCAAACCATTTCTCAGACACAAAGGCCACAGGAATTAGATGCCGATCAGAAGAAGAGGGTCTGCAGCGAGCAGAAAAATGGGCTTGCGCGTGCTGGTACGTAACACACAACAAGCAAGCCTCGTCAGGCCTGCTGCCAAAATTAGCGTTTCTTTTTTTTTTTTTTTTTAAGAAGAAAAAAATTCTCTAAAATAATGCTTTGAATGGGCTTATTGGCCTTTGCCATTGAGGGTTGTACAAAGAAGATGAAATTTAATGCCATGTGTTTTCAGTGGAAATGGAAAATATTGAAATAAAGTAACTCTTAAGCCAATTAAGGATGCAAATCTGGGGGATTTTAGACAGTCCAAAGATGAGTCACTATCTCCGTGGTTTTTAAGTATTTTTTTCTCTCTCCTTTTCTCCTGAACTACTTTCCTGTTTTTCCCAGCTACAGTGCATGATTGTCGTCCCGATACTGCAATGACAAATTGAGATTGGTCACCTGGAAAAATGCAGTACATAAGGGGGACAGCTGGTTTATTGCTGGGAGAATATATGACTTTGCCATCATTAGTGACTTATAATGTGACTGCTCAGACTGAACCAGGCTTCAGAGAAAAGTGTGGAGGCCAATATATTCCAACAAAGCATTACCTTAAGACAAAAAAGCAATGAACCCTTTCCAACCAATGCTCATATACCAATGGACGGCATTAATAGCAGCGCAAACAATAGACACTGACAGTGATCAGCACCATGCAGAGACAGGACAGGAAAACAGAACAAAAATCTCCCCCTTTTGTGCCCCAGCATTGGTGGCTGGGGTTCATGTGAGAATTAACATATACATACACTCAATGAAATGGTTTGAAAATCCTTGCCAATTCTCTGCCTCCCAAGATCAGAGGAAATCCCAGAATATGACAGCTAGCAAAATTCCACGCACACACACACAAAGATATTTAAAAATATGTTTATTATAATTGTTTGCTTTTAGATTTTTGCTCTTCATGCACTTAGGATAAAGGACTTTATAATAAATATCCCTTAGAGTTCAACATGGTTATACATTTGAAGAAGGTTTTTTTTGGGGGAGGTGGGATTATTATTTTTTCACTTCCAATAAATCGTTTTCTAGCTTTGACAGCAAACATACATTTACTGTGTGGGACAATTCTGGAAAATCTCTGCACCAATCAATAGTGAAAATCCGCCTCCTAAAAAACATAAACAAAACTAACAACATACCCAGCACCCCATGCAATTAACCCTTTACTAGAAGGCTAACATTTTTAGTGTTTCTTTGTGGGTAAAGGTAACTTACCAAGTTCTCCAATCAGCCTCACTTTCCACACAGACAATAGACATATAGAAGGATGGTTCAAATCTTTAATTCCATATTCTGTCAACTCCCCCTTATTAATGTATCATTATTTCACACCAGACTAAATGGATTCATGCAGCCTATTCTTGTGTTAATCACATTGTCACTTAAATCTGAATAGTTTGCCAGATGCCACTTAAAAAAGCAGCATAGAAATTCTGGAAGATAGATTTGAGGTAAATTTCCTTGCTGGAAGTGGCAGAGGGGAGTTGAAAAATGTGTGGTACTACACAACAGCACAGTTTAACAAGATGTGTTCCAGGTGAGCCTAGCTGGCATTGCAAGGACAAAAGCAGTACTTAAAATTGCCATTTTACAAGCATTAAAAATAATCGATGGCCTATGGCTATGGGTTACATAGGCCATGAGTAATCATTTGTCCTCATTTTGAAGACGGAGAAGTTTGGTATTCCCGGTTCTACATAGTAGATGGTGCTAACCAAACCCGACTCAGCACTGGCAAATGTTTCTAACTGACTTGTTAAATCTGGGAAGGAAAATGCACATCATGGCTTAAAGAACCATTTGAATCCACTGGTGTCAATTTCCTTCACTACCTGGATTTTGTTGATATTGATTATTAATTGGAATTTCTGTTACATATCAAAATAATAACTCGAGTGTAATAGCTTAAGGAGATTTTTTTAACCCCAAATAAATTTGAATCCTCTAAATGTAAATGTGCATGAGAGATTGTAGAGTAAGAGACTGCTCAATGCCTGTCTTACCTATTTCCATTGAACGTTGTTTTATAATCACCGGGCGAGTGTAACATCTCTTCTGTATACACTGGCATTGGTGTCCTGACGCACTCATGGGAGCACTGTAGTGTTTCATTGTAGGCTGTGAATATGTCCAGGTTACTGGGCACACGGGCCGGAGTGAAGTCCGTCAAGTTCTGGCAACTCTCCTCCTGCTGATTGATTTTGCGTTGGTGGCTGTTCCGCCGTGTATTTCCACTTTGCACACAACTGGGTGTTACATTTTTTTAAAGAAAGAAAAGAAAGAAAGAAAGAAAAGAAAAAAAACACAACCCAAAATGCAACTGTGACCCTTGAGAGGAACTTACATTACCCGCCATTAATTATACATTATTTAATATTAGATTATAATTCATAAGCACTTTGGAAAGATCAGCCATAATCAAGCAATCAATTCCCTTTATTTATTTTATTTTTTATGTTTAAATTTAAATTTTAAATGTGAGCCTTTTATGCTCAGAAGAATTACTGAGATAAGTGGTGCAGCCATATTTGCAGGAAGTTAGAGCTTTCTTTGCACAAAGATTTTAAACAAGAACAATCAACTTAACCCTTTTGTGTCCTTGAAGCTGTTGTGGCAAATAATGGCAGGAACTTGGTCTGTGAGAGAAGCACTGGGACTCAGAGAACATGTACAGATACATTGGATATCACATACATTGGTTCAGTCATTGATTCTGAAGCCTCATGTAATCACACCTGACAACTCATTGGTGTGTTAGTCTACAGGGAAGATTCTCTACTTCAGCCCCTTCCACCTACTACAGCTCAGGAGTTTGACATGGGATGTTATTCTGGCTTCTAGAAACATACTGTATTTCAAGATCTATATAGGCACAAAATAGGGCACCTGCTACACAGACATTACATACCCTGGACAATTTGGAGAACCATATGTACGGTCATACAATTCAAAGATGGTGACCTAGAGAAACTTTACGCAGAACAATAGTGAAAGAAGCCAAATCCATCAGCACAATACTTAGAAGCCTAAACAGACCAGCGCAAGATCAAAATAAATGGTGGAAACTGGTGGACACCCCAGGCACCCAAAGGTGCATGAGGATAAAGAAAAGAAAGATGTACAGCCATTTGTTATTACAAATAACAATAATGGGAGGAAGGGCTAGAGAGAAAAGAGGGAGAGGGGATCCTTAAGACCGATCAGGAATATTTACATCTAGAGGTAGGCTAACCTCTAAAGTCAACGTTTCAGGATAAGCATTGGAGTGCTTTGCTCAACTCCTTTGTTTTCCCTATCCCCTAAGAAAAAGCTTCTTGTGAGACTTACAGCCTCTTTGGTTTTGGCTGAGTTAGAAATACTGAAAAATTAGCCTCCCACATGCTAGTGTCAGTATTTTTCATTGGCACAATCATTGGAGGGACTTTATCTCACCACCAGCCTTTTAACTATCCTGCCTGATGTGGTTGAAACACTCATGTATTTTTCACTCCTGGAGTGAAATCCTGACCCCACTGAAGTCAATGGTAAAGCTCAGATTGACTTGATTGAGATCAGGATTTCATCCCTGATCTCTCCCACACCCTAGTCCAGCCAAGAATAGGTGCAAGTATTTCCAGTTCCAAAAGAGCCCAGGATTGTTAGAAATAGTTCTGAAGTTTAAAAAGGACATGGGGTCATTTTCAGACTTGTGATGCCATACCTATGATAGCAACCATCGTGGCTTTCCAAGGTTTAAATATCATCATTGCAAAAGATATAATTGAGGCAAAGAACTTAGTAGAATTCAGAAAAAGATTAGGGGCTAAATTCTTTGCTGGCATAACTCCATTCCAATGGATTTACACTAACAGAGAATTTGAGTGTAGGCATTTGTATGGATAATGGGAATATTATGCTTGATATAATATTGTTTTTCTTTCAGACCATAAGAAAACAAGCTAGCTGATGCAGGTGAATAAGAAACTTTCCCTCGAGAGCACATTATTCCATAATTGTCCATTATGGGCATTCATCCAAACCATCTGCTACTGGCCACTGTTGGAGCCAAAATCCTGGACTACATGGACCCCTGGTCTGATGCTGTCTGGCTGTTCTTATGTTGTTCTAAATAAGCCTAAAGTTTCAAACTTAGTTGCTAAAGCTAGTTGCCTCAATCCTGAACAGAAATGACTTAATGTGCAAAACTGCTGAGCATTGACTTCAACAGCACATCAGATGGCTCAGCACTGCGGTAAATCAGGCCACTTTATTTAGTAAAATATGGATTTATTAAGATCCTGACTTTTTTCATGTAGGCTCGAAAATGCTAGCTATAAGTATCAAGTGGGAATTTCAAAAGTGCCTGAGGAAATTAGGCAATCAAGCCCCACTGAAAGTCAAGGGGAATTAGACACCTGTGTATGTTAGAGGCTTTTGAAAATCCCATCCACTAACTCTATAACCTAGATTCACGGCTTGCATAAGCAGGAGCAATTCCACTGATGTTAATAAAGTTATGACCACTTACACCAGTGATTGATTTGGCCCCTTGTGTACATCCAGACGTCCATCCATAATGCCCATAATGGTGATCTGTACAGTTTCCATTGATTTCTCAAACTGAAATAGACACCTGCTAAAGATAAGCAGTTCCCCATACTGCGAATTTACACAGATAATATAAACTTTGCACTGCATAGCGCAATCATTCATCTCGACGTGTTTATAAAGTGGGTAAACTACTAACCCCATTTCATACAACTGAGTCACAGCGTGGTTACATGACTTGCCCATGGTCACATAGTCAGTCTCTGGCGTGAAGGGGTTCACATCTTATCTCCCTGCCTACCACTCTTGTTACTGCACCCCATTGCCTCTCTTGGTTCCTTGGTATATACAAGGACTCAAAATACAATTTGACAAAGATTAGAGCTCATTAATAGATCACAATGCCACAAGGATTTGGGCTCTGTTTTGCTCTTGCGTAATATCTCTGAGTGAGATTTCCTGATATTTTATCTGTTATTTGAAATTATCCAAAAATGTTTTGTTTTGGCAGATTTTTTCCCCACATGGGACTGATCACAAGCAGTTCTCTCCAAGTCTTGCTATTTGACCTGTGCTAATTAGTTGAGATTGATCACATAAATCATGTAGTATTGTTTCAGTTTTCTGTTTTGAGGAGTGTAGAACACACTAGTTTGTCAGGAAAGAGAGGGGGGAAATGGCAAAAATGTTTGTTGAATGTTTTCCTGGTTTTTTTCATTGAAATATTGATGAGTTTTTGAATAATAGTTTAAAAATTAAACTGATGCTAAATTGGTTAAAAAGGGGGAGGAGGGCAAAAATCTCATGTATTCTCCTCCTTTTTCCCAGTTTTGTCATCAAAATGTGAAATTTTGATTATTTTTTCATCTATATTTTGACATCCAAAAAAGTTGGCCAGGTCTAATATGCACTTCTGTTGTGAATTTAAAATTAGCTTTCTGCAAATGCTGGCACATGAAACTCTGACATCCTCTTTCTACGAGCATCCATGCCAGGAAAACTGAATTGCAGAAAGTGGGCAGACGAGAGCCACCCGCATGTCCAAAGCAAACTCATTTATGAATTTGAGTAAATATTCTCCCAGAATGTTTTGCAGTATTTGTCCAGCTCTAAGAAATACCAGTCCCCTTCAAGAAGTCGTTGGGCACCTAGAAACAGAGGCATCCAAAATCACTAGTGATTTGAGAAATTCTTGCCTTGTAATACATATTTTAATGGCATGTGGAAGTATATATCTCTGCTACAGGGCTGACAAAAACACTTCCTCTAAGAACGTTACAAACATTTTCAACCGTTTCATTTTTGAAAGACTCTAACAATACCCAATTGTGATTTGTGTTCAAAAACATCTCAGTGGAGAAGGGGTGTATATTCTAACTACACAGGACATAAGATGAGCCTTCTCAATCCTGTTTAATAAGGGGATTCCTGATTATCAGACTTTTCAATATATTTCTAGTGTCAATATCTTATTTTATCCAATCACGTGAGGAGAATACTGGGATCACCTGCAGGAAATTACACTATATGACAGATAAGCTTTGAAGCTATTAGACAATATAGTTGCTGGGGGGGAAAAGACTACAGTAAACGAGAACTGTGTAGGAGAGAAGCAGAGTTACGCTGCATTTTTTCAGATTACCCACGAGTGCAATAGCATTATTACATCCAGAAAAACTGACCTCAAAGTGGACAATTTCTCTTGGAAAATAGGTAAAGGCAGGAATGCCTGAAGCTAAGAACTAACCTATTTTACTATATGCATAGCTGATGTTGAGGAATAAATGAGAGCAAATTAGGCTAGAGGAGCGTATGGGCACTCTAGGGGATATGGTGAATGTAAAACTGGATGCATTCAAGAGGCTCAGAAGATGCATTCAGTCCCTAGAGCTGTAGAAAAGGTCAGAAAATATAATTATTATATGCTGAGCCAGTCTTGTGTTTAAAGGAATAGCTTAGGTTCAGACAGTAACTCAGCAATAAAGTCATTCTATTCAGGGCAGGGTGCATTACCCTTGTGGGGAAACCCAGAGCAGTAGAATAAATTACTCTGACCTCGCTAGAAGATGCCACTGTTGAGCACCTGAACTAAGAGTGTGCAATATCATACTTTGCCAGTGTGAAGTCCAAGGGGTATTATGAAGTGAAGCTGAATCACTTAGCTCTGGCAATATGCAAACTTCCCGGATTTAGGGGCCTTAAAATGAGATACAGTTGTGTAGCCTGCATTTTGATATAAGACTCTGGGGGTGTGAGTGCACTGACTAGCAGTAGTCATAGACTGCCACCTCTCTTTCTCTCACCACAGTGCTTAGCTGACACATTAGTGGTGGGGGTGTTTTTTCAGGTGCCCATGTGGTGGGCACCAGCTACCCATGTGGTGGGCACCAGCTGGTTTGTTTTCCATTCTTGCAAACACGGCTTGATAGTGCAAGGTTGGGCATCATACCAAATTCTAAGTTCTAAATAAAAAGACAGACTTCAAAGAGAGTTGAGGGCCCTTCTTTGACAATCTCATCCTAAACAAAATATTTTTAATTTTTCTGCAACTCTCTGGGGCTCATTCCCATGACACCTGAGCATTTATTGATTTTTTTTTAATTCTTTGCAATTCAAAGGAATCCCTTCCCTCCCTCCTCATCCCCAGTCTACCCCTCCGCACACTCCAGCACCAGCACCAACACTCAGGCCAAGCAGATTTACAATGGTCCTTACCAATTTTTTAAAACAAGAGTTGTTATCAGAGCAGCTATGACCATGATGAGGGACACTGTGATTGTGATGATCTGATGGACTGCCAGACCTGCGAAGAAAAATCAACAGAGAGTGGAGATAGGAAACAAAAGGAATCCAGGATAATAACGAGCAAAAACCCAAACTGCAGTTGAATTACTTGGTAAAACTTCAAGCTCTGCTCAAGTCAAGACTTCCAAGCTCGGTGAAGCAGATGCAGAGCCAGCAACAAGGCTACAATTCCACCCAGGTTCTGTGGGGATGACACAAGAGTGCGAAGCCTGAGAAGGGTGTACAGGCTGGGGACCCCAAAATGGTGGCTCTGTAGCTCACTGTGTCCCTGTGTGCTTGGACCTGAGTCTGCACTGGCCACCTCTCCCTTAGCAAGCACAGCAGCTTCCCATTGCTCCTTCCACCAGTCACCTTGCTAGGGAAGGTCCCTGCAACCCTCCAGATGCTGCCCTATCTGCCGTTTAGACTCCAGGGGCTCCTGGCACTGCCGCTTCCCCGTCTTTCCTAACAGGCTCCTAGGGCTACAAGGCTCCCACGACCTCGGCTTCCCTTTCCTCCAATCACCCTTTCAGGATTTTTACTGTTGCTTCTCCAGGACCCTGCTGCTCTCGCTCTGCTCCCAGCAGCTCAAGAGATTGTGACTCACTCTGTGGTATCCCAAGCAGCTCGGAGCCCCCGCACTGCTGTCCCCCTTGTCCCTAACTGAGTGCCACTGCCTGCTCCCTGCTCCAGCACGACAGAGTGGCCTAAGCCCTGGGCTTGGCACCGCATTCATAAACGCGCAGGGCGGGGTTCTGTAATTCATGGGGAATGAAAGAGTTTATTTGATTGAAACTGACTGGCTGGGATTCAAACCCTCTAGAGATCCTGAGTCCGGCTCTGGTATGAACTACATCACAGGGAGGCTGTAGGGGTGTTTCCTGACACCAGCATGGGAGTATGACAGTATGTAATTCAGTTAGACGGGGAATATGAATGAAATTTACACGCACCACCAATCGCTGCTGCCTTCCCCCCCAAAAAACCCTAATAACCGTTGGGTGACACTGAGAAATAACCCTGTCCCTGTAAAGCCTGCTTCGTCCACTGAGGTCACCCTGAGGTCTCAGAATTCTGAGGTCTCAGAATTTGCTGCGTGTATCAACCCTTGGGGGATAACATGAGATATTAATTCTCTCCCTGCTCCTGCCAGCTCCTCTTCCCATTCCTCACAGTCCTTTAGGGCCAGATGGGGATACCTTTATTGCTGTGGAATGGGAAACAGCCCTACTGAAGTCACAGCATGAGCTGCGACTCCACAGCAGAGGATCACAGTCTGGCCCAAGTATTTTGCATAAATAATGATTTTTAATAACCTTCTTTTGATGAGGTTGGTTTAGCTGAAAAGTGCTGGACTGACCCCTTGGGCATCAAAGCCCTCCCAAGAGACTGCTAGTGCAAGGACAGTGGCCACACAATATACCTCAGCCTTGCCATGCCAGACCGAGCGAAAACGCAGCCCCATTCTATCTCCTGAGTGCCCACTGCAGCGTTAGCTCCTGACACCTATCCCCTAAAAACGAGAGCAAGACTCAGTCACTCTCCCAAATCATTTCACTCGGGGCCAGCAAGCTGCCATCAGACAGCAGCAACTTAATTTTCTGTCTTGCATTATATAAAATAATCTTTAAACCAGGCTTCTTATTTTCTATCCCCTCAACTATGTTCCTTGTCAGCCTGAATTAGGCATGAAGAACTGAAGAAACATAAAGACATATACCCTCTGGAGGAAAGAAGGAAACTTTGGTACAGCTTTGTAGCGAGAATGGGATTAACCATAGATAGTAATTACAGTACTAAGTGTTATCACTTAGAAGGTCAGATGGGCTCATTTTCTCCTAATTCACCTTACACGGGGTATAATTTTGGCTTGTGCATCATTCCTAATGAGTCGTTTGAAAACAAAAGCATCTCAGTGTACAGTAGGTTTGTGGCTTTGTGCATGTGTTACAGTTGCAATTTTGCAATGAAATGATTTTGCTGGCTGCCGCCCAAGGACGCTGTCTTTCGCAAACAGATGTTAGGACTCCAGTGAATATTATCCTGGTGTATGAGACTTGTAATAAATAAATAAATGCAAGCGTGGCACTGAAAGCAGCAAACGTATGTATGTGTACAATCCACTGGTTTGATTGTTTCCATGTCTTGAAGCTCCGTGTCAAGGGATTCCCAACCTGCTCCCTGGGAGTACATCCCACATTCAGAAAGAAGATCTCATACAATGGGCACATCTCATTGTCACCGCTTCAGCTGAAGTCACCGTACTACTATGACAATTTACCCCAGCTTCAGATCTAGCCCAAAGCATCCTCTGTTGGATTAATGAAATACTCCGAAGCAAAATTTCCCGTAGTCTGAGTTTCACGGTCTGTAGTGAAAGAGGCAGGGGGACTGACTAGTTAGGAAGGGCTTGTCTACACGTGGGAATTGATCGGCATGGTTATTGCGGAATAGGCGTGCCGGACTAGCCCCTTGTGTGAAGCGCACTAATTATTCCAGAACAGACTGTCCATAAGAGAACCTTTACCTTCTCCCCCATGCTGGCCATGTGTCAGATGCAGCCAAGGTTCTGCCTGTTCCTTGCCCCTCTCCAACCATTCTCTACTTCCCTGCTCTAGGAAGGGAATAAACAGGGGCTCTCATTCCCTTCTGTTCTGTATAGTCCGCATCACAATCTAGCCCTGTATTTATTGCTTTACCCTTTAATCAAATACAAAGCCTTCAGTTCCCCTTTAAATTCACCCCACCCCTTCCCTGTTTATCAATGTGTCTCATCAGGATTTATGACTCTCATTACTACTAGTGTGACATGGCTAGTATCTTCCCCTGTCAGAGGCTGACAGCTCCGCCTGAAAGGGACGGCCCCTACACGCACCAGCCAGGAGATGTGCTCTAGAAGCTAATTGACAGCTGAGACCCCCCTGGATGATGGCACTGATAGACCACCAAGAGAAGTCAGACACAGAGATGAGTATCTGGAGATGTTTCTATGTGCTACTGGCTTTCACCTTAACTCAGAGTTGTTGCCCGCACATATTCAAAGTCCTGCTAATTTCCCAGAAATGTCACTGAAATTTGTTTCTGACCTGAAGAAGAGTGAAAGACATGGACCAATACCTGACAGCTGAAGTCTACTGTGACATCTGTTAGTTTCCAAGCAGAGGGAAAACGCCCTTCACACGTCACTCAGGGAGAGAGATGTCACGACAGAGAACAGCCATTATGTAGCTTGTTTCCTTCCAGATTCTGCAACCCTTATTCACACTGATTAGTTCTTCCCTAGGAGGTCAATGGGATTACTCACTTACCTCACAACTGTAGAGAGCCACATTTCCAAAGGCCCCTCTGATAGATACATCCTTCTCTCTTCCACTCTTTTAGCCTGGAGACTCAAGATTACCCATGTGCACTGAAGACCCAGGATCAGATCTTCCGCTGATGTAAATAGGCATAGCTCCATAGTAGTGAATGGAAGGATGCTGATTTACGTCTGCTGAGGATCTGGCCCTCCAGATTCTGTCTATCCACATATCTGTCTGCCTCCATATTTATGCTTTGCTGATCTGAGCACCGGTGCTCCATGTACACTACTCACTATTATTTATTTTTCATAACTCAAGTTTAAACTGCAGCAGCCTCACTTTCCATCTGGCAGCCTCCTGGAGGAGGTGGACTTTTACTCAACATTGCAGTAAAGGGATAAAATATTGAAGCTGTTTATAGCATGTTGAAAACATCAGGGAGAAGTGACATCTTTTTAAGAAGTGGTGCAGACTTCTGTGCCAAGATGCATACCAAGTATAAATCAAACACTCAGAAATGTGAACTCTGGCAGTTTAATACAATAACACCAAGGTCACCTTTAACAAGCCGGATTTACCAACACTTTCACTGCCGAGTGCTTGGGTAATGATAGCTTGCAATGGACTGGATACTTCCCCCCGCCCCAAAAGTTGGTTTGTTAGATATGACAGAGCAGAAGTACCGCTTAGAACCATAGGATGCAGCCAGCTCTGGTGAGTACCCTGCTAGGACCAGGCATCTGGAAGGGAGCTGTGGCACAGAGGCCCATTGATGGTTAACTATTCTGTCAGAAAAAACAACAAGGACTCTTTGTGGTACCTTAGAGACTAACAAATTTATTTGAGCATAAGTTTTTGTGGGCTATAACCCAGTTCCTCAGATGCATGGATGAAGTGGGTTTTAGCCCACGAAAGCTTATGCCCAAATAAATTTGTGTCTGTATCAGCAAAAACAATGAAGAATCCTTGTGGCACCTCACAGACTAACCCGGCTACCCCTCTGAAACCTATACTGTCAGCAACTCTTGTCAGACCTCTTTGTTTTGAAGATACCTGGCCCCCTCAGTAACCCAGCGTGAGAGCTAGTAGGCTAATGCTTCCCCTCCTTTGAATGCAACCCTCGCATTTAGAAGAATATCTACCAAAAAGCCAGTCACATGGACGTGAATGAAACACGGGGAGTTTTTCAGGAGAAACATCCTGTAGAGTTTGCTGTTAATGCGCTGATGGTCATTGCAGCATCAACGCTTAGGAAGATATGGGTGAAAGCAAAACGATGGTGCACAAAAAGCCTTGAGCTGGAAGGAGGAACTTGGTGTCCATTAGTGCTTCTGGTGGCCGTGTCAGCAGAGGAACCTATGCTGCAGATTCAGGTTTAGACAATGCTAGGAGGAGGTTTATTCAGGCACAGTGCTCGCCAGTCCCTGCCAGAAGGAACTACCCGTACTCCCAAGGAGCCATGGCCGGGGAGGCGTGAGGGGAAGAGGTGGAAGACACAGACATGAAGATCTAAACAAGACATCACATCCAGATTCACTAACTTAACCCTGGGAGGCTGACTGAGAACAAGGGCTAGCCAGGGCCAAGTACCTACCACACACACACACACACACACACACACACACACACACACACACACACACGTAATCTCAGCCTACTCTGATCTGCAGAGCTGACGCAATGGCTATCAGCTGCGTTGGGGAAAATGTCCCTTCACAGGCGGAGATGCTTATAAGAGAAACTCCGGAAAGCTGGAAAGTTCCTAGGGTACATCAGACGAACTCATCCCCCTGTGGACACTGCAGCCATGGTCAATCTCTAGGCCATTCTTACTAGGTGCCGGTGAAGGTGACTAGGGTGTCCGACTGGTCCTACTGTTCCATTATTACTATATTAGTGCCTGGGCCCCAACTGAAATGGGGGCCGTATTGTGTTAGGTGCTGCACATACACACAGCACAAGTCAGTCCTGGCTCCGAAGGCCTGAGAGTCTAAAAGACAAAGGAGGAGAGGGGGAACAGACACCCAGAAGTGAAGCGATTTGTCCAAGGGCAGTTAATGTAGCTAGCCACAGACCCCAGTTGTCCCCGCTGCCTCTCAGTTGTTGCTGTTTAATATTCCTTATAACAAGTAAACAATTAAATTCCATTTCCAGATTTTAAGATGCCAGGACTGTCCCAGTCGCCCGCACAGCCACTTCTGGTTTCCATCAAACTTTTACTGTCAGGCATTATTATTCCAACATATTTAGTAGTTCTTTGTATTCCTCCGTGATTGCACATTGTGTCTTAATGTGGCTGAGAATCAGTTGTCATGCACATAATGAAAAATTATACGTGGAATAATGGCTGGGGACAGATGGATCAGCAAGTTATAAATCAATCAATAGGATCCCCCCCCCCCGATGCTGTATTGTTGTGGTTTGTAATAAAATCAAACCCTGCAGACTGATGTGTAACTTGATAATCCCTCTGCCTCGAGCCATTGTTTCTTTAATAGTGCACAATACAATGTACTAGTGCCATAGAGAGAAAACACATTTTAAATTAAAATTACAATTACATTAGCATCTACATATCTATATCTTGCTTCAGGGAGATGTATCTATCTATATCCATATCTAGATCTCCCTGAAGCAAGAAGAGAAGGGTTAAACTCAGCCCTGGAATGAGTAATTTTTATTAACTTCTCCTCAGGAGGGTGGAGAGGTGGGGGATGTGTTTAAATGATTGAGAAAAGGTGCATTAAAAGAGACTCGTTTTGTGAACACAAAAAATATTTTATGGGGCTCACAGACCTGCCAAATCCATGGAGCTTGCCTGGTTCTGGTAATAAAAGGTGAACAAAACGAATCACCAGAGGTGCTGAGAACGTGTGTCACCCAATCCCTACGCACCATCCCCTCAAACCAGGCCCACTCCTTCCTGTTTGAAACCATGCTCAGCGTGCCCTGCAGCTGCTCCCAGTTCGGTCTGTGCTAACCACACCGTGCTCTCTGTCCACAAGGATTGAGTCAGTCTAGGGCTGCCTGGACTGCAGGCACCAGCAACAAGTTCTCTCTGCTTGGGCGAGAGGCGCCATTCCAAACACACATTCATACATCCCCTATCTCATGCTGCAGGAGCCCTCCAAGAGCCTGAGATGACCCAGGTGCCTCTTAGCCATTCAGGGTAGAGAACCTTTCCAAGCCTGCCTCTCCTCAGGCCTGCTGTCAAGGACCTTGGGCCCTGAGGAAGTGTGAGATGTTTCTATAGAAACAACCTCCCCATACCTCACTGTCCTCTTCCCCCAGCCACCAGCGCCTGCTTGTGTTATGACCAACTCCCTTTCTTCCTCCCTGCTGATCAGGACAGTGTCTCTGCAAGAGGAAACCTTTCTCCTCTCCCTTCAGTGTGTCAGAATCTCCTGAAGAATTTGGTCATCTTCATTCTTACGCTGTTTTGTGTTTCTGGCTCTGTTCTGGTGCCAGTGACCCTCTCTTCAGGAGCATTCTCCAGAGCAGCCAGTTGTGGGGCCTGCCTCATGGCCCCATAATCCAAAGCAGTCACTCTGCACCAACGACCCACTGCAGCTCCCATAGTGCACCATCGGTTCTCAGCTGACAGGCCACCTAATGAGCAAAACTGGTGGAGTTTGGGCTTTAGTTTTCCTTCTCTTACTGACCTCAGGGTGTATGTAGGTAAAATGTCTCCTCTGCCAGCACACAGCCGGAGAAGGCTCAATCTACTCAAAGTGCTAATGCTGTGAGACAGTCAGCAGGGATTGAGAACTGGAGGAGGCGGAAACCGACTGCAGTGCTGACATTTTGAAAGCACTCAGGGATTAGCAGCTTGCTTTCCACATTGCCCCAGTCTTGTCATTTGCAGAAATATCAGATGTCAGGATTTCAGTCACCAGCTGAGACTTGCAGCATTAAAAACAATAAAAGCAAAGAGGGAGCTGGTACACAGAAAGAAACACACACTCAGCATTTGCCAGCATCTTAGGGGCATGGGAGTGAAAGACTGATGAGGAGAACTTGAAGCAGGAGTGGAATTTCAGAATGTCTTAAAAAGGGACAGGAGACCATTGGGGAGGGGGAGGAGGAGGGACGGGGCAGATGTCACTGGTGATAAAGTCATAGCTGGTGAGGGGGACAGTACATTTTATAGAGGCACAGTAAAGTGAAATGACTTCCTCATGGTCACAAAGAGTCAAGACGAGAACCAACGTCCCTTGACTCCCAGTCCTGTGCTCTAACCACTAGACAAGGCTTCCTCCCCTTAGCATCCCCACTTCTTTGTCATTAGATGATCAAACCCCACAGGGGATATTTTCGGTCTAGCTTAGCTCATGGCTCCTTCCAATGCATGTTTAGATTGGCTAGATATTTTTGGCAGGAGGCAGGGAGGTTAGATGCACAGACTCCTTTCAGCAACAAAGACTGTCACAGTCCTAAACAAAGCTAAGTGCTAGCCACAATGACTAAGAACGATCCATTTTGCTAACAACGCCTCCTCACTCTAAGCACCAAATTCAGAAAGCAGACCCCTTCCCGTTCCACCTCGACAGGAGAATGACGCACAGGCTGTTGGGTCCAGCAGCTCGGGGACCTGGCGATCAGATACAAGGCTTGTTATTAGTCAGGAGCAGCTAAAAATCATTATTGTCTGAAGAAGGTGCTCAGTGACCTATGTGAAATGGTTTGGTATCACTGTCTCACTCTAATTCCTAATGAACTGATGTCCTCAGCATGGCATCCCCAGGCAGCGACAGCTGCTCTTTCGGGAAGTCTCAGCTCTGAGGTGGAGGACAGCATGGGCCGTGGAGGACACATTTCCCTCTGCGCTCTAGAAGAGACCCTGTCCGGGGCCCGTGGAGGCCACGTTGGCAGAGAGGCAGAAGAGTGGGTCTGGGCAGCTCGCAGTGCTCTTTACATCTCCTGTGGACAAACGGGAGAGTTTGGCTTTCTGTGAGCAGCGCCTCTCTCCAGCTCTGACTCACTTCAAATTATGGGCAGTGAAATGCTCAAGAATGTACATATTTCCAATTTTCAAGGTTTTCCCCCCTTCTCAATCATGGGTGAATTGCCTCATCTCCCCCCACTCCTAACGGCAGGGGTGGCAGTTGGCCAGTGCACCAGCAAAGTCTTTGTGGTGAGAAATGGAAGAGATGGAGGTGAGACAAGGGTATTTTTTGTCCCCAAGCTCACGCATCAATTCTGCAGATGACCCATTTCTTTCATTTACTCTCAGTTACATTTCAGTTTTTCAAGCAAACTATACCACGGCTCTGCTTGTGGAGAACGGCTGCCCATCGGAGGGTCAGTGGCTCCAAAGGGTAATACACTCGCCATCTCCATCAAATGACCCTAGTTTGTAATGATGGAAAGACGACTTTCCCAGTACAAGGGGCATCTCTGCATTACCAACAGGCAAAGAGCACTCAAGCATTATTATTATTATTATTATTAATATTATATTATTCTTCATGTACTTGGTTGACTCCTATTGACATTGCTTTCCTTCATGGAGTGCTCCTCCATTCTTTGTTCCCACCGCCAACTCGCACTGAATGCAATGGGATCTGCAAGTGCTCAGCTATTAGGGAATAAAGCCATATCTGATGTGCCCCAGATAACACAACCAGGCAACAGCAGAGCTGTGAATGGGAGTCAGGAGTCCTGACTGCTAGATCGCAGTCCCAGCCAGCAGACAAGCCGCCCTCACTGCTTCTTTATCACCGAAGTAGCTGGCTCCTTTTGCTTGGTTATAAGGTGAATAACTCTTCTGCGCAGGCCCTTGCTTTTTACCAATCAGTTAGCCCTGGTGAATGACAGGCAGCAGCTATGTCAAATCATCAGGTCTAATTTACTCATAAAGTGAGACTAGGGGTGGGGAGTGAAGAGGAAACAGCGAAACCTCATCTGTGTCCGGTTAAATGCTTCCAAACAAGAGCATGGCTGGGTCCAGCTGACTATCTCCAGTGCCCCCTGAGTCCACTGTGGCTTTAATGCAGCCAGGCAGCAGGAGGAAGATAGTTATCTCAGTGTTTCATTAAAATCTCTATGGAGCAGGGAAAGTTTGGTGAAATTGCTCTGTTACTTTGAAAGGGGGAGGTAGGGAACAAGTGCAGAAGCTAAATCTCAATCGCCTTCCCATGGGGTTCTGCAGGGATTTCTGAAAGGTTTCCTGGTGGGCAATGCTATTAAGTGAAATAGCAGCCACTGTGTTTACACCGCCAGCTTCCATTTGATTAAAAACCGTAAAAGATAAAGAGACACATAAAATAAAGCCCAAGCAACAAGACATTCGATGTCTTGGCTGCACACTCGGTCAGCATCTTCAGGTGCAAATTCCTACAGGGAACCCTCATCATCTAGCAGGCCATTTACTAGCAGCAAAAAGCTGCAGAGGGACAGAGAAGGGCAGGATGCTCTTTAGGCAGGATGTCAAGATGGGCAGTCATATCAGGGCATGGATTCTGCCTGGTGGCATGGAACTTGGTCATTCATCCAGCCGTCAGAGGAATGCCAGAGGTATCGGCTCAGCAGAGCTCCTGGAAAGCAAGGGCAGAGGAGGTGAAGGGAGGGGACCTAACCCTAAATATCAACAGAGGTGTCTCGAGATCTCAAAGCTGCCATGACGACTATGGGAATGACCCACAAGGGTTTTGACTCATAGACGTGCATTGGGTCTCCGGTTTTGTGTCTGTAGGAATGAAATACGTATCTTCCCACACTGAGTTAGGGCCATTTTTGCTCAGAGAAGTACTGGAGGTTCTTGGGGAAGTTCTACACTAGAACCTACCAGCTGGAGCCATGTCTTTCTTGGCCAGTGGAATCTATTGGGAAGACATTTGGTCCATGGTTGGTGGAGACTGTCCTTGCCTCCCCCACATACCCTAACCAGAGAGATTATCTGTATCATGAGAGAAGCTTTCGAGCCAGGCCCTGACAACTGCTCATGTATTGCTCTGTCTCCAACCTTCCTTTCGTGATGGAGAAGAGGTGATGGGGCTTTCACTCTTTGACCTCTTCCAATGGGACAAGGGAGTTCCAGAAAGTCCAGCAGTAATTGAATGTCCTTGTGACATCTGGAGCGCCGGACACTCCAGTCTTAACCAAAACCCTCGGAAGTTATTGAGATCCTGTCCACTCAATGTGCCTGGATCAGGCCCTTGGGGCGCGGGTGGGCTTCTATAGCAACCTTGACTCATAAATGCCACGTAACAGTTTTGTGACAATGGAATGAAGGCAGAGTACAGAATGGGGCCCCACTAGCTACCCTAGGAGAGAGACTGGCAGGTGCAAAAGGGTCATCTATAGCAGTGGTTCTCAAACTAGTGCCGCCGCTTGTTCAGGGAAAGCCCCGTCGGGCTGGGCCAGTTTGTTTACCTGCCGCATCCACAGGTTCGGCTGATCACGGCTCCCACTGGCCGCGGTTTGCCATACCAGGCCAATGAGGGCTGCGGGAAGGGCGGCCAGCACGTCCTTTGATCCGTGCCGCTTCCCGCAGCCCCCATTGGCCTGGAGCGGCGAACCACAGCCAGTGGGAGCCGCGATCGGCCGAACCTGCGGACGCGGCAGGTAAACAAACTGGCCCGGCCCGCCAGGGGCTTTCCCTGAACAAGCAGCAGCCCTGTTCTGTACTAACCCTGCCCAGAGTATGCTCTCAATAGAGCAGGTGGTATTGCAGATCGGATGACCAAACGGACTGGCTCCCCACACCAAAGAGGCACTGTCTAATATGCCTCAATAAATGTTCATGTCGAAGCACAGATGCCACACACGTCCCAAGGTCAGAAGCAATACAAATCCTAGCAGCTGTAAAGTGCAATCAATCTAACTGTATCACACAAAATACCTGGACCTGCTCCCAGTGGGACACTGCTGCAAAAAAATAAAAAAAAGGAATGAATTCTACAAATATACTAGAACACGTTAGTGCTGGACTCTCTGAAAGGCCAGGAGCTTCGACAACAGGCCCTGCTGCAAGGTTGGGGAGTAGGGAAGAGATGGTGGAAATGCAGGTGGCTCTGCACCACTGAGGAGCTGTGACTACCCAAGCAGAAGGCACAGAGAGCAGGTTTGAAGAAGGGCTGGGTAACTTTAGATCCGTAGAATAAGAGGAGTTGCCATATGTGCTAGGATTAGAGCTGGGTGAAATTTTTCAGCCAAAACTTTTTGCAGTGAAAAATGCATATTTGGTGACACCAAAACATTTTATAAATTAATGTCTGTTTCATCAAACTATTTTGGTTGGGGGGAAAATCCGGGGAAAAAATCCAAACATTTTAATTTTTATTAAAGACAC
The DNA here is from genome assembly GCF_016161935.1 of Mauremys reevesii. Classification (NCBI taxonomy): domain Eukaryota; kingdom Metazoa; phylum Chordata; order Testudines; family Geoemydidae; genus Mauremys; species Mauremys reevesii. Next base: position 17,603,869 of record NC_052643.1, on the reverse strand, counting down.
AAGCAAATCATTTCAAAATGGTCAAAATCAAAATGAAACATTTTGTCTAACACAAAACTAAAATTTGTTTTTACTTTTTAGATTTGCTATAAATTTGGGGGGAAAATATTTTTGGTTCAGCCTGAAATAATTTTTTTCCTGATTTTTTCAGAACTGCTAGTCAACCAGAAAACTCTGCTGTTCACTCTGTTCTAGCTAGGACAAATGGAAATCAAGTCTTATGTTTCAGGATACAAGATGTTCACTACAGGGCTCAGGAAGGATCCTTCCCCCCTCATGTACAACTCTGCATAGACGGGTAGGTGAATTTCAAGAGGCAGTGTAATTACGTAAGCCAGAATCCTGGCCAGGACAGCAAAGTCAATACTACAGGGCAGTGGAAATGCTGTAGTTTGATTCTCAGGGAATGGAAGCAACCATCACTTAGAGTTTTGAATCTGACAAACTTAAATCTCCAAGAGTATCTTCCCCTTCCCCATTTGCATTCTGAGCTATCCTCTTCCTGCCCCGTGTCCTGACAACACAAGATTGTTGTGTTGCTGTAGGTATGGAATTGCTGTAGGCTACCACAGCTCAGTGATGCTGTAGACTAAAGTCATGTAACTACCAATTCATAAATACAAAACTAATGCAAACCAGGTGTCAAAAACACTGCAAAGAAATAAAGATGTGACAGCACTGACTGGCATCTGCTTGTCCTTTTGGAAGGAGGAGAGGCTAATAGGGAAGGTGTACTTTCTCTTATTTGCTGAATTAGGGTGACCAGATGTCCCATTTTTAAAGGGACAATCCTGTTTTTTGGGACTTTTTCTTATATAGGCACCTATTTCCTCTCCCCCCCGCCCTTCGGCCCGTTTTTTCACAGTTGCTATCTGGTCACCCTATGCTGAATGCAGCATCCTTTCCCGCATGCCCTCAAAGCAGTACATGGTACCATGTAAAGGAAACAAAATGCAATATACAAAGCCTGATATAAGAGCTTGGGGCATTTCCTCACAGCCACAGTGGACATGGTGTGTGAGAGAGAGAAGTCCAAGGAGAGCAAATCTAGCTATAGGATCTGGGTGGAGGAAGGGAATATGGAGTGTAAAATCAATAGCTGATCAAATGAAACAACCCTTCTTTTTTTAGTGAAAGAAGTAAAATGTTTCACTCTGAATGTTAGTAGCTGTGAGTCCGTAACTTTAAATAAATAAATAAGAAAACGGAGTGCCCTCGAAATTAAACTTCTGGAGCAAAAGAAGGAAAATAATTGAAAAGGGGAATTATTGTGAGTCATGTGTATTAGTTAATCTTCTTAGCTTGCCTCTCATTTGGCTTTTCCAACTCTACCGCACATGCCAGTCCAAAGAGTGACATCTCTCACTCAGTCCAAAGAGAGACCCTTGTTAATTTGCTGTGCCCTGCACCACAAGCAGCTCTGGCTGATCAATTAGTTCTTGTGCCAAAGGGTCAATCTTATTTTACGCAGCATCAGATGTGTTCACTAGAAAGGAACCTCCATGAAGAAATGAGTCTTCAGTCAAGGCAAATGATTTAACTGCCTCATGACAACCTGAATGCTAATGAGTGAGGCAAAGCAGGTAAGGAAAATGGGACCTACTAGTTAGAGCAGCGGGGTTAGGGGGACAATGTCTGGGAATCAGGATTCCTGGATTACTTTCCCAGCTCTGGGAGAGAGTTTGTTCTATTGGTTGGAGCAGAGGCCTGGGAGTCAGGACTCATGGGTTCTATTCTTGGTTCTTGGAGGGAGCGTGGTCTAGCGATTAGAACAAGGATGAAGGCCCAAAATTCCTGGATTCTGTTCCCAGCTCTGTTGCTGACTCCCCGTGATTTAAGCTCTGTGCCTTGTTTTACCCACCTCTGAAATGGGTATAATTACATCTGTCTGACAAAACTGCTGTGAAGCTTAATTAGATAAAGTTTCTAAAGCACTTTTATACCCTTGAACAAAAAGTACTACATGCATGCTAAGTGTTGTCAGGATTTAAATGTAATGCACTGCCTAAGGGAATCATCTACAATTATTGCAAATAGCAATCCAATTCTTTTTGCTAACTTTTCAAGACAGAATGCCCTGATGCAATCGAGGGGGAATATAACAATCTATAAATTCACAAAGTCCCCGTGATGGAGACTGACAGGGGAATGTTTCCTTTTCTGGCATTACAGTACATTACTGCTCTGTTATTTGGTAAGAAGTGGTAAGAAGCATTATTTTTTTCTAGTGCTGAATAATCTTGTTGAAAATTCATCAGCACAAAGACTCAAACAACTTCCAAAGGTCTGTGCCGTGGATAAAGTTGACAGGCTTAATACATACACGTGATGCATCCTTAGCTATGTCACAAGGTGATCTGTACTGTGTGTTGTAGGGGCAGAAGCTGAAGTCTATAATAGTTACAGGAGAGTTTCCATTATTTTCTGATTCCTTGTCACTCTTACAGAAGAGTCTGATTGAAATACGGCGCATCAGTCAGAATGCTTAAATAAAGTCCAGAAATTCCTAAATTTATTATAGCTGCCTTACAAATATTTTCATTAGTAAGGAACACAATCCCGAAAGGAGGCCATGAACAAACTGATAAAATGACAGGGGAGAAATCCTGGCCCCACTCAGGTCAACAGGAGTTTTGCCAGATTTCACCCAGTATGTTTTCTTCTACATAAAGATCACATTTTCCAAACCTTACCTAATCTGCTGTGAGCTGAGCTGAGGCTGAGCTAGCTAGTATCTGGCTGGACAGTAACTAAGGACACCATGAAATCCACTTTTCATTTAAATGACGAATGGAAAAACCAGACACCGGGAAGTGGATCCCTAACAGTCATCCCAGTAAATCAGAGTTCCCAGTGCGCTAGGTGCTGAACACATACATAGTAAGAGACCTCCCTGCTCTGAACTGCTCAGTGGCTAAACAGACAAGACAGACAATCTTACCCAAGAACTTGCCCAAGGGAAACTGTGGCACTTAGAAATTGAACCCAACTCTCTTGACTTCCAATCCAGGGCCTTAACCATGAAACAATCCTTCCCCTCTAGAGCTGGTGAATAATAACAACCCCTGTTGTTATCAGTATATTTCTAATCTTATCCGAAATAATAATAATGGAACATCATCCAATGTGTCATTCTAGTCTTGCATCGTAAGGAGCCATGAATTCCCTTCTCTGGGGTCCTCCTGTACAGAGATATTATCTTTAAACAAGCCCCTTCATTTACTTATTCTTTCAGCAAAGATTGTCAGTTTGAATCTCTGCAGGCAAAGCCCCAACAGCTGAGTTGGAAATGGCAAGATATTACTCTGTACATCATCCAGTAGCCTCCAGCCAGCTGTGCACTAAACCTTGAGCCATCAGAGAGCATTATTACATAAGCAGCTCAGATATTTGCAGCAAGGTACTTCAGACTGGATTAAACTGTTTCACTCTGTGAAACAGTTTTATGTTGGCTTCAAGCATTAAGAAGAGCCATGTGACACAATCAATATTGACTTTTCAAATTTTTGCATGTGGAAACTGAAGATTTTTTGGTGAGCTTTGCTCAGCTTGGTCAAGGTCAATCTTTGGAAATTTTCCCTCAGCCAGCAGAGTTGTGCACAGGAGAGAATGAATGAATTTCCCCCCTACAGCAAAATGTACCTTTGCACAGGTTTGCCTGAAATGCAGATTTGCCATTTACTAGGCAAATAAACAGGGTTTGTTTTCACACTGAATGATAGATTTTAGTCTGTCAAAGGCTATTTTCATTTTTTGTTGAAAATGACAAAAAAATGTGAAACTGTCAAATTTTTTCTGTTCTGCAAATATAGTAAAATTAGTATTTTCCCCCACTGCTGCTGCACATATTTCCTCTAGTTCCCGTTTGTAAGTCCCATACGTTGCCCTGTACATGAACCTCATCAAAACAGAACTTGCTACTTAAACACCTCTTGAAGCTGACACCTTCCTAAACTTCAAATGATAAACTGTGATCGACTTTGATTATGCAAACCTGTCCAGAATACTTAGGGTATGACCCAAAGGCCAGTGACGTCAGTAGGAGATTTCCCATTGGTTTTGATAGGGTTTGGATCAAGCCATTAGTTTGGTAAGGAAAAGAAGTCAGATGAGAGATGGGAGGGGTATAAAATAATTAATCATGTGGCCGATCAAGGACTCCTGTGTAAACAGGAACCATATGAAAGGCATTATCTTTCTGCACATAATAATAAATAATATTTAGCTCCAATACAGCACTTTTCATTGGTACATCTCAAAGCGCTAAAAATGTTCCATTTTATAGATGGGAAAACTGAGGCACACAGCCATGAAGTGACTTTCACAAGGTCACCCAGCAGGTCAGTGGCAGAACTGGGAATATAACTCAAATTTCCTGGGTCCCAGTCCAGTACTCGAGCCATTAGGCCGTATGGTCTCTCAAAGTGTGTGACCTATGGAACTCTCTGCTGCATGATAGTACTGAGGCAAATAGCTCAGCAAAATTAAAAACAACTCACTGGAACTGTATGTGAAAAATAATGTCTGCAGTGAATCTAATTATGAAAATAATACTGGGATTATTTATCCTTATGCTTCACTTTATAAACTGATCAACAGCTTGGGTGCGGACCTGGGTTGTTTTTCTTTAATTTTTGTCATGAGGCACTTGCACAATTTTGGGTGCTATAAAATTAAGTCATTATCATCCTCCACAACACCTCCAACCCCGCCCACTTGCAATCCTTCATCCACTGGAGAATCCAAACTCAAAATGAATCTCATATTCAAGCAAGGGCTTTTGCATATCTAGGTTACTGCTGAGACCAAAGCAGAAGTGCTCAAATAGCATGAGAGAACCTATTATTGAGAGCTTCTCAGCCCACTTTTGCAGATTCAAGAGGTTTGGACAGTTTGGATACAGCAAAGCTCCCACTGAGTCAAAGATTTCACCCTGAATCTATGATGGTTGGCCCACTATTATGGATCCAGTCCAGTCCTATGAAGTGCTAAATGTCCTCATCTGTTGACTTCAAGGGGATCTGAGGATGCTCAGTATCCTTGGGAAATCATGGCCCCTACAGTAAAATGCAGAACTCCTCCTGGAACCCACCATTCCTGTCACAGTGAAGGGACACAGCACCTTGGAAAATCAAGCTTTAGTGGAAAGGATTCTCACTGTAGAGAATGGGGCTATTGTCATTAATCAGGAGAGCTGGCTGAAACTTTTCATTCATAGAGTGTTTTTTCTGATGAAAAAGGGCATTTCATAGAAACAATTTTTGTGTTGAAAACGTTCATTTTCTTTGGCATTTACTGAGTTTTAATTTAAACCTTTTTTTCCCCAGGTATTTGGGTTTTTCGATGAAAGAGCCCAAAAATTACAAAGAAAATAAACAATTTTCCATTTCAGTCAAAAATGTTCACAACCTCCCTCTTCCCACAAAAGCCCTCAATGTTTCTGAGCCAGCTCTATTAACCAGGCGTTATTTATTTCTTTGTGAAGGTTTTACTGGGAAACAAACCAGTTCAAAACACAAATCCCAAGTTTAACTTGACTCCAACTTCACAAGATCCACTTTTTTCGAAAGCAGGTGATTGCTGTGCCTGAGCTGGAGGCCTGCAATTTCTCTAGTTGCTTTCACCGCTCGGTCTCTGGGAAGCAGGATGACTATCTCCGTGTTTAATGAATACTGTTAAAGACTGACATGCAAACGGCACTGGAAGGCACTTTGTTTGCATTAGTAATTGGAAGTGTGCAGGTGGCAAGCTCAGAAGAGAGAAAGCCACTCGCCTCCTTTCGAGACAATTTGTAGCAAGCATATCACATGATGTGTCTATAGCATTTGAACATATTGTGCTGAAGTCTCTATTACTTAATAGCTGCTCAAGCATTTGTGTTCCTTTCCCTGTTATACGTGAAGGAGAACATCAGATAAGCATCGGCAGGGAGATAAATATGGTTGGAAAGTGTCACCCCCAAGACTACGGCAGTTACTTTATGAGGAAATGCTAACTCCCACTGTGGAGATGTGGCAGAGAGAGTAAATCAGTTTTCCTTCTGTATTTTCTTCACTACGCATGAAAAAAAAATAACAACATGAGATCTGAAGAGGCTAAGGGTGGTGAACTGGGTTGGGTGCTCTACAGGGCGAGAGATATTGAAGTAATTTTTTTTTTTAATAAATTAATCCTTTATTGGATGCTGGAAGGACAATATATCAAGTTTTGTGTTCAACCTATCTGAAATTAATTTTTAAATCACTGTTTCTAATAATCCTGTCTAAGCTTGACACTCAAATAAACTCCGTATTATTGTAGGGTCCTGATACTTGTTGATATATAGGATCACACTGGGTCATTATGGTTTGAATGCTTGTAAATGAGATTAGGTTCTTCTTGTAGTGTTACTCCTGAGGATGATTAGTTATTATAGGGTTTGCTTGAGAATGTAGGTTGTGCACAAGCGTCTCTCTTACTGTAGTGTTTGCTCACAAGGGCCCTAGACTCACTAGAGCTTGGTACTGAAGGTTTGCCCAGCAGTTTATTATTGTGAGGTTGTTCAGGAGTGCTGGGCTCAGACCTGTGCAACTCTTTGAAAGACTCTACAATTTAAAGAAAGCAAGCTGGTAACACTTTAAACTGCAAAGCTCCAGTGTCACCTAAGTCCTTTTTTAACGGCTACGGAAACAGGTGATCATTTAATTACATGTTAATTACTATGTAGTACATGGGCTGATAATTACATAGCATGAACCATATTATTACTGGATAAATACAGGGATATTTCTTTCTCTGATACGGCAACATAGGTCTCACAGGAAATACCTTGAGCTGTACAAAGTGCAATAACCTAATAATCACAGTGGGACTGCAAATCCTTTACCGCTTCAGGGTATTTACCAGTAAAACTGACTCAGTGACCATATAACTGGATGGTAATTACAGGAGAGGTGTGCAATGGAATTTAAAGTGTGGCCACAGAATTGGTACTCATGTTAGGGGAAGGAGGTTTAAAAGTATCAGAAGACTGGAGGGGATGCGAGCTGGTCTTTGAGCCATCTCTCAGAGGGTGTGCTCCTGAGGGTGTTCTGGAGGTTTCCACTCTTGCGTGGCCCTGGTATAGGTCTCAGCTGGGACCGGCAGTGTTATCCCAATGATGCTGATTTGTAACTCATCCAAGAGCAGGGTAAAATGCTTTCTGATCACTCTGGCCAGTGCACGGTGCCTTCATGGCAAAGAGACATCCTCTTACATCTCTGTTTTATTAGACACATTCATTATAAATAGGCAGAAAAAAAATTGCTTTCTAGAGAGCCTTAAGCATTGCTCTGCTACGTAATGAGAGCGATAATGAGTTGGGCCACAACCTCTTTCCTTCTATCTCCAAATGAAAGGATGAGGATCCTCTTTTCCTCCAGCTTCTCTCCTGTAGGATTTTGCACTGGGAACCTTTGCGAGAGTGAGATGAAGCATGTTTCAGAACCTTAGATAAGTCAGCTGTCTTTATGGCAGACTCCCCCTTTGGGTACTGGGAGGTCTTCCCCTCAAGCTGCAGGGACAAAATAAGATGTGTAATTCACCAGAGTAGTAACCACCAGTGGAGCTGCCACCATGATTCACAGGTGTCATCTCTGCCAGTATAGACAAGGCCTAAGAAGACGGGAAATTTACAAACCTAAGTCACTTGTTTCATACTGTCAGGGTCAAAACAATCACCACAGACCATGGGGCAAAGAATCGGAAATGTCAGTCATTACTCTTCCGAGGTGTCCAGCAAACGCCATTCTTGGCAAGCTTCCCATCCAGTTAGGAGCAGCTCAGACTGTGATCTGCTCATTTGGGCTTGGAATTAACTTCAGCTTCATTAGGCACTGATTTTGACAGGGATTTTAGTTTTATTTTGCTGGACTTCAGAAGAATATTACCCACACTGACTGGTAGAAAGAAGGCCCAGTATCCATTCACATGAATACCATTGCACATGCTTCCATTCAGACACGCACTCATACACATGGAGATGTAAACATACACACAACAGGCTGTGGAATCCACTCCCAAATTCCCTATACTATCTCCCACCCACAAAACAAAATGCAGTTTATGCACTAGAAGCAAAAAATAATAGTTTTTTTAAAAAAGACTACACAGAGTTAATATCACAGACTCCAGCAAAATGATGGAAGGAACCATCAAGTCAACCCAGTGTGCTGAGCCAGGATCGAGTGAACCCTGACCATCCCTGACGGGTGTTTGTCCAACCTGGTGTTAAAAACCTCCAGTGAGGCCAGAGATTGCACAACCTCCCTTGGAAGCCTGTTCCAGAGCTTAACTCCCCTGAGAGTTAGAAAGTCTTTCTTAGCAGCTAACATAAATCTCCCTTGCTGCAGATTAAGCCCATTACTTCCTGTCCTACCGTCAGTGCACATAGAGAACAACTGATCACCGTCCTCTTTCTAAGAGCCCTTGACATGACTGTTATCAGGTCTCCCTCAGTCTTCTTTTCTCAAGACTAAATCTGCCCAGCATTTTTAGCCTTTCCTTATGTGGCAGGTTTTGTAAACCTTTTATCTTTTTTGTTGCTCTCCTCTGGATTCCCTCCAATTTGTCCCCATCTTTCCGAAAGCGTGGTGCCCAGAACTGGACACCGTACCCCAGCTGAAGCCTCCAGTGCTGAGTAGAGTGGGACAATTACCTCCTGTGAATTTCATTAGCCTTTTTCCCAACTGCATCACATTACTGACTGATATTCAATTTGTGATCCACTGTAACCTCCAGACCCTTTTCAGAAGTACTAAGCACCTCGCCAGGTATTCCCCATTTTGTATCTGTGCATTTGAGTTTTCCTTCCTATGTGAAGTACTTTACATTTGTCTTTACTGAATTTCACCTTATTGATTTCAGACCAATTCTCTAATTAGCCAAGGTCATTTTGAATTATAATCCTGTCCTCCAAAGTGACTGCAACCCCTTCAAGCTTGGTGTCATCTGCAAATGTTATAGTCTCACCTCCATTAATGAACATATTGAATAGTATCAGACCCAGGACTGATCCCGGTGGGGCCCCACTAGACGCGCCCTCCCAGTTTGACAGCGAACCATCGATAGCTACTCTCTGAGTATGGCCTTTCAACCAGTTGCGCACCCTCCTTATAGTCATTTCATCTAGACCACATTTCCCTAGTTTACTTATGAGAATGTCATGCAGGGTCATGCCAAAAGCCTTCTAAAACCAAGATACATTACATCTACCGCTTCCTCCCCACCCACTAGGCCAGTTCACACCTTTCAGCTCAGTGCAGTCTGCAGTCCTTGGGACTGGCCACTAGACAGCTCAGGCCCAGTACAATTAATTTTATGAGAAAACTTATTTGGGACTAATGTTCTGCAGTGCTCTGACCATAAAAGGAAGCACGTGCAGTGGCAGTGAGCAGGAAGCAGAAGTCCTTAATTAAAAACAAAGGGGCCCCCTAGGCCTTCTTTCAAAATCATTGGTTAGGAAAACCATATTTTGCATTTTCCCAATCAAAACAGCTATGATCTGCAAGTGTTTACAGACTCTCACCAATGCCACAAGCTGAACAAACTTCTAAACAGAAGTGCCTGGCTTTATTTTGGAGGATACGGATCTTGATTTATTGTTAATGGTAGAAATGTAACAGATGCTTTGAATACCTGCTCTTTGTCAACAATGAGAGCTTTCTTCACATTTAGCACTTAAGTACTCTCAGCTCATATGTTCCAATGACTCCTGCTTCTCAGAATGAGCTGTACCTGGAGTTGTTCTTTTTCCCCAAAACTGGTTTGGGAATGTTCTTCTCAAGAACACCCTGAGTAGTTGAAGACATTTTGATGGTTAAAAAAATATTGAAAAAAGTTTAGATTGCAAAAGTGAAGTTTGTTAGCACCCCACATGCGCCAGGGAGTGGGGCTGATGATTCACTAGGGGCAGGTGCTGCCAGACTTGACGGTTGCTGGTTTGTTACAGGTTCTAAGTAACATATCTAGGGTTACATCCTGAGGTCATAACTACTTAATAAACCCACCTTGAGCTTCACGTCCCAATCCCTCAGGTTATCCTCCCACGCACAACCCACACCGTACACATGTTGCTTTCCCCATATTGTCCCAACCCCAATCTGCCCTCTGCACACCCCAAGAGCACTACAGCACCCATGTACCACGCCTGACAACTTCCAACACACACCACCTACCCTGTCCTACCACACACTGTCAAGCCCAAATCTACTACCTGTGCACTTCATCCATCCTTCTGTACATACCAGAGCCCTCCTTCTGTCTTCCCACCTCCCGCACACCCCCAAATACTCTCACACAGCAGTACCTTCTTCCACCTACATTCCACCTTCTGACCATCATACAATGTTCTTCTTCCAAAGCTACAAGACAAACCCATCACACACATCCCTCCATTTCTACCCCTACTATCCATCCCTCAAACCCTCCCTCCATACACCCCCTGCATACCTTTAGAGATACTCCCTCATCTCCTAGCTCCCTCCCACTCACAAACACACATACACCCCCTTCTATTTTCTCCTGTTTCTCTCTCCTCCTGGAGCAATTTGTTAGACAACGTAATGCACTGCACTTACCGCACCACATTAAAATGGATGTCTCTATAGAGTTCTCTTTGTAATACCCCATGCGAAAATGGCTGTCTTGCCTAATCTTATTATAATTACATCATCAGATCAGAATCACTAGGCAGTTTTATTGAAGCTGGGAGGCCAATTATTTCTAGACCAATTTTAATAGGTATGTCAGGGGGTTCTCCTGAGTGGACCCTGCCTGGATGTGGCTGACCCTGCCTGAGCTGCAGATAGGAAATCCATCGTGTGTCACGTGTCTCTCATATCCGCTTCATTCAATGTATTGTGGAAAATAAAAATTGGGGAAAGAATCCATGTGTTTGTCTGCTGATGAAGCAGACACGGAGGCTAAAAGCATAAGGTGAGGGAGATGCACCCAGTACAGATGCATTTGCTTTGTCTGTGGAAAACTACGAGAGTATGGTGTTCTTCCCCTTGACAAAGATGCTGTCACCTTCGTAACAACATGGACAACCAGGCAGGCAGGCAGTCCTGGAACACAGCTGGCACAGGATTTGTAAGTGGGCTGGCGCATCATGAAACCTCAGTGTCGCAGATGCATCAACAATGGAATATCAGCTGGTGCATAGGCTACTGAATCCTGAGCAGGAAAAAAGCAACACACAGGCCTGCTTCCCCAATGCCTTCCACCTTGTGTTGTCATTTATGTCTGTGCAAAACGAGTGCCAAGAGACTGTGAAAAGCTACCACCTCTGCGAGGGAATGCAGAATTCTGACCTGGTAGCATTTTCTATCCACTTGGCACAAGGGACACAGATCAGGGTAGGGAGAATCAGGCTCTTTGTGTTTGCAATTTTACCTCTCTTAATCACCTCTTTCCTTTCTTGATTTTGAAAATCCTATGACTATGAAATTGACCAAAATGGACCGTGAATTTGGTAGGGCCCTACTCATGCTGCATTGTCAAGCCTGAGAGACAGTGCGGTACCTGGTCCTTAAATAACTGCACGAGTCATCTCTGCTGGCCTAGGTACTGCCACTGGCATTTAACCAGTTCGTGTCTGCGCTGAGGACCTAGCAAATGAATATGCAGCCAGAGGCACCAGCCTTGCAGTACAGTGCACCCAAAAAACACAGTTGCAAACCAGAGACCAGATGCTCAGCTAACTTACCCTGGCTAAAGATCTGACTCCAGGTCTCCAGCTGGGAAGGGAAAGGGACAATGCAAGAGAGTTACCAGAGTATATGTTAATTCAGAGGATGTAGTTTGCATTTTTTAGCCTGCTTGGTAATACGTGGGTGTAAAACAATGGCCAGACCTTGTGCAGATCTAGCTCAATTAGCATGGAGTGACCAGACTTCCCGTTTGTACGTGTCCTGCATGTTACATGATGGAATTTGAATCATGCCCCTCCTGGTGGTCAGCAGACGACAATTCCATTTCCCACCAACTTTCAACCGTGGAGAGAGAAAATATTCTGACTAGCTCTCGTACCAAATGGGACCAAAGGAACCTCTCCCTGGTTGAGGCCATAGGAGCTGTGCTAAGCTTGTCTCAGCTCTCTGTCACTCTCTACATGCCAATCCAAAGATTCATTCTTTGGCTTCCGCGTCCTCTCCACTTCCTTGAGAGAGGGAGGATGGTCCAATGGTTAGCGCCTTGGATGTGGGAGACCTAGGTTCAATTCCCTGCTCTGCCAGCTTCCTGTGTGACCTTGGACAAGTCACTTAGCCTCTTTGTGCCTCGGTTCCCCATCTGTTCAATGGGGATAACAGCACTACCCGACCTCACAGGGTGTTGTGAGGATAAATGTGTGAAAGGCTGTGAAGTGCTTTGAGATCTACTGATTAAAAGTGCTGTATAAGAAAAAGGCATTACAATTATATGCTCAGTGTTTTATGTCTCTGATGATACAAAAGACACAGCAATGACATTAGTTTTCTGAAGATAAATGTGACTCCCTTCCTGATCTTCAGTGGCCTTACCTTATAAATAAAACCATATTCATGTGTTGTTATCATAGACACGTTCCATCAATGAATGTGTCATGACCCCCTTGTAGCTATCATGGACAAAAATGGTCTGTTTCCATGCTCAATCAATAACACGTGCCTACATTTCTAATTAGTACTTGCAAGCAATAGGCTCTAACTAACGCTTTGATTGAGGGGGAAAAGCAGGAGATTAGAAATGTACAAATATCAAGTTAGTTTTGCTACCTAGATAATGAGGCAGCCCAGAAATTGGAAACTGCTTAAATGAGATTGTGTTCCATGAGCTTTCTTGGAGTAGGCAGCATTCAACACAACATCCTGTACCATGGCATATAGTCTTTCCTTTCTGCATGGCTGCATGTCTCCACAGCATTCGTGGGAGATAAATATGTACCTTTCACTTCGCACTAGCAGTAACAGGATGCAAGTTTTCACTCTGTAAACAGGCTCTGTCTTTCAGATAAATACTGTGAGGAAAACTAAGCAGAAGGCAGATAACAGCCAAAACTCATGCGGTTCCCATTATTGCTGCCACGTCAGATTCAAGTGAATAGCAGTATCTCCGGTTGAGATAACAAATAATATGTGAACATGTACACAGTGCCTTTCTTCCTGAAAGATTCCTAAGAGTTTACAGACTTTACATACAAGAATCACTTCCCCCAACACTGAAATGCAGCCACTTCTAGGGTGAAGTGCAGCAGCTGTTTAACAGTCCATAGCAGTAATTTAGGGTGGAAACTAAAGAAGAATCCCACAGCCAAATGAAACCACAGGCATAAAGTTATGTTGGCAGAATTTAGTTACCCAAGTTGGAGTTTGGCCACAACACCAGCACTATCAGCTTCATTCATTTTTAAAAACACTTCTAGGCCTGATTTTCTCTAAGTTACGCTGATGCAAATCAGAAGTAACTCCACTGACATCAAAGAATTACTCCATGCCTGAAAAATTGTCAAAGGCATTTCTGCTGTAAACATCATTTTATTTCTTTGTCAATTACTTACTAACAATATGTACTTGTTTTCCAGGATAGTAAATGAGCGAAAATATACATCCTCCCACGGCATCCCCAATTCAAATACCTTGAGTTCTACACAGTTCATATGCATTATACATTATATATTACACACACACAGTATTCACGTTAAGTATCTTTGCAGAGAGCACATTTTGTAAATCTCATTTTTACTGTGCAAGAGAAAATTCACCACTCAAGAGGCAGTTGCCTGGTTTAGTTTCCTGAAATTCATAATTCTGTTTGCAGATGAATTATTACATAAACTGCTCTGAGCCCTTGCTGACAGGACAGGATTCTGCTAGACAATGCCAAAATCATCAGTGTTGTGGCGGCTGAAAAAAAGTGACCGCTCAGGGGTCTCCACGTTTTTCCGTCTGTGGATTTACACACTCAGAGGCTTCCCACGCCCCACCTCCTCTCCCCTCACATCATGTCAACACTCATCTCTCAGCCGCCCACCATGATGGAGATTTGGGGAGGTAAGGGCATACTGGGCCTACCCAACCCCCTTGTCACAGGCTTGCTGGCAGTTATCATATCGCTCCTTGCGCTGATTTCCCAGACCTGTGTCTCCCTTGCCGTTTGTTCCCAGCACTTGGCATCCAGACTCAATCAATGCTGAGTTAATAAAGAGCTCAAGAACAACAGAACAGGGTCAGGAGCAGAAGGGACTCCAGTTAACTGGCAGTTTTTGTTCCACATCTTCCCAATATTGTTAGCTCCTTGCCCCGGCCCAAATCTCTAGCTTGAGTCAAATGATGCCTTAAATTGGAGCTAGCTGTCAGGGTAGGGGGTGAAGTTCGAGCACCACTGCCACTGAGTGCAGTGTGGATGCAGCAGCTGATTTTCAACAACTCTTCTGCTGCTACTCGAATCACCCCGTGTAGCTGGAGTGCTGTTTGCTCTCGCTCGCATAGGGCAAGCGAGAGCAAACTGTTGCAGCGAAGGCAAGCCCTCTGCGGCTGCGGGAGGAAGTAGTGCCTGGGGAACCCTAGAATAGGATGGGGGGAATAACAGGTTTCTGTGCCAGAACGGCCCAGTCCAGGCTGGCAGGGACAGCAGCAAAGGTGCTGCAGTGGGAGGGTTGGGAATGCATGATACGCAGTAGGCCTTGACTAGACTAGAGATTAAAGGTGTGATGTCTGCCTGTGCTAGCTGAGTGGTGGAGTTAGAGCCTAGGGTGACCCAGTGCAGGCCAGACAAGCAACCTTACCAGTAAATCAGCGTGTCTCAGCCAGGCCCCGAAAGCATGGGCTAGCACTACGCTGGCAGCTTGATTTGCCTTGACTGACGGAAAAGGAGAGGAAGGAGAATTCAGCAAACTAAAAACGAGGCTCCTTGAAGCTTCCTTTGGTTGTTTCCTTGATTGGAAAGTGAAAGGAGAAAGGCTCCTCTGGTTGTTTAGAGAGACTTTTGCCAAGAATGGGGATCCTGGATCCTTAGAGCAACGATGCTGGGGCTTATTGTCGCAGATACATTCCTGTGCTACAGCAAGTATCACCAGGTGCCTCTTCAAATGAAATGGACAAGTTACCATTTTCTTTCTCACATGCACACAGGTGGGTGGGCCCATACACACGTGGACACAACACACACGACTGCTTTTCACATGCCAAAAACTGCTCAGCCCACAATTGCATTCATTTCACACTGTCTTGACTCCAGATCCAGCTCTTTCCAAGTTCCTTGATCTCCAGGAAAAGCTGGATCAACTGGGGAGATGAGGGACTGTCTTAAAAAGAAGTTTTGAGAAACCTCCAAGGGGGAGGAAAAAAGCCAATTGCATTTCTTGTGCCTCACACACACAAAAAAGCTCTTTTCTCCCTGGTGTTATAAGGAGGGTCCACCAAGCTGCCTTGCTGTGATAATTAATTGGCATGTAAACCCGAATCTGGCAGACACTTGTGCGGAAAGATCACAGAGGTCGTCCTAACAGCTCAGTTCAGTTCCATAAAATGCACCTCATTTAGGAAGAGCCTGAGAATGTAATAAGCTGGGTAGCTCTCGTATATATGGGACCTTCCAGCTTTCAGATCTCCTGGTAAGACAGACCAGGATGGGATTTGTTTCACTCAGCTGCGAAGTAGCAGCAACTAAAGAAATAGATTTTTTTTTATTTCTTCAGAAAAATTAGTGATAGCTTGTCAACAGCATCTCCCGCTCCCCTACAACTGGGCAATGGGCATAAAGTGCACGTGCAGCTGCCAGCTCAAACAGGCAAAAAACCTGAGTGCGTTAGTTAATAACAGTCTCCTCTCTCACCCACACACTCCTACGCTTTACTCCTGGGGGAATTCTGCACCACTGCACATGCACAGAATTTATGTCCTCCACAGATTTCTTTGTTTCACCACAGAAAAATGACTTTCTGACGGGGAAGCAAAGGGAAGCCACAAGGGTGGTCATACGACCCTCCCCAGCAGTATGTTCTGGGTGCCCAGGGCAGCCAGCAGAGAGGTAAATCACTGTGGGGCAGGAGGCAGGACTGGGGAAGACCCGGCTGGTGGCTCCTACCCTGCGCCAGGCTCAGCTGCTAGTCCGGACTGAGCTGCGGAGGACAGTACTTCCTCTTCCCCTGCACAGCATCCAGGGCCAGGTCAAACCCACCCCCAGATTTCTCCCCTGGCTGTAGGAAGCTCTGAAAACTCCCCACCCCCATGCTTCCTGCACCCATCGCTCCTCAGCTGCAGGGAGAGGGACCACTGTACAGGGAGCTGCTCCCCCATCTGCCCAACCCCTGTGCATCCAGAGCCCTCTCATACGTCAACTCTCTCCCACCGAGCCTCAGGGCCCTCACACCCAGAACCCCCCTGATGACCCCCAGTCCCTCTGTGCCTGGACCACCCCGGCGAGCCACCCACACCCAGATGCCCACCCCACTGAGCCCCAACCAGCTGCACCTGGATCCCCACCCCAGTGAGGCCCATTCCCCCAGCATTGCACCCGCCTACTGAGCCCCCCCCACCAAGCTTTATTCCCCCCCACACCCAGACCCCCCCCCAACAAGCTTTATTCCCCCTCACACCCAGACACCTCTCCTGCTGAGCCCCAACCACCTTCACCTGGACCCCACTGCAGAGTCCCATTACTGTTGCACCCAGAACCCCCCAACAAGCCCCTGTGCATCCCGATCCCCCCTGCACCCAGATCTCCCACTGAGCCCCCCGCACCCAGATTGCCCCACACAGAACCCTCTCAACCCACACTTGGATCCTGCCTTGCTGAGCCTGCCTGCCCACACCTGGTGCACCTGGCACGGAGGGGCAGAGCCCTGGGATGTTTCTGGGGCAGGCCCGGTCCCTGCGCTGTGTCAGGGTTGGGTGCAGCCTCACCACTGAGTCCCTGTTCCGGGGGGGAGGGGGAGGGGAGCTGCACAGTGATATCCCACCTCTGCCCAGCCAGTGGCCTGTGCTCTCAATGCCATTCTGGAGCCTCCACATTTATCTGACAAATAAAATTTGCAGGATTTTAAAATATTGTGCGCAGAATTTTTATTTTTTTGGCGCAGACTGCCCTCCGGAGTAACTCTTATCTAGGGCACGTTCAAGTGAACGAATTGCAACTGACTTTTGAGCAGGCCCATACTGCTCTCCTGTACACATCACATCCCTCCTTTTCCCTAGTGCAGTGCAAAAAACACCAACCAAGCAATACCTCCCCTCCGCCCACCAGCTGCAGCTAAGGATCATACATGCACAAAAATGTCAAGCTCTGGTTCTCTTGGTGAGTGTAACTGTGTCCCCTTGCTGATGTAGTCTGTGGTACTTCGCACCAAAGGATCAGAGAACTGCAGACCTCAAGAGGGCATCTGGTCTAGTCCCCTGTGCTGAGGCAGGACCAAGTAAACCTGGACCATCCCTGGCAGGTGTTTGTCTAACCTGTTCTTAAAAACCTCCAATGATGAGATTCTACAACCACAATTGGAAGCCTATTTCAGAGCTTAACCACCCTTAGAGTTAGCAAGTTTTTCCTAATATCTAACCTAAATCTCCCTTGCTGCAAATTAAGGTGATCACTTCTTGTCCTGTCTTCAGATATGTTATGGGATCAATTGTTCTCCATGTCCACTGAAGAGTGTTCTCAAGTTCCCCATCAGTCTTCTTTTCTCAAGACCAAACATTCCCAGTTTTGGTAACCTTTCTTCTCAGGTCAGGTTTTCTAAACCTTTTATCATTCTGGTAGCACTGCTCTGGACTCTCTCCAATTTCCCTAATCTTTCTTAAAATGTGGTGTCCCGAACTGGACACAGTATTCCAGCTGAGGCCTCACCTGTGCTGAGTGAAATGGGACAACTACCTCCCAGGTCTTCTATATGACACTGTTGTTAATATGCCCCAGAAAATTAGCCCTTTTTGTACCTGCATTACATTGTGGATTCACATTTCGTTTGTGATACACCGTAACCCCCAGATCCTTTTCAGCAGTACCACTGCCTAGCCAGTTATTAAGTTGATTTTTCCTTTCTAAAGTGTCGTGCTTTTCCCTTGTCTTTATTGACTTTCATCTAGTTAAATTCCATGGAATCCATGGCCATTTGCAGAGTCATAGTTCAAAAGTGCAGTGGGGTGCGGGGAGGGGGAACAGCTGAGGATGCCTGGTGTGCTGACAATGTTTAGCAGTGAGATGAAAAGGAGGGAGGACCCCCCGTGGGGAGGAGTGTGGCTGGCCGGAATCTGCACTGAGGAGGAGAATGGATGAAGGTCTGTAGCCAAACGGAAGGGGCAGCACTTCTGCTCTGGCCTGTGCAAGGTCAAGGTTAGGACCCGGCCAAGCCAACCTAACCATAGTCCTGTGAATACAGGTTTGGAGGGTCAGGCCCCACCTGTCAAACCAGGGAGCAAGTAAACACTTAGCACCGGAACAAAAGTGCCCTTCCCTGCCTGGAGGTGAATAGGGAGGAAAATGAGCTGGCTGACCAGTTAATAAAAGCACAGCTCATTTCTGGTTAACTTGAGCATGTAAGGAGCTATTTTAGGCCTTGGACAGAAGTTTCAATCAGCAGAGAATACAGCCATTATAAACCTGAAAATCAATAGACTTCCCGGTGAGCACTTAAGAGAGTTTGTCTTTCTTTCCTTTTCTTCTGTCTGCTGGACTCACCACTGCAGTATTAATGGGCTGTTCACAGGCAAATGCAAGAAGCTGGGGTAACACACTTGTAAGAAGATTAAAAGTGACAGGGACTGCTGCTTGTTGAGCTACATTGTTGCAGGGCCGCCCAGAGGTGGGGGCAATTTGCCCCAGGCCCTGGGTCCCGCAGGGGCCCCGCGAGCCCTGGCCCAGCTTTGGCGACATTTCGGCGGCGGGGGCCCTTCAGTGTTGCCGAAGATGCCCCAGGCCCCCTGAATCCTCTGGGCGGCCCTGCATTGTGGACTTGAAGGGCCAGACTCCAGCGGTTGCCAACTGGCATATCCCCACTGCAGTGAATGAAGCGGTGCTGATTTACATCAGACAAGGATCTGTATCTTTCCACTGGTGGTATCTGGAGATGCAGTGTGGGACAGAAGTGGCAGAGATTTTCCAGGCTATTCAGACCCAAGGCATTAGTGAAGCTGCTCATTCAGTTGCAATAGTAGGTATTGTTTGCAGGGGGGAGGCCACAAAGATCAGTTTGTCCCTTTCAGAAGGAAAACACCTAATCCTGTGAGTGATGTGTGAGGTACAGGACCTGTTTGTTCCTGCAGGTAGGTCACAAAACCCCACATGGAGATAAAACACTTGTGTTCAAGGTTCAATGGCTGCAACCTTATAAACGACAGCCACGCAGATCTACCCCACCTGTGCCGTGACTGCTACCCCTTTACTGAGTATCACTGCATTGTTTCCCACCCTGCTGGAAGCTCAGCTCCACACCCCCCTCCACAACCTGCCTTCAGGGTTCAAACTCCACACCCCAGGAAACGTCACCTCTTCACTCTTCTCCTCCTAGATGACATGCTATGACCTCTCCCCCTATCTGTCAACCCCTCCCCCACAACATCATCGTGCTGGCAGGTTACCAGCCCACTGCCTCCACCCCAACCTGTCAAGTTGTGATCACAAACACAGTGAATAAAACGTGTCGCTACGCAACTCAGCAGAAACATGGACACCAATCGGCTCTTCTAGCAGCAAGTTAACGGCCCAACTATAAATCCCTTCATTGTGCCCTCTGTACTCTCAATCCTTGCAGAGCGGTGGGTGGATCAGCCTTCTTCCAGGGCAGCCCAGACCAAAAGACCTGGCCCCTGCCTGTGTGTTCTGCCCCTCCCTCGGGCCTCCCTACCTTCTTCTGTTGGATCCCGGCTGATACAGGCGAGAGTTTGGGCTGGCCACATCTCCTAGTTCCATTAGATGGTCCCAGCAAACCTGCTCCAGATGAGGGAAGATGCAAGATCCAGAAAATAGGGCTGAAAAAGATCCATTAGGCCCGATGGATTTTCCCCCTGGCCAGGGCAGGTTTGAGTATGTTCCACATTTGGAAGACCACCCCTGTTTTCTCCCCCTATCAGGCATCCTCAACACAACGGCCAGTGTCCTCTCCAGGTCAGGGCTGAACTGCTTTGGCAAGGCCATCGTAGCAAACCCGCACTGCAGCTTCCCAGCTCTGCCGGCTCTGCAGCTACATTCCACAGCTCCGGCCTGTGCCTATTTAGCTGTGCTGAATTCACTTCCAAAAGGACTGGCTAAAGCTCAGGGGTTCTTGTAATTCTACAGCAGGACTCTTGGATCCCCTTAATACGCTTTGTTCCCCTCCCTCCTCACCACTGGTAACATCTCCTCCCACTGAGTCTGAAAGAGGATGCCTGACATTATCCAGTGCAAGATGTGAAAGGGCTTAGAAATGACGACTCACCCCTCGGAAGATGAAGCTGACACTGATGAATAACCAGTCACTCCACACTGTTTACGGGAGAGTGGTGGGATGTGGGTTCCACATCTAAAATGCCCAAAGCTTTTGTCTGATGGGGTCTGCTCACATTCACAGCCCAGTGCAGCTCGTCTCAGACCTCACTGACATCTCAGAGGTGGTGACCCAACTCTGGCCTATGTGTGTGAGTCACAGCGACCCAGAGGGGCTGGGTTTCAAACATACTGTGCATAGCCTATAGTGCAGCCACACTGTACGTGAATGCAGTAGAGGAAACAGCCAATATCCATTACCAGAGGATACAGGTTTCAGAGTCATAGCCGTGTTAGTCTGTATGAGCAAAAACAACAAGGATTGTGGCACCTTAGAGACCATGAGGATTCCTCGTTGTTATTGCCATTGGAGATTGTCCTCAGGGAAAAACACTGCAGGGACAGACAGGGCATTTCAACAGATGTGGAGCTACGAGTCTTGCTTTCCTCTTGCACGACGGAGTGGTGCCCCTTTGCTCTGCATTAGTGTAGTTCTGATTAAGCAGGGTGCCTCACACAGCATCCAAGGAGCAGAGACTTGCAAGCACCAGTAACTCACTATCATTGTCAAATCCACCTGCACAGTTAATACAATTTAAACCAGCCACCTCTTGAGGTAAATTTACTGTCTCCCAGTAAATTTGTCCTAACCTCATTTCTCTCACTCCTCTCTGCTGCTACTGGAGCTCCCCGGTCTGCCGCAGATCATGATGTCTTGGCAAAGCAGATCAAAGAGGCAGTTCTCTTCCAACTGCTCAGCGTTTTCTTTAAAACATATTTTAGCTTTAATTAATTCCTTTGAAGCCTTTGGCATGCGCCATCTGATTGCTCATCCAGCACCCCCTATCCTACACCCGCTTTTTGAAGATGGGGGTCATTTCTCAGTGGGGCAGCAGAATATTTCTGTTCTTATGTCGTCATTTTAAATTCTTAGTGAACTGAGTTGGGTTTCGGGATGGAGGAGGGGGTTGTGGATTCCAGCTGACAGCCCTGGAGACTGAAGCCCTCTGGGCAGTACCAAACAACGTTCGCTCCCACCCAACCCCCCCATGTGCCTCCACTGATGGAGAAAGCTCCTACGAGGGGTGATGTCCCATATACCTCAGTGATGAGCACAGGCAGACTGGACCGAGGTGGAGGATGATGCTCGGACCCAGTCAATCCTTGACCTCTTTCCCCACTCTCAACAAGGGTGCTAATTAGTACCAGCTGCAGTGTTCATCTGTGATGTGGACACCTGTCCATTAAGAATGGGACTAAGACACTGACCACTTTTCAAACAGCTATTCAGAGCAGCAGACTGCATAGAGAGCTATGCTGCCTTATGCCTTAGAAAGCACTTACAGGTTTAATTACTTTATTCTAATCATAATAAAAAAGAAAGCTTCAGAGAACTCAGCGAGCGCCAGACATGCCCAGACCAAAAAAAAAAAAAAGCCCTCTTTTTCTTTTAGCCTAGCCAATAGGAAAAGAGGATATTCAGCATTTTGCAAAAGACACGAGGTTTTGCATAGACCATCATTTCTGCTCTGTGTTAAAAGTCCCATTACAACCTTTGTGTCTGGCAACGCTATGGAATTTTAATTATTTCTTTCTTTACATGCTCTATTGTAAAATGATTATGACAGCCCCCAACCCCCAAAAGGGAGGTGTACCTTCTGAAAAGCACAATCGTAAACTATGCCTGGGTGAACACATGCCTGGAGTGCCATACACAGAACAAATTGGGGTTGCACACAGATAAACATACCTGATTTTATTTGCCTCAATGGGAAAACAAAAAGCCTTGCACAATTAAATCCACCATCCCCGACTAGCCTTTCTATTCATGTATATATTTTAAGTATATTAAACATACTCACTTTTCTATCTCTTTCCTACTTACCAGCAGAATATTTTCTATTCCACACGAGTTTACCTTAAGAGCTTGCTTTGCAGCTAGTGGCTCATAGATAAATCTTGTTTTCTGGTTTCCCTTTATTCAGTAAGGCAGGAGAGAGAGAGAATTTTTGCCTAAGAGGGTTGGTTTCAAAAGAAAAACAAACCATATATTGAATGCAGCATTTTACCTGTTGTGTCTCCTTGAGTCTAGCCTTCCAACACAAATCTGCAGGGTCTCTAAGGTAATGGTATATGGCACCAATGACATTCAGAGGACAAGAGGTGCACCTCATTACTATTGATAAAGGATGAAGGTACTGAAGCAGAGGATGGGAGCGGGCACCTGGTTTGGAAAATGCTGAGAGGCACTGTATGAAGGGAATGAGCACAGCACTCAGCGACCAGTGCAGATTCCATATTCACAGTGAGACCCTCACAGATTCGGACTAGAATAACAATTAGTAAATTAAAATCTCTGGCCAGGACCCTGCAAACACCTGGGTATATGAGCAATCTCACAACTCTCTGAGGCAGGGCCCATCTTATATATAAATAAACATTAATACTATAACAACACTGGACAGCTCCAATGGGTATATCTGAATGCAAGAGTCAGTGTTTGCAGAACTAGTATCTACACATGTATCAGTGGAGTCTACCTAATGCAAAGAAAATGAAGTATAATTTCCACAGAATAATTCTCCCTCAAAAGTATGGAAGTCTGCAAATGAACAGGGCTGGGTACGGCCACTTCACCCAGGCCCTTTCATTCTTTCTTCAGTTGCTATATTCCCACGCATGTAAATTCCCACCCAGTCCTCTGGGTTTTGAAACAATGATGTATTGTTAGCTATAGAGAGAGGTATTAATATGTGAGGTATTTAATCAGAATTAACAATCTCAAAACTAATTTAATACCAGGGTGCATTAGTACATGTCAGGGCTCCAGGCATTTTCTGTTACTGCACTACAGTCATTGAATAGAAAGACTTTTTATGAACAAAGTGGAAACCAGTTACCTTTGGATTACTGGATGTATTCAATATATTATCCCCAATACTTGAACCTGGCTGTAGCGGTCGGGTGGGCTAACATAACTATACATCACCTTTTTGTTTCCTTGATTCCCAGAGCTATTGGGGGCCAATTTGTCCCTGACCGTCATTTAGAACTGCATCTGGGCTATTCTACCCTATGTTGGCTGGTAACAGTCCCAGTGGGGCCTTTTTGCCATCCAAGGTTCTTGGGATGCAGCAGCACTTTGGCCCCAGACACACCTGGAGAGAAGGAAAGGCGATAGAGCTGTTTTTGTCAATGCTAATAAGGCATGCAGGGTTCCCCCTCTGCCAGGACAAGCTTGGTCACTTTGTAAAGGCAATTTACGGCCCTTTTGACACCAAATGTTCCAGAGGGGCTGAAATGGGAGCCAAAATCTGGCCCCCAGGGTCTTCTATACGCAGATCTTGTTCACTGGCAGGGCTATTGCTAATGTTCAACAAACACCTGCACTGCTTTAAAATAATAATAATAATAGTAAAATGCATGATGGCCGATCACAGTGGATACAGACCCATTGACAATGATATAACTGAGAGGCAGAGCACCTCTGGGGATTAATGACCAGATGGATGGATCTGATGTCCTGGGATGTAGCAACTCTTAATCCCTGAGGAAATACCAAGATTGTCCCCAAGGCCTTTGTTGTTAATACACACTGAGCAGGAAAGACCAAAGATAGTTGGTGTTGGTCCTGCTTTGAGCAGGGGGTTGGACTAGATGACCTCCTGAGGTCTCTTCCAACCCTAATCTTCTATGATTCTATGACATAGCACAGGTGCTTCTTTGGATGATGTAGTGTCAACTGCTACATTCAGAGCATTTCTAGAGAATATTAATATTCAATAACTTTGTTTAGTCATATCTTTCTGTACCATTCATCCCATAATCAACCTTAAAGTACAGGAACCACGTTTCTCTCTTACTGTGGTTAAATCTGGACTGACTCTAATGTCTGAGTATGAGCATCTACGTGTGTATGTGTGCGTGTTCGTGCCTGCGTGTTCATGTGTAGGCGCGTGCGCATGACAGAAGTGGAGGGAGAGAGACATTTTCATGAGGTAAACTGCATTCAATCCATATGAAATTGTGTGGGATTAGAACAGAGGTTTTGTTGTAGTCCAGCTGAGTTTGATTATTTGTTTGCAGCTCTGCAGTACAATCCACAGCCTTTCACATCCACCTCCTCTATTACTAAAGCGTATTTCTCTTCAGTTGAATCTTTCAGGGAGTAAACACTATAGAAATCTTTACTTTTTTGGATTTGTTGTGGAAAACAAAAGTGTTCCAGCCTTGAGAGCAAAAGTCGCTTCACTTATTCATTCCGCTTATTGCAGCACTAATGTAACAAGACTGCCAGACAATGATTTGTAATGTTCACTGAACTAGACAAAAAAGTACAGACGAGTCACATAGTCTTAATTTCTAACCATATGGTACTTCCAGGCAAAGTATAACTACTTCCATTGCCTCAGCCTCCTATAGCAGAGAGCAGCAGAATTTGAAAAATGCATGGCCTTACATATGTATGTCATTATAAAGATAGGATACTTTACTCAGTGCTTAAAGACAATTGGTTGCTGCCTTTTCATGCAGAAGTGACGGGGGATGCAGGGAGACCCCACTGCTACTGTAATGTTTCTTCTGACTTAACGCAGCTGCACCACAGCAATATTTGGTATTTCTCACACACTTTAGGAGCAAACCACCAGGGCCCGGGAAATAATTTGGGGTCCCAATGGGAAGCTGAGCAGGTGAAATTAGTAAGTACCTATATAGGGTATTTGTTTTAAAAGGGGGGGGGGTTATATTAGATGTTGGAGCAATATTTATTTTACCTAGGTTTCCTTCCCTGAGGATGCTCCATCCCAGCTCACACCCCTTAACCATCACTGGAGTTTGGAGGAAGATCTGGCCCAGACTGTGGGTATATACATAGATCCTCTTATTTATTTCATCAGTTTCCCACACTGTACTAGTTTCCATCAAACATTTACTCTCTACACCCCTTGCACCCCCACTACAATTTTAATCTTTTGTGCTCCAGTGTATGAATCATGAACCATCTCGGGGGAGGTTTTTATTTTGTTTGTGTTAGTTTAAAAAAAAAAACTAAAAACCTGCAAGCCCTTATTAGGATTTAACCTAGGAAGTGAGAAAGAGCAGAGTGGAAAGCTGCCTCCCTGTCCCCCCCATAAAAAAAAGTCTCTGAGGCAGCTGGCATATTTAATGTGGAGAAAGAAAACAAAGGGATATGCAGAGTTTAGGTTTTATTCAAGTTAGAGTGGATGGGCTAAGGTCAGAAAGGTCCTTTAGCCAGCAACAGTATTTTATTGTATTCACTTATTCAGTAAAAGAGGCCAATTAACGGAAACTCAAATCATTCTGAAAACTCCCTAATGAGAGATAGGAGCTAAAAGT
This sequence comes from Mauremys reevesii, assembly GCF_016161935.1. Taxonomy (NCBI): domain Eukaryota; kingdom Metazoa; phylum Chordata; order Testudines; family Geoemydidae; genus Mauremys; species Mauremys reevesii. Next base: position 17,578,060 of record NC_052643.1, on the reverse strand, counting down.
TAAAAGCCAACTGGCGAGTTTCAGTCCCTTAGAAGCACAGGCTGAGCATGAGCCTTCAGGGGATTGGGACAGGATGGGAGAATTGGGAGAGGCTGGCTTGGATCTTGAATCTCTCAGCACAGGCTCCGTGAAGGCCGGGCAGGATGAAGGCCTGTTGATCTGTGCAGATCCACTAGCATTCTGTGAATCACTGTCCCCTGCAGAGCCCACAGGAACAACCTGGCGACTGTAGCCTCAAGCAGCTTTGTGGCCTGAAGAAGGGATACTCAGTTTGGCGAGGGGCACAGGATTCAGCCCTGGGCGACTAACAACCATGGATTTAAACCCCAAATGTAGGGTTCAGGAGATGCACCTTGCCCTTTCATTTGTAATTCTCATTAGAACAGCATCTAGCTCTCACAACTGAGCTGGACTGCAAAGCTGAGGTTAGGAAGCTGTTCAGACACCCACAAATGGTAAAATGCCAGCAAGAGCCACATCAGTCAGATGGCAGCAAAACTTTGTGACTGTCAGCACATCAACACGATAAAGGATGTTAGAGGCGTCACGCTGACAAGGACAACGCAGTTGGAGGAACATCCTTGAAAAGGTGTAAGCGAATTCCAGTACAAAAATAAAAATTGCAAAGCATTGTTCCATCTAGGTCCGTGCTATCTCATCCTTGAGTTTTGATTGATCTGAGCTGGAGAACAAACTATGAATAGCTATGAAGATCAAAGGGTTTTCTTTCATTAGAACATGCTTACATTTGTCTCCTTGTGTGTTGTATATTGTAGTGCCTCACTGTACAGCAGTTAAACATGCATCACACACAACTGCAGAGCCATTAGAATTCTAGGCCTACATTTATAGACGTGACTATTGATTTTAGGTGCCTCAAGTTTTGGGAGCCCAGCTTGAGATATCTGAAAGGGGTCTGATATTCAGAAAGTCTCAGTGTGCACCTGTGACAGGGTGTGCTCCTCACACCTGCCCTGAGAGAGTTGAATTAGGCCAGATGGGCCCAATCAACCAATTAAGCTGCAAATGGGGGAGATTTAGGCTGTGTAGAGGGCACTAATTAGTAGGAAGCTCATCTGTGAGGGAACAGGCAGGGCTCCTATCAAGCCAGGAGGCTGGTGATAGTGTAGGAGGCAGGAGGGAAGAAGCCTGTAGCCTCTCTCCCTGAGGTAAGGAGAAAGAAAGGGGGCAGGAGCCCCGGTGCAGAGAGTCTCTGAAAGACTCCTAGAATGAAAAAACACAGAGTGACCTGGCTGAAGGGCTGAGTCATGAAATGGCTGTACGACGTCTCTATGAGCAGGAGGAGAACAGCAACAATGGAAGAGAACAATGGGGGTGCTGAACTAGGTGGAGATAATCCCCAGAACTGCCAGAAGGAAGCCCCGCATTGGTGAGTAGAGCACCCCATGACACCACCCTTTACGGATGGGTAAATTGCAGTACTGAGTGGTCATGTTAGTTCATCAACTTAACAGACCCAGTCAGCATCTGAGCTGGGAACCGAATTCAGGAATCCTTCTAGAGGCCGGCTCCAGCTACTGTCTAATAGTGGACAACACTTCCAGACTGAACCTCCGGAGGTCAATCACCAGTACAAATTTAAGACTTTGCTACAATCACTGTGGGCACTTCTGAGCCAAACCAGGAGAGCAAATTCATTGTGGAGTCAGTGTCCTGAACAGAGCAACTCAATCAAAAGTACAATGGTGAGAAAAGCAAATAAAAACACCACCTCAATGTCCCAATCCAACATTCAACTGGATCTACTGAGATCATTTCTCTGTCATCCCAGTGGGCAGGAGAGAAATCTGCTGAAAGCCAGTTTGTTCAGCGACAATTATCAGTGGTCATTTGATAGCTCAAGTAGAAACACATTGCAATGTTCCCCTGAATAGTGATATATATCTGTCAGACGCCCTTACCAAACTGCCAGTATTACCTTCAAACTACTCAGTAAACCTTGGGCACTTCTGAAACATCATAACATTGGCTACCTGATATAAAGACCAGAGGAGAAGGCAACGACTCAGACGCAAGCTACTGACCGAGGTAATGTGCCTAGATCACAGAGCGGTGTCCCAGATACAGGACCACTGACTGGCAACACAGTTAATGAACCTTGACATTACAGGGATAATGAATGATGAGTCACATTTTAGACAAAAAAATCTATGTCATTTGTCCAGGGCGAGGAACACCCTCCTCTGACTCATTCCTCTGATATCCCAGCAGCTGAACAATACCCTGTAATACTCTGAGAGCGTTATACCATTTGTAATTAAGTCACAGCAATAAACAGGAATTTGCTCAGTGCAAATATGTGTGGAAGGCACTGATTTGATTTCAGATGCGTGTGTACAAATGTAGTTAGCTACAGATGTAAGTATTGCTAATAACAATAGGACTTGATACTATCTGCTTTGAAAACACCACACAGTTTGGAAGTAAATCTTAACATTCCATCAAATGTCTTAATATGAACTGATTAGATTTCTTGTGCTGGAGAGTGTGATTGATATTCTGTCTCTAACTGAGCCAGCTGAGGCTGACATTTCCACTGCTGTGTAGGCTGGGCTCCTTTTCACAGATATGAATAACTTCTGGAAGTTAGGAGTGACATTTTTTTCTGAAGAGCGTTTATTAGAGAAATTAATGAGGATGGAGATTGCATTATGAAACCCCATAATTCTTTCTCAGATAAGCATCTGACTTGTTGGACTACTCACCATCAATGTAATGTGAATTAATTTGCCAAGCTACATAATATTGTCCCACAGTATTACTTTAGTAATAAATAAATATAATTTGGAATAAATGGAAAACTGCTTCCCACCCATACCCTCACAGCAAATGGTGTCGGTAGAAAATAGTATATTTTCCTAAATATTACTAAATACTACAGTAATGAGTGCTGCACTGAATTTGATTAAGCTTGTGGATTTATATAGGCAATAGGCAAACTCTCTGTACTCTCCTACCAAATGTCGTACATAAAGATGATGGATCAGAGTTCTCATTTGCTTATCTAGTGTTCATTTTTTAATGCCCAATTCCTCTCCATTTTCTGCAACATTCTTACCCGACAGAAGACCTTGCCTCTAACACAACCCCAGGGTTGTTGTTATTAAAATGATTGACTTGTACTGAGGTAGCACCAAGAGTCGTGGACCAGGGCCCTCTATTGCTAGGTGCTGTGTCCCAGTACTAAGCACTAATCAGTGCTCCATGTCTGTAGCCTGACCCTATTACTAGCTTCCTCAGGGACACTAGGTAATCCAAAGTGCTGCGCTGATGGGTTGTTTTTATTTTTAATACCATACAGTGAACATGATGCTGAGGAGAATCGGGAGCACTTGAGATCCCAGGCTAATACTTACAGTGCAGTCTGATCAGAAACCAACTCTCTCAGTGAGATGTTGCAAGCCCACAGCCCCCGGCAGAGGCTAGATGGGAGACGGTGAGCCTGAATTACACTGAACAAACTAGTCACAGGGAACAGTTTAATGAAGGATTTATCCCTTGACTCTAGTAAGAAATTAGAACATAAGAACATGAGTTTTCTGTAGATTTTTTGTTTTGTTTTGCAGATTTTTTACCAATAGGTTAATTACTCACAATAACTTGGGGAATGTTGTAGGTGAACACGTTTCAGCACATGGATTGCTCAATGCGACTGTTTCATTTGTGTATTCAGAACTTGGTGTGTCTGATCACCTAAGTCAAGTGAAGTTGTTTCTACTCCTGAGGCCAAAAAGAGCTTCTAAGATGGCCTGCACACATTTATCATCAACACCTATAGGTATGTATCACAGCATGGATACTTACAGCACGTTCTCTAGCTCAGAACATTCTTGCAAACACAAACTCACTCAACAAATGTTTGTGGAGAACAAATGAGAAGAGTCCTGAATAGAAATGAAAGGAATCGGTGCCTCTCATTGAAACAAAGGTTTGTGATTTCTTTAGCAGCATTCTCCCAGCTCCAACTGCACTAAAGAAACCTTTGTGTCCAGTCTGCATGAGAAATAAGTACTATTTTAAGGCAGAAAACAATGATGGGAATGACTTCAGCAGGCGTTGCTGAATGCTTCTGTGTAATGAAAAACTGCATCTAAATTAGGGAAAGAAAAGTGAAAACCACACTCATTGTTTTCTCTGCAGTCACCGAAGCTGAAATGCTAACAATCTATGTTGTTTGCATATTGTACTGTGCCAGAGTGCCACATTAATACATTGACTATTATTACACTTTTCAAGGATTGTTAAGACTTGCATGTTGCATATAGAATCTGTCTGCAGTTCAGAGCTAGCAACCATAGTGTGTAGATGATTAGTGATATATTGTATGAAAGGGACTAGAAAGAAATATGTGAACAGCAAAATATTTTGTTGGACAAACACCCCAAAATTTGGACGCTTCTTCAGTTTGCAAAACCAGGCTGCAAATCTTGTTGGAATAGTCTTTCCTGTGAGATTTCCTGTTGCTGATTAGGCCAAAAATACTGCTATATTCCTGGGGAACCCAAGAATATAGCTGAACTGTATACTAGCTAGATACAGTATATAACATATATTCATGCTCCCAACATTCAGTCTCTGAAGGCAGAGGAAGATTGAAATACAGTAGAAAGATTAAACAAATGTTACGCAAATCACAAAAAAAGTTTGATCTGAATTTCAGGTAAAAATTCAGGTCAGTTTTTATTTTATCCAAAGCTGTTCACCCACCTTTCACTAACTGAAAATTGCTTAACTGTTTTGAAACCTGGACATTATACTATAATGTTCTCTTTAATGACTCCTTAATGATGATTGCAGCCTGGCAAAGCAAACACAGTATGAAGCCTTCGTCACACACTGCACCTTGTTTATATTGTGGCACTGGCCCACACTACAGTCTCCTCACTGGTGCCCATCATATAGGATACACCTCTGCCCTCGGCAATAGGTTCTTTGCTCTTACTCGGCCCAATCAACAGTTAAAACAAAACCCCATAAACAGACAGAAAATACCTGTAGTGTCTCCCATTATCTTAGGTGGACGGGCTTCTTTTCCATTGCTCTTGTGGCTGGTGTAGGGTTCCGTTGTGCTAATCCTGCCAGGGTTGTTCTTGTGTGTGTTAAGCCCTGGCACAGGTGATGTTGTGAACCCCTTAGACCGTACAGTGGTGGAAGTGGTGGTGGTGGTGGTGGTTGCCACAGTAGTCGTTCTGGTTTGTAAAGCAGAAGTTGTGGTGGTGCCATAATTCCCAGGGAACGTACTAGTTTCTATGGAGTCCTCTTCCCCTGTTGGGCCCCATACAATTACTTCAGGCACCGTGGTGGGCCTGCTGTCTCTGTGATCAAAATTGCTTCCTCGGAGGTGCCTTTTCCCTCTTTTCAAATGAGTCTGCTGGTCTGTACTCCTGCTGCTCCCATCTACAACAAAAGGGGCTGATTTTGCAGTAGCAGAATGCTTGGATTGCATGCTTTTATAAAGAAGGCCTGCTAACTGGTCTGTGGCTTTGTGTGGCCTTTTTGAATGATATGTTTGTATTTGCCCATGAGATCGTTCAGGATGAGAAGAAACATGGTTCCAAAAAGGGCCAGGAATCCTCAGTTGCTGTCCATTTTTAAAACTCCACAAAGGACTATGGGACAATCTATGCCAGTGAGAAGGCCTTTGCAGGAGCCTAAACCCTTGGCCTTGGGCTACAGATTCACAGATGGTGAAATCCATGGCTAGTTGAAACATGGCTATTAATATCCAAGCATGGCTTCCTACCGGGCAACCTGACCTGCGGACAGACATCGAACTGTATTAGAAAAAGAGAAAGAAAATGATTTATGTAACAGATTAGAATGCAATGTTTGTGTATCTATTAGAGTAGCATGCCAGGTTTACCCATGTTGAGAAGAAAAATCTGATAACCAGACCAGAAGAAATATAATGAAAATGACTTCTGTAGCTTCAAAAGAATAAGCCATCTGCTTTTCTACATATTAAGGGCAACATTTTCAGAAGTGACCTCAAGGTGTCTTAAGTTGAACCCCCAAAACTTGGGGCATCCAAAATCAATGTCCAGTTTGGAAATTTTGGCTTAAATATTTTTAAGTAGGGATATGAAACAGGACCCATACACTGCCATGCTTTGAATGACTCAAGAATGGATTCTACTATGAAAAGTCCTTAGCAATATGTCTAGTGTCTGCATTTCTGAACTCAGCATTCTTAGCTGAACTGTATATTAGCTAGATACAGTATATAACAGATATTCATGCTCCCAACATTCAGTCTCTTTATTCACAAACTTAAATCTAACTCGGGTGGAGTAGATGTATTTCCAGTCATGGCCAGGTTGAGAAGAAGACTCATGTTACTAATCCTGGCATAAAAGGCTTGACTTCATTAACCCAAATCTACCTCTAAGGTCCAGATCCTGCAACCAATGGTGTGCACAAACCACTGGGTTTCACTGACTTCAAGGATACTCCACACTGCTTGCATGAAACACATTGCAAATTTGGGGCTACCTTTGTAGTTATGAAGAATAAACATTTCACTTGCTGGTAAGATGTCTCCCCTGGCTTTCTGTGTAATTAATTAATTATCAATGTACAGATTCACACCAGAAGCCTTCAATAACAGTGCCTTCACAGGAGTCATTTTCATTCTCTTCCTTGCCTTTAAATATGTTGTTTATCTATAAATTCACATATTTTAATTTTTGCATCTCAAATGCAGGTTTTCCATATCAAATTATTATTTTTTCTAATTAAAACAAAAAAACTTTCCCTACATCTCTTTCCTATTTATCTACCTGGAGTGCATGCCCATTAGATGTAAGGAGATGAGATCATTAAATTAGAAGCTTAGCAGCAAGAGTTTTCCAAACTCAAAGACAGAAAATATATCAACATACAACAAATTAACTTTTTCTGAAACTTCAGGGTTGAATCCAGTAAGATGAAATTCTCTCTCTCTCTCTCTCTCACACACACACACACACACACACACACACACACACACACACACACACACACACACACACACACACACACACACACACACACACACACACACACACACACACACACACACGACTCAAATTGACTGATCCATTTTCCCTACCTGCAACGTTCTCACAAGCTCCCAAAGTAGACCTGACATTTCACGCTAATTAAATCCAATCCCAAATCCAGGCCACGAAAGCCATAAAGAAAGTAGCCCACAGGAAATGAAACCTCATTCTTCTGCACATCAGTGGTGCTGATCTTCAGGAACTGTGCTGTCAGCAATGGTGAAATTGGCATGGCAACAGTCTAGATCTGGGTATATACCTAACTTCATTCAAAATACAGATACCAATAGCTATGCCACGGACAGTCTAGCAAGAGTACCAAGCTAAATGCTGAGGCTACAGTGTGCCACTTACACAAGTACAGTTCCAATACACAGCTTTAAAACAACATAACATTATATTAATGATGAGTTTAGTTTCCTTATGGGATCACTGTTTATATCCTTCTACCTCTGTTGTCAACAGCATCTAGGAAACTGACCTAATGGGTCACTTCTCTCCTTTCTGTGATGACGTGATCCTGGAATAAGAGTCTGTGTTTCCTTTTTACACTGCACCTCCACGGGGCTGTAAAACATTTTATGAAATGAAACAGAACCAGACAGGACAGAAAAATAGATGAACTACAGCCTGCTGACTGTACACAACGAATGATCAGATCTGGCATGATCAGAGAGGTATACAGAGTTAATACAAAACAGGCTGGGGAACTGACAATATTCTAAGTGGTTTTCTATTCTTCTTAAAGTGCATGGAATGCAAATTTGTTAATCAGCTACAGGCTGAGAGTGGCTGTACTCTTGCTCTGCATGTGTAACCCAATTGTTATTAATCAGGTGCTTCAAACAGAGCAGCTATCTCCTGAGTTCATTTACCAGGCTGACCTGCTTGGCTAAGCAATGCAATACATTGTATATTACATCATTAACTACCAGTTTACATCCCTGCAGCACACCCTGTGCTCTAGATTTTATTAAGGGGTCTGGTATGTTACAGGCAATAAAGAAAGTGCAGTGGGGTGCACTTTAATTTTAATTAGTCTTTGCACATAAAATGAATAGCTGTACCTTGCATTGAACTGTCACCATAAGTCACTTTTTTATTTTGCTCTGATTTAAAATATTCAGACTTTCTTTCATATTGAAGCTAAAATTATAATCAGCACAATGTCCGAGATACACGCCCGTATCCTTTTCTCTTAAGAATCGTTGGGCCAAATCATAGATTCATAGATTCCAAGGCCAGAAAGGACCATTGTGATCTTCTACTCTAACCTCCTGTAGAACATGGGCCAGAGAACTTCTCCGGGATAATTCCTAGAGCAGATCTGTTAGAGAAACATCCCATCTTGATTTTAAAATGACCAGTGATACAAAATCCAGCATCACACATGGTGAGCACCATTAAAACTCCTGAAATCTTTAGCTGGCTTTATACAGAATTTACCCCCAGAAAGTGGGAGTTAATAGGTGCCTTTCATGCATAGATGGACTAACCCTTTCCTGCCTGACACCCTATGCAGTCATTCATGCCAGTGCAAAGCAGAGGCGAATCCCTACCATTATTTTCTGGTAACACTTTTACATCCATGTGGTGCCTGAGTAAATGAAGGTAGATAAGAATAAGACTCAGACACTCAGAAACACAGTCCACCGCCACTTTAAAAAGCTACCTCTCTATGTAGGGCCATATTTTCCAAATCACATCCTCCTCTTCTTTCTTAGAAGTCATTGTACTTGCAAACAGAGCTGGCCAAAACTTTCGTCTTCTTGAAACTTTCCAATTATTCAACAGATAAACTGAATGCCCCCAAATGAACTTTCTTTGGTTTTCCCTCATTTCACTGCCTTGTTCCTTTCACAGCTTTGTTCCATTTTCTCCTTATTTCAGCCATTGAAAATGGGGTTTGGTTTTGTAAAATGTTTGGCTTGAGATTTTTTCCTTGAAAAATCACATCTAAAAATTGTCGTGAATTTTGCTCTGCCCTCATGCTTTGCCCCCACAACTGAAACAGAAGCACAAATCTGAGTACTTGCACCTCCAAGTACCTGATCATGCCCCCTATACTCTTTTAGATCCTCAAAAAGGGAGGCTAGACGCTTCCTTCCTTGGAGCCTTACTATCATCCTTTCAAGCAACTGCAAAATTGAGAGAGACTCTCCCCTTGAATTAGAAAACAAAACAATGTCCGACACAGCACAGCATCATCTGATGGGCCAAACCATTAGGACCCCAACTAAAGGGAATGTTTTTGGGGGAAATCAATAAGAACCTCACGCGTGCCACTATGTATGAAGATGTGAGATTCCCTTGGCAATAGAGTTATCATGTAGAAAGACACTGCCCCTACACCAGCGATCTTACCACTGAATTTAAGATGAGGTACAATGAGAGTAGCAAACATAAAGAGGGGACCTGTCATAGGTAACAAAAATGAGATGATGAAATTACCATTAACCATTGCAAAATCTCTTAATATTGATTTGTTTTTAAATAAATAAATCCTCTCTCCCCATCTGGCCAGCACTGGCGAGCGGATTTCTTGTAGGAGTCATAGCAGAAATGGGTCTTGAGGAGGGTAGTGGCTTTGCAGATTGGCATAAGGAGGGCATTCCACACATAAGGGCAGCATGGAAGAAAGCATGGAGCTGTCCATGGGCATTCAAAGCTGGCACCATCCTAACTAAAAGGACAGTTAAGCTCTGGAACAGGCATGGAAGGGAGGTTGTGGAATTTCTGAGGGTCATTGGAGATTTTTAAGAACAGGTTGAACAAACACTTGTCAGGGATGGTCTAGGTTTACTTGCTCCTGCCTCAGTGCAGGGGGCAGGACTAGATGGCCTCTCCAAGCCCCTTCAGCCTGACATTTCTATGATTCTAAGAGCACTGGGAAGCAGAGGGGAGGGCATTACAACAGCTGACCAGCAGGGGTGGGCAGAATAATGAAAATGCCTCAAAGAGAGACAAGAAGCTTGGCTCTGACGCGGTGGAGAATGGGAAGTCAGAGTAGAGATTCAAAGCAGGCGGAGCGGTGTGGTTATAGCAGCACTCTGAAGTATCACTCAGTGCAACAGGAGGAGAGACAAAGGGAGCCGCCAAACCATCCAGGGGCCTTCACAGTGGCTGCTGCATTATATCAGCCCACCTCTTGGTGGCTGGACCGTTCTGCAGACTCGGAATGGCAGACGCAGCCTTCCCCACCAAGTCACTGGTGTCAGCCCAGCTCTAGCCAGCAGCAATCCAAGCGGTTATTATCTGCGGACGGTTTGGCAGAGCTAGTCAGCTCTGTCCAGCTCCTTGGAGACGTGCCCAAATCAGATTAAAAACCACAGTACAACTGGCACCAGATGCCCCCTTGCTGGAGAGAAGCCAAGGACGGAATGGGCAGGGGAGATAGCATTCCTGTCTCACACCCATACATGGCCCCTGCTGCTGACGGGAAGCCTGTTCTATAGGTCTCTAGGGGTGGCATCTTCCCCCCCCAAAACTCAGGTCAGTTTTATTGTTTTTTCTGTTTCTTTTCCATACAGGAATCTGATTCCTGACGCTCTGAGAGATTTCAGGACATGACTGCACACTCACCAGCTTTCCTCACGTTCTCTGCACTAAGCTGCAAACGCTTTGAGATGGCTAAACTCACGTTCTGATAGGAGTGTATCTCACGGCACATAATGGAGCTACTGGCCAGAGTTGTTGTTTTGTTATTAGAAAAGTTCAAATCTGTTATTTTATTCATCATACATTTTTATGGGATTTTTACCAGGGTTTGTTCTCTGGAGTCAAACATGCAGCATGGTCCCCTGCTGGATGTTCAAAGCCTAGGTTTACCATACCTGCTATGTGAAAGTAATTATATTCCAGCATAAGGGCCATTTCCCATACGCTGCATGTCAGTGGCTCAGTAGGTAACACCCCCTCTGTGCTGGTTAGAAGCCAGGAGTTCAGTTTTCCAGTGAGAACATTAAACACGGATTCACCTTAATAATATTCACAGCCCTGCTGTCATTCTAATGGCATGTCAGACTCCATTTTGGTCTTTGTCTAACTTTTTAATACGATTTGGAATTTCTCCTTGCAAGGAATGGGAGATGCAGTCTGCCTTCCTTGACAACATATCCCTCTTAGGAAGTACATTCTTATGGCATGCGCAGACAAACACACATACACAGTCACTCGCTGTTTGGCTGGTTCTCCAGAAGAAAACAGAATGGGAACGATGTGCTTTTGTTCGTAGCCTCTAAATGCTGACAGCCAAGCCCGGTCCAGCCATAATCTCATTGTGGCCACACTTCAGCTGCTGTGTTTGATCTTCCCAATGACCCATCCAAACTCTCCCTGGCTTTGGGTTCACAGCCTACAAGAATGTGGTATATTCTACACGCCTTGTTCATTTGTCACATGACCAAGCTGAAATAATAGGGCCAGGTCCTGAGCTCGTGTAAATCAGCACCGCTCCATGGACATCAACAGAGCCATGTTGATCTACATTAGCTGAGAAACTGGCCTTATATCTCCTTGTTGCTCTGTTTCTAGCAGGGCCGCCCAGGGAGGGGGTAATTTGCCTCAGTTCCCGGGCCCCCCGGGGGCCCCCATGAGAGTTTTTCGGGGCCCCTGGAATGGGGTTCTTCACTCACTCTGGGGGCCCCGGAAAACTCTCGCGGGGCCCGGGCCCCTGGAGCTTCTTCCGCTCTGGGTCTTTGGCGGCAGGGGGTCCTTCCACTCCGGGACCCACCGCCAAAGTGCCAGGTCTTTGGCAGCAATTCGGCGGCGGGGGGCCCCTGCGGCCGAAGACCCCCAGACCCCCTGAATTCTCTGGGCGGCCCTGGTTTCTAGGAACACCAGCGCATTAAAACAAAAATGCAAACTCCAGGCTCATAGTTACTGGTCTACATACATTTGGAATTTCTCCTCGCAAGGAATGGGAGATGCAGCAGACTGTTAGCTGACCCTGCTGCCTTGCCAAAATATACGTAGCAGCGTGCAATTAGCTAGCCCCGAGCACAGCCAAAATCCCAATACGAGTGTGCAGCATGCCACTCACCAGCACAACCAGCACAGCACGTTGGTGCTATCAGTAAACCAGTAAAAAGCAGTGCCAGTATGGACACAGGAACACGTAGGCAGCCCGGAGAAGGATTGCAAATGTGCGTTTGCTGTTTCAAGGAGGCTTAGCAGATATTAACATAAGAGCACAGCGGAAACCAGCCCCAACACAGCAAAAATGAACACACGGATCACATGCACAGGCTCCTTGCTTCATTCCCGGACTCAACTCTGCCCTTAGAGTATAAGCTCACCAGGGCACAGACCAGGTCTTCCTGGGGGTGGTCAGTGCCTAGCACACTCCATGCACTGCTGGAATGCAAAGACCAGGAATGCTAATAACGGCTGGCTGGCATCTGACCCTGTCCCAGTTTTATGTGGACATCCCAATTAGCCTCACTTTTTTCAGTACATTTGAGTGGGGTCAGGCCAGGGGACTTTACTCTAAATGACATTTTGCCAGCCAAGCAAACTGCCCAGTTGCCTAATGGCTCCACTCAGGCGTGGGCATTTGGGACAGGAATCTAAAGCCCCATCCCCTTGCAGGAGGGAATCTTATGTGACTCCCACTCTTCCTAGGGCTTCGCAACAGCGGAGAAGGTAAAATGTCTTTCAGAATAAATAGCAATGTGTAGGAGTTCTGGTTGTCTAGGCAACACTCCACTCCACTGTTCAGAACTAACAATGGGGGCTCTGCTGCCCGACAGAAAAGTCTGTGGCAGTCACTCCAAAAGAACAAGCGAGGTGCACTTCAGTGCCTGTGCCCCTTGGTGCTCCGCAAGAAGAGTGCTCCCTCCCGTCAGCCCTTGGTGCACCGTGTGTTAAGGGTTAGAGTGGGAGAGCAGGAGTCAGCACTCATGGGTTCTGTGCCAGATTCTGCCCCTGACCCACTATATAGCAGTGGGGAAGTCATATTCCCATTCTGTGCCTCTGCTTTCCCATCTCTACAATGGAGATGATCACATTCACTGGCTGCTCATGAGGTTTACAGGTTAACTGATGGTTGTAAATTGCTTTGAGATCCTCACTGGTTGGCTAGCACAGTAATAGGTGGCTTAGATAGAGTCATCTTGGCTATAAGGTTATTATTCATTATTAATTACCATCAATTGACATGACTTGGTTCTGTTCTGTGGGAAGGGCTCTGGGATTGGACAGCATCTCTCTGTCTACTTCAGGTATTTCTAACTCAAATTTGCATTAAACTTCCAGGGGGAACCATAGGAAAAGGTGGAACCTGGATCTGGGTAACTTTGCATCCCATTCGTAGGCGTCCCTCCCTCATAAAGCAAGCTAAAGATAGGTGTAATGCATCCACCAATAACTGCCTCCCTCCTGCTCCTCATCCTCAAAATCACAGGTTGGGATCCATGTTGTGAGTTCTCAGATTGGCCTGGAAACCCCTTTGTCAGGTGATGGTGCTCAGGATGGTGAAGAATAGAACCACTGGACCATCTCCTGCCTTTAGAGTTAGGCCACTGCTTAGCAATTTGTTAGCTACTAGGGATACTAATCCATAGTGGAAGATCTTGATAAGGTTTTGAGCATTCTCTAGGTGGCGTCCGTCTGATAATAAATACTCTTTGGATTAGCCCCAGTCTAGCTCATCCATTCTGAGACACAGGACTGCTGGAACATGCATCATTGTCAATCACACAGAAATGGCTACGCCCCCCCTCTTCAGTTATGCTGCCTACATCTTCTTCACTGATAGCAGATCGAAGCAAGAACAGTTTTAAGGAAAACATTCTCAGCAGCTGGAATAATTTATTGCCAAATACCCCAAAGGGAGGCATTTTATCCCATTAGAAAAGGGTCAATAGGCTGAAGGTACATACAGATCTCTGAGAGGCTGGTGCACTTGAAGATGCGGTTCAAGTTCTAAGTTAGGTTAAACAGTCTGATGTGCTGAGACATGCAGACTGGAATATAAGGGGATGTGCTATATGCCAAGAACAAGGCACAGTGGCAGAGCTGCGTGTGTGCGTGCATCCAGGGAAATGAAATAGCAGGGGGTGCTGCAGCCCAGGCATGAGATGCAATGGCAGGGCTTGCAGATGTGTTATCAGTGTACTGCTTGGAGTTTGCGGAAGTTCAATATTGCAATGACTTTTTCAGAGAATTCTGAATTTCAGTGAAAATAAGAAAAATATTGAACATTTGTGCAATATTTATTCCCCATTTCTCGACCAGCTATACAGCTAGCCTGAATTTTTGGAGTCTCTAAGAAAAATTTTCATCAAAATTTTGAACTTCAATTTTTAAAAAATGGGAAACAATGCCAATGACATTTTATATCATCCCCCCGACACACCATTTTTCTCACGATCAGTCCCTTGCGTTATGAGCCCTAAATTCACTCATGCTATCTAATGCGAGGCAAAGAAAGCCTTAGCTTTCCACAGGAACCCCAACTCCTTCAAACATTCACCTACTGGCTTAACTTTAAGCACAAGAGTGGTAAATATTTTCCAGATCAGGGGCTAACATGAAACATTAACAGTAACTGTCCCCAATGGCTCTGACATCGATTAAAACTGTTGCTGGAAAAGTTTAATTCCAAGAAGAGCGTATGTCAGGCTGGCTGACAGGCTTCCAGAGTACATTATCTATTGCAATACATCTTTCTTATCAAAAAATAGATTGGCTTTCTTGCTAGTTTATAATTAGTCGCAAAATTAAATTATAGTGCGTCAAAGGCACAACGTCTAGGATTAAACACTATGATAATTACAAGTCTGTTATTTATATTTTAATTAGGTTCTTTTTCTTTTAACTTGATTGTAAGAAAGAAGGTGGACTGATGGTTGGCGGGGGAGTGAAGGACTCTGGGAGAAAGTGGATGTGTGGGGAATGTGAGGTTCATGCCCAAGGCCAGGGCATGGTGGCGGCTCTGACAGGTTGGCTGCATGGCTGGGGCAGAATCTGGGGCTAGGTGGGAGACAGAAGGGTGGAGGTGGGAGACCAAGGGAGAGGGCTCAGGCATTGTTGTTCAGCACATGATTCAGAAAAGGAACTAAAGGATGAGGACAATGAAGCAAATTGCCATCCTCCCTGTACCACTGCAGAGAACAGCAATGCAATGCCCATCCACGAGGAAGACAAGGGCCAGCAACAGCAGCACCTGCAGTAAAAGTGACTTTTCCAGGGCAAGGCAAGGTGCACAGGGCCCATCCTCTGGCTACCATCACTGGTCACACATGGCTGCTGCAGAGGAGATCACGGCCAGGGTTCCTTCCGGGTCGCCCCAAGGGCACACCAGGCAGCAGCCATTCCACTATCTGGGAAAGGGTGAAGCATGTTCTCCCTACCCTATAACCAGCCACTGTTACTGCCCCAGGAATGGGGGGGGAGCAAGACCCCACTCTAGTCTGACCCCCTTTCTGGGGAGGCTAGCACCTGCAATTCCCTGCAGAGGGCTGTGTTCTCCTTGCACCTCTGAGCAGGGCCCAGAATGGGGGCACAAGGCAGCGACCTGTGGGTCTGAGAGGGAGAAAGGCTGGTAGCATTCAAGTGACTGCAGCCACCCCGTGACTGTGACTATAAAGGGCAGGGTTTGTCTCAACTACGTTAACTGAAGATACTAAGGGATGGCGTTTGGCCGTGACTGTTCTCACTGAGGAGTCATTCATTCTCAGCAATGAGGGAGTGCTTTAGCTCAGGATAGAGACACTGGGGGAATAGGGGTACCCTGGGATATCCTCCCGAGGGGGAGTCACTTTACCCCAGCATACTGATTCCAGGGGATGTTCTCTTTGTCTCCAGGATAAAGCTACTGGAGGCCAAACTCGTCCTGGTCCTGCCAAAGTAAGTGGAGTTCCCCCAGGATGGAACTGGCTCTGGGGTAGTACGTTTGACAGGGATATTCTTGCCTGAGAGCGAGATGCCCCCAGGAAGGTGCCTATCTTGCTACACTGGTTTTAGCCCCGGGCCACCAGAAGTGCGTTATTTACTAGAAGCAGCACTGCCATTGCAGGGAAGCCCCTGCCTTCTGACAGACATCCATTCCGACCGCTTCACCAGAGCAAACACAGAGCCAGGGCCCACGGGACTGAGCCGATGGGAAAATGTGGCATGTGTGAGAAGTGGTGAAAAAGCAATAGTGGGGGAAGCTTTGCTGGGAAGGCCCCTCCACCCCTAGCCCCCCTCCAGGGCATGAAGGCTGACGGTCCAGCTTTTGACGCATTCTCCTTTACCTGTCCCCTAAAGTCAGCCAAGGAGGTTCTTCTCCTCTCCTTCACACTAATCATTTCTGACATACATTTGGCAACCGTGTCGGTGAGAATCTGCCTGTAGTGTTCTGGGTCAGCTTCACCTGAGAGAGACAGAGAGGTGGGCACGGTGCCTTTGAATTGGGGGTCTGACCGCTGTGAAATGCGCCTCTATGGTCCCTCAATAGAACTAACTCCAAGCACCTCTTCTACGTGCACCAACAGCGTCTTCAGCGTGCCCTGGAATGGCCTCCAGCAGCCGACAGATAAGGGTGATCAAGCAATGGGCTGACTGGCACTACAAGCCCAACAACGGCAGGGCACAGCTGTTGGTAGCGGGCTCCACTTTCCCACACGGTGTTTGTTCCCAGTGTGGACAGGACACACCATTTACAGGAGTGTGGCAGGTAACTGTTTCGGAGCTGGGCCACAGTTCCTTCATGGGGTCCAGGGTCCCCGCTGTGCTGCACGTAAATCCATGGCACAGCCACAGGACTTACTTCCGGAATTAAGGATCATGAATAAATTCATCAGAGAACAAAATGCCTGCAGCTCAGTTCCTGGTTCCTGCAAGTGCTGAGCGGAGATTCCAGCACTCAGGTCTCTATGGGGGGGAAAAGGGGTTACATTGGCAGATTTCAGGGGCTGCCAATGCTGTCTGTTCCAAGGACCTAGAGTGGGACTGTCCTCCCAGCCAAGGTCAGCACACCCCCAAATGTAGGTGCTTAAAGCTCATCACCTAAATCTGTATTTAGGCAACTGAATAAGAGTGGCCTGTTTTCCAGCTGGGCAACCATAGCTTTTACTGCCTTCAACAGGAGCTGTGGGTACTCAGCACTAGTGAAAATCAAACCACCTGCTTAGATACCTGGTACAGCCTATTTGCCTGGCTGGTTACTCCCTGTATCAGCTTTGCTGGTATCCACTACCCGTGCAAGGAGGAAAGTTTACTCCTTCATAGATGGCTCCTTTTTCTGCCAGATCGAGCAGTAGAGCCTTAATCTTGCATTTGTGGCATCAGTGCGTTGCTATTTTTGTCATCCCAACTTCAAATTTATAACTTTGCTGCAGGATCCAAGGCAGGATGACAGGGAGGGTCCCTCTGTTTAAACATGATTGTGTTCCGTATTCTGAACACAGAGCAAGGCATTTCTGAAGAACCAAGTGCCTGGCTTTCTGCTTTAAGTGATATGTTTGAAAGTTTTCCCCAGTATGAAAGTCCCTCTTTAAATTCTTCCAAACAGAGCAATTTGCTTTGATGAAGTAGAAAGTTGGCACTTAGGAAACAATAATTTCAGGCTCTCAGCAAGCTGCACTCTTTGCTTATCTTGAAAAGTACAATGCTGTGCTTTCATGTCCAAGGCTCAAGTCTGCTGCTGCTGATGCAGCCAAACTCGGGAATTTGGGGGAGTTTGAAACAAATAATTTCAAATTGCTTCACTCCATGCTCATGCCAGGGCAATGTCATTTAGAAAACTGTGCTTTTGCTACAGCAGCTCCATGCCTTCTCTGCTGGCAAAGTTTTTTATTCCCCATCCATTCAGTGGCAAGAATGTATGTTTCCTCCCTCATCATCCAGGGTCAGGGATGGGAGAAGCAGTCCCTAAAACGTGCACCCATTTTTAAAGCTAAACTCAAACTGATGAATGCTTGAAGAGTCTTAAATGTCCTAATCTACTTTGTTCACTTTCAGGCTCTGGCCTAAACCAGAACCAGAGTTGCCAGACATTATTTGTGCTGTACCCCCTGCTGCGGTGGGAACAAGAAGTGCCAGAAAAACTCCTAGGAAAACCCGGTCAAACTAAGTTCTCAGCCCGGTTTCCAGACTCTGGAGGTTTAGAAGGTTTGGGTCAGCAGCCAACCATTTATAATGCTGCTTCAGGAAAGAAATGACCTTTTAAAGCCTATGCAGTAGCTCCCCTGGGCCAGGTTGAGGAAGCCTAGGTACCCAGAGAAGCTCTTTCCCCTGAGCTTGCTGCATCTGTAGTGGGAGCATCATTTAGCGATCGACAGCCAGGAGGCCTGGGAATTACAAGTTCTGGATTCTAGTCCTGGCTCTGAGCACCGCTAGTCACGTCACCTCCTTATGTCACATTTTCCCCATCAGTACAAACAGGGATTGTAATGAGTCCCTGCCTCAGAGGGATTGCTGTGATGCTCAGCTAATGTCCTTCAGATCCCTGAACGCTTTGAGATCTTTGGATGAGAGATGCTGTGTAAGTGCAAGGCTATTATTGCTGTTGTTGTTATTCTCTATATTCTAAATGCCCACCTATGCCCTTGACTATGTGCCATGGGTAAATGGGTAGCATAGTGGACACCAAATACAGCCCCAGGCCTCTCTCAGCCTGTCTGACAGAATCCCGAGTGAGGTGGCTTGTGCCCTGTCATTCTGAAATCTACCTCCTCGTGACAGATCGGGGTCCAGAGTTTTTGTATCAGTTTTACAATCTGACCCCCATGCACACATCCTTTAGATACAATCTTATGGATTGGAAAAGATAATGAGCAGTAAAGAAAAGTTTGTGTTTGTTTTTTTCCAAAGAAGATAATGATGCAATTTGTATTTCCTAGTACAATAATATCACCAGGGTTTCTGAACTTGGCATTGAGCGATATCCTGCAAACAGAAACCTTAAAAAACAATTTCATTCAAAACCATGAAGACAGTTGGAGTAAATTACCTCCTGTCCTGACTCGCAACATTAACTTCCTATTTTGCATTTGCATTCACATGCTCATAATAACTGCACCTTTGGCTGCTAATTTAGAAAATAGGTGCTTTCCATGTAATGAATTAGCAAGTGAACATGCAATCAGGCAACTCTTTGGCAAAAGGACAACAATCTAACTGCTTAATCAGCGGGATTCATATGGGGCTTGTTGTATTTAGTTAGTTGGTTAGTTAGCCCGGACTGCCTTTGAATTTTCCCTTTGAAAAGGAGCATTGTTCTTGCCTTAGTGGAGAGAGGATTCCTTCTTCTTCTTCAAAGGCGGATCCCATTACAAATGTTCTTTCCCTCCTTTTGATATGATCCCTGCAATATTCTAGTGGAAACTTACAGGCCTCTTGAGACTGTAACAGATCTCGGCGGATAGTCCACCCTTTGAGGAGGCCAGCTGTGGGGCTAGCGGGCAGGAGGTGGGGATACTCTGAGACTCTGCTGCCTTGGCTGCCTGTGTTCTGTGTTGTCACTGCATTCTACTCTGACCTGCCCTCTGGAGCTGCTCAGCTCTGGCCAACCATCTGCCACAGCAGAAGTCAGTCTCTGCTGCTCTCTCCTTCCAATCGACCGGCTACTTGTTGCTGCTCCAGAAGTGCTATGAAAGTCCCTTGCACAATTGCCTTTGAGATGACAGCTAGAAATAAATGGAGATTAACTGGTTAAATAGACAAGGATTCTCCAAACTGTAAATAACGTTGACCTGAAAGCAGCATTTGTAGACAGGACCCAGCAGAGCTGGCCAAACACTCTGTGAGTTCAATCCCGTATGTGGTATTGGTCCCCAAGGCGGTATCAGATTTGTCGGACATATAGAGAGTATAATGAGCTACAGCATAGCACAAAGACCCAACCTTTGCAAAGTGAAGAATGGGATGAGTTCACTTTGAGTTACAGCTGACAGCTCTGTCCATTTCTAATCCAGAAGTCATCTTCTATCTCTAGTGTGAACTGCCAACCACAAGCGTTTTATTCCAGTGCCCAGAGGAAGGATGATCTTGTGATTGAGGCACTGGACTGGGACTCGGATAGCTGGATTCAGTTCTCTGCTCTGCAGCATATTCCCCATGTGATCTTGGGCCAGTCATTCAGCCTCTCTGGGCCTCAATTTCCCCTCAGTAAAAGGGGGATAACAGTGGTTTCCTTTGCCTGTCTTCTCCATTACCACTGTGTGGTCCTCAGGGCAGGAGTGTCTCTTGTGGTGTGTTTGTATCACATTGGGTCAGTGGGTCCCTGGTCTCACATTACAATAATGCCAACCAAGTAATTCATAGTAATAAACAATCAAATCTTCCCTCTAAGAGGACAAGGGAAGATTGCCCAGCATTGCTCTTCAGTGGCCCAGCAATGTGGTGTGGATGGCAAATGTAGCACATCACAGGTAACTCTCCTTGGCTGAAGGGAAAATGCTGAGACGTGAGGCCTTGAGGAAATGGGGACAGCACCTATTCAGTCCCTGACTTTGCACTAGCTAATTTCTTTATCCCAGCTGTTTGTGCTTCTGTGACTCAGGGAGCAGGAGGTCAAAACTGTCTGAAGATGCCCTTACTGGGCAAGAAAGAGATCCTTTCAGAAAAGCTGGTATTTTGGGAAAATGCCTGTTTTCTAATTCACCGGGTGCCATGTTTTCAGGTCTATAAAATCCAGCTCTGTTTTGGGAAGTGACATTGTTTTGGAAATTATCCACTTCTGCATCACTCGGGGCAGCTTCCAATTGCTGCATGCCCAGAGTACAGCTAGTCTCTGTTGGTCTGTCTCAGCTATTTCTCACTCGGAATTGAAGGCTTAGCAGGGGCTGTGCAACAGAGCGGCTGCAAATGGCCCTGCCAGAGAGTTATCAAACACGAGCCAGTTCACTGAGACATCTTTGAATAACCTGCTGCTGGAAACTACTGAAAGCCACTGAAAACCCATGAGCAGGGCCATGGGGCAAAATCGACATCAGATCTCAGCCAGCTGCATTGTTTAGCATTCTACAGACCAAACACTGCCCTGGTGCAAGAGAGCACAACTTCTCAAAGTGAGCGGAAATGCTCAAATACCGTGGTGTTGAGCACCATAGAAGAGTAAATAAATGGAGATGCGGTCAGACCACAATGTGTCATTTATATCTCCACCCACAGAACGCAGGCTTAACTTCCTGCTCCTACACACCTCTCTCATGGAGTGTGGTTGGTTTTGGTTTTGATTTTTTACAGCATAGGATTAATGAGAGCAAATGACACAGGAGTGAGCATGAGAGAGTGCTCTGAGATTCACCAACAGCAAAGAAACTCACAAGAGAGTTGCACTCAGAAGAGGGAATAAACCAAATATACGCTTAACATTTATGATGAACAGCAAGAGGGAAATGGGAGGGGGAGAGTATTTCATATTGGGTTTGGGGTGAAATGTTCTTAGGATCTAGAAGGTCAAACACACACACACCCTCCATGTGCCTCCTGAAGTCCCTGACTATACCTAGAGGGACTCAACAAACAGAAATTAATGAAGGAATCACTTCCTACCACGTTTATATTAATCATGTGACCAACAGCAGGCCTAGGACTAGAGAAGAAGGCTCTTTTCCTTGAGGGAGATGCCTCTCAGACTAATATCCTTCCTTCATAAAGGGCTATGGGCTCCCAGCAAGATGAAGGTGGAACCCAAGGAGAGCTACTAACATCCTATGTGGTAGGGAAGGGGTTAATCCCAGCAGCTGACAAAATAAGATGCTCACTGTATGCCCACCAGACTCAAAATCCCTGATTTTGGTAATCTGTCAAAGCAATTAACTAGGATCATGGCCACAGAATGGCTTAGACAAATTGCAACACACAAATTGTCACCAGCTTGCAGGCCATTTGCAAATCCATTTCACTGAAGCCTCAAAAGCGTCACCGGAGTGTGGCTCTGTAGGGTAGGCAATGGCACAGAAATGCTCATTTGCATCCTTTTCATAGGCTACTTATTTCCCATGATAAAAGGGGCGCCCTCATTCCCATGGCGGTGGAGACACTTTGCAGGCAGCATTTGAAATGCAGAGATCTGCTGATTTTTAATGCAGAATTATACAATTAGAACTGTTCTTCCATTTCACGATTGCGTTAAGTAATGCATTGATATTGCACATAGAATCAAGGTTATGTCCTTGTTTTTGATGATTTATTAACTCAGAGCAGTTTACAGCTCCGAAGACCAAGCAAAACTGAGATAAAAATATTCCCACAAAAGCCAGACGTACAACCACTTGCTGTAACTAGAGCTGTAAAACGATGTTAGCTTCTGTTCCAGCAAAATGAGGCTTCCTCACAGCAGCCTGACTTTACTAAGGCAGATATTGTCTGTATACTAAAGAGAAAGAAGAAGCATCTTTGCCAGGACAGTTTTATTTCTTGAAATGAAGTGCAGAAAATGACTTATTATTAGAGAAATTTACAAGAATTGACTATCTTAGTGTGAAAAAAACCAGCCATGTCTCAAAGGAAGACTTTCACACTGGAAGGATGGAGAGGCGAATGTCGCTGCAGACAGCGGTTTACATGGCCTGTATTTGTCTGTGCTCCCTTTGTTGGTACTGCAGTTATCTATGTTTGTGCTGCAGCTTTTCTCTTTCCTCAGCTCAGCTTCTCTTTGTGCCAAACCCTGAAGTGTATTCGCTGTCCTGTGTTTATGAACCTACAATAGGTGGCAATTCAGCACTGTGATTTCACTGAAAGAGTGAATGGCCTAGGTAGCTGGGCTGGGAGGGAAGAAGATAGGAAGATCCTGTCCAAATACAAAGCGCAAACCCAGGAAGTAAGACTGTGGAAAACACAATAAGGGTACACTAAGGAGTCCCAGAAATTAGCAACAGAACAGAGGTGGCAGGTCACATCCCTCAGCCAGTAAAGGGTGTCTCCCTGTAGTACATTTCCTAGTGATGGGCCAGTCTAGTTTTCCATATTTCCAGTGATGAAGAATGAATTTACTTTGATATACAGTTTAGGAAAATTGTTCCTCAAAGGAAGGTCACCCTTCAATAGTGAAAGCTATCCACGAGTAGCTTAAGAGAAACACATGCATTCATGTGGCCAGACCACACAGACTTCAGACACATCCGTGTGGCGGCTAATAAGAGGGAGGAATCTGAATATTTTACTCTTCTCTGCTCTTGTCACATTCTGGATTCATTTGATTCCTCTCAGGGTTAATAGAAGCTTCAGTCCACATTGAGGGGGCTCCGTGTTGGGGGGGGCGGGGGCTCAGGGCTGGGACAGGGGGTTGGGGCGCAGGCTTACCTCTGGCGGCTCCCAGTCAGCGGCGCAGCGCAGGGGCTAAGGCAGGCTTCCTGTTTGTCCTGTCTCTATGCTGCACCCGAAAGCAGCCAGCTGGTCCGGCTCCTAGGCAGAGGAACGGCAGGTGGCTGCGCGTGCTACTCTCGCCTGCAGATTCCTGGCTAATGGGAGTGTGGAGCCGGTGGTGCTTGGGGTGGGGGCAACACGTGGAGCCCTGTGCCCACCCAGAAGCTGCTGCTGGCCACTTCCGGGGCGCAGCACGGAGCCAGGACGGTAGGGACTAGCCTGCCTTAGCCGCCAAGGTCCGGTCGAAAACTGGACACCCGGTCACCCTAATCTCTGTCAATCATCCTCCCCTGAGACGCTAATTCCACAACCCTTACTCACGTCAGTAATGCTGTACTCCCAAAAGAGTACCTCTCAAATCAACGTGACAAAGCCGGGCAGAAAAGGGCTGGTAGGGTTTATAGTCCCTTATGTTACCTGGAGTCAGATATTGTTTCATAATATGTTTACAGGTATTAGAAAACGTGGCTCTATAAACACTTGAAGCTGAGATCGGCTATGAAGTCCCCACCGCTGACATATTGAAGTATCCAGGTAAATTAAATGGGCCACATCAATACATGTTTACATGACAGAACTCAGCTTCAGGATTACCTCCTGATAAAAGCATTAGTTAACAAAATAACTTTAAAGATGTGTAAAGCTGCTTAATTTCTCCCTCTCTCCCCAGGAGCTATTAAACTGGCAACATTTGGATAGGCTGGGATTTACTGTTGGGATCCAGGAAGTGGGCGGGCAACTGCTAAAGGACCTCCCCCCAGCCTAAGGGGAGGATCCACAGGTCCATGATACCAAATAATTGCGGGGGTGAGGTCTCTATCAGTGACAGTAATCCAACACGCCCTAAGGCCTCTGGCACACACTGATGGAAATCAGAGGTAACACCACTGAAGTCAGATGAGTCACCCCAAGGCAAAATCACCATGGGAGGAGATTTAGATCCTGTGTCTGTGCCTCATAATGAACAGAGAAGAGATTTCCAAAACCAAGCAATGGTCCAGCTAAGGTTGGCTGAGGGTATGGACCTTGTTTAGCAGACATCCGAAGCCCTGCATTGCCAGTCCTCAGAGCCCAGACAACGCCATGGGGAAAGTGAAGTTCATCTCTTTACCAGAGGAATATTTTTGACCTCTCAGTGGTATGAGAAACATTTTTTCCTGCTTTGCCCTTCAGTGTGCTACAAGTCTAGGCAGACAGTGTGTGGGGAACACTAGAGAATTATGAGTTTAGCTCACAAGGGCCAGCTGCTTAATCTCTATTAATGCCATGGGCCAAATTTTTCAAAGCTGGAGGCTTAAAATTAGGTTCCTAAATTCATATTTTCAAAGTTACTGAGGCACTTGCATTGATGTCAATGGGATTTGTGGGTGCTCAGCACTTCGGGAAAATCAGACACATATCAGACCTATATCTAGGTGCTTAAATTGATCTTTAGGTGCTAACTTCAGGCACCCAGATTTGAAAATGTTGGCCGTGGCCTTGTTATTCACAAATTCCTCTACAGGACATGGGGAAATAGGTACAGGCTGGCACACACAGGGCTCAATTCTCTGCTGAGGTCTGTACCCAACGTCATTGCAGCACATAGTGCAGTCTTCATGGCTACTGACCTGCATTGACATGCCTGGGAGTGAGTGGAGAATGATTCATAGGGCACCAAGCAATAGCTGTGCACGGGCGCTGGGCTCATGTAGCACCAGATAATTAAAATTAAGGTCATTTAGGAAAATATTACCTGAGATTTGCTGTAACTAACGTGAAGAAAATGTCAGACACAGATCTCTAGGTGCTTTCACTGCTTTCATGGGATTATTTCAGGCTATGGGGTGAAAGGGAAGGGTGGTGAAACAAGGGAAGAACCACATGAAATCTACATCTGAATTCTAAGGGACGACATCTCACCACAGACACCTCCTTATAAAATCCAAGCTCAGTTATTCACAGATTGCTCTGACTTGCTGCTGCTCTAAGCAGTCTATGCCCCACCATATATACTCTAGGTCCCCCCAGGAAGATTCTTTGGGTTATAATTTCATCCTTCGGCAATCACAAGGCAGAGCTGAGAAAGCTGTAGGACTCATAGCATCAGCTTCTCTCTTTTCTGAGTGACAGGCTTCACTTCTATTGAAAGGGGTAGAAAAAGGCAATTAAAGATGCTACCAGCTGGGCCTAAAAAATAGAAGTTCTGAGGAAAAGCTACAGGAGCTGGATTTTCTTCTTGGAAATGCTGTGAGAAATTAAAAAGAAAAACGGGCCTCGAGTGGAACCCCGGATCTGACACCCAGAAAGTTCAGATTCTGTTCTGCAAAGATTCTTTCACTATGCCCAGCCCTGTAGTATCTGAGCGCCTTCCAGCAGTGTGTTACGCAGTATGACTAACATCTGTCATGTGTCACTTGTTCTCCACGGGGGAAGTGTATGCAGTGCAGTGTCGGGACCTTGTGCCTCAGGTCCTATCTCTATAATGGACCCAAACCATTCAAAGGCACCCAATATTGGGGGAAGTGTGGATCCACTTGCAAACCCGGATCCAGAGCTGATCAGCACAGCAAGGACCTGTGTCTGATTAAAGATGCTTTGTCACACCGGTGAGACTGTCCAGAGTTAAAGTACA
Source organism: Mauremys reevesii (assembly GCF_016161935.1). Taxonomy (NCBI): domain Eukaryota; kingdom Metazoa; phylum Chordata; order Testudines; family Geoemydidae; genus Mauremys; species Mauremys reevesii. Next base: position 17,552,086 of record NC_052643.1, on the reverse strand, counting down.
CCACCAAAAATTAAGGAAACTTGAAGGGAAGTTGTGCAAAAGTGCTCCATGCGTAGGGTAAAGGATGCCGTCACTAGGATGATGATAGAGGCAAAGAGAATGGTGTCAAAGGGATGGTGTCACTAGGATGATGATAGAGGCAAAGAGAATATGAAGAGTATATATGAAGGAAATGGCTGGTGTCTGGAGAAGGAAAACGGATTGGAGGACAAGAGCAGTGGCTGGTGAAATAGCAAGGTGGGGATAAAATAGATTTTAAAAGGTGCCAGTAAGTTCACGTGGAACACCTCTTTCTGTTCTTAAAGTCCCTAGGATCTTGCGGTAGGAGCTCAATCCCTTCAATCCTCCAACAAGGCAGCAGGGAATACGGTGGCACGCACCAGACTGTCCATTGCCCTGCACTCAGTATCACCATTTGCTCTTGTCCCAAATGAGGGATGAATGGATGTAAAATGCTGCCCATTCTGGTCTGGCAGCATTAGGTACCCCCATTGCACTGGTGCAAACAACTGTTCCTGGAGCAGGGTGGTGGAGAATCAGGCCCCCCATGTAAAGTGATCAGGAAAATACCTCATTTTTTAATGATTAGCTGGCAAATACAAGAGGAAATACAATGCATCAATGGGCACATGGGAGGGCCAGAATTTCACAGCCACAGACCCCAGAAAGAGGCTGAAGAGATTCGAGAGAGAAACAAATCGTGAGTTCTCAGGGCTACAGCTCTTCTTTTCAGCTCATCAGAGCAGCACCCTCTAGTGCAGATTGTGCCTAGCATATCTCGCCTTCCCTGGTGAACGTCCATTCTCTTAAAGACAGGGGCCATTTAAAGAAATCACTGATAGCTCCTCTCCTCTGACTCTGTTCTCTGTTGCAGTCTGCAACAATTTTGCACGCTGTCAGTGTTCCTGAAAATGCAGGCTTCCGAAGGAGTTTTCCAAACACTGCATGTATTTAATGTGCTCGGGAGGGACAGTAGGGCATTTCATCCAACTGTCTGAAATAACACTCAGTGTTTGTCCAGTCTTGACAAAGGGGTTTTGTATGAGTTGGCTGTTTAAACTAAAAACTGCACCTGTCTCTTTGATTTAACTCTTCCCCCTACGATTCTGAACCAGTAACGGCTACCAGGGAGAATCAAGGAGGGAGCTGCAGTTCAAACAGAACATTCTTGGAAATCTGTCTTAGTAATCGTTCCAAATCCACTAGAAAGCTTCTAGAAAAGTCATACTCCTTAACTCAGATTTTCAGGGTACAAAGCTCCAAAAACAAACCAAAGGGAAACGCAGTTTTCTGGTTCTGCCTCCATTGGAAGCCATTGTATTTATTAGCAAGCACCATGCCTTCACTGGGTGCAAATGTAAATATATAATTAGTAGCAGTATATCTGGCTCTTTGCATGACAGACACGCATGTATTCAAAATATCAATATGTTGGAAAGACAAAGTAGGGATCCACAACACTGAGAAAACAGATACAATTTAGTATACAGCAGAGTAACTGCAAAAGCAATAACTAAACTTCACAAATGAACGTGACCGGCACGTTTATAACGAGCTATCACATTATGTTATTGGGTAGGCTAAGGATATACTGTCTATTCACTTTATACTCCCTAATTAGCAAGCATCTAATTGAATCTGTTTGGAATCCCAAGACATGCAGCATATATGGATGTCCTTACAGGAGCTCCCATAGGATGGTGACTAGATTTTACTCTTCTTGCTGCAGCACCTTTGTCAGAAGGCCTAGCCTGCATCCAGAGAACAAAACCACAAGAGCTACTTTGATAGCCAGGCATTGGGGGTTTTCACCATTTTATACAATTGTTGCCTTTTAAAGAGTACAAGGAAAATAAAAGTTACTTAAGAACTATCCCAATAAATTGTGCAACTAAGAAAAGGCAGAGAAATTAAAATAAATAGGAAGGACTGGGGGTTGTTGTGTTTTTGTTAATTAAACCCAGGAAATGGATTTGCAAAGAGCTGAAAGCATCATATCTGTGGGATTAGAAATGACACGCAGGACATGAATCACCTCAGTGTTACCCCAGTTCAATAGCAGTGTAACCCTATTGAAACCAGGGAAGTTACACGGGCACAAAACCCAGCTAACATCCTGGTGACTCAGAACCATTGTCTGTGTCAGTTTAAGGGTCTGTTTGAAGTGTGTTTAGTGACCTCCGCTCATTTCTCAATGGGTAGGCCCACACCACACAAGCCACAACCACCGCTGCCCCCTTTTCAGGCAGACTCAGCAGAGAAAGATTGCATTAGCCTGGAAAACGTCTCTTATCCCGAGAGCGGGACTGTCCAACCCAGAGCTGTTGGCAGTGCATGTAGGGGAAGCTTCCACACTCTGTGCTTACCTCCTGTTCACACCCAGAGGGCTTAGAGAACCTCACCTAAGCATTAAAACACACAAACGTTGTGTTTTTAAAGGAAAACGACCGTGACCTATGTATTAAGCCAATACACCAAAGTGTTTAGAGATTATCTCTACTGCTATGAGGAATAAATAAAAACAGGTTACTGTAGCTTCAGGCCCAGGCAAGTACAGAATGATACTGATTTGACTGACCAGACTAAATACATATTCCCTTCAAAATTACAGGCCTGTTAATTCCCCAGACGATCAAACAGCATCTTGAGGAGCTTTTACCTCAGAGTCCCACTGTTCATCATGGCTCACAAAATATGGTGATGTTGCTTTTTCTCGGGGGATTTGGGGCACCGGATGATGAATGACAGTAAAGCAGGGCTGAGCTAGGAAGGAGCATGGTCCACTGGCCGGGGCACGCCTGAGCACGCAAAGGACCTGGGTTTTAGGCTGGTTACTACTGCATGACCCTCAACCCATTGCTTCCTCTTCGTTTCCCTTATTAGGGAATAAGGCAGATTCTAACAGCTGCCCTCTAATTCAACCAGAAGTGATGGGGCTTGATGCCCCTCCCACCTACTTCCTTTCCCCTGACTCTGGTGTTGAGTCCCTCCACCAACTAACTGCCAACCCTGGCTCACTCCCAGTATCCACCTCCCCTGCTTCTGCTCCGGGCTGTTGGGCATTATTTACTTTCTTCACACCAGTCATGATTTTATAGACCTCTATCACATCCCCCCTTAGTCATCTCTTTTCCAAACTGAAAAGTCCCAGTTTCATTAATCTCTCCTCATACAGAAGCTGTCCCATACCCCTAATCATTTTTGTTGCCCTTTTCTGAACCTTTGCCAATTCCACTATATCTTTTTTAAGAAGGGGAGACCACATCTGCACGCAGTATTCAAGATGTGGGCGTACCATGGATTTATATAGAGGTGATATATTTTCTGTCTTATTATCTTAATGATTCCCAACATTTCCAGCTCAAATAGACACATGCGTGCTACCTTTCAGTGAGCTAGTGCGCTAAACATATCAGTGAAGCCACGGTAGCATAGGCAGCAGGATAGGCTGGCTGCTGCCAAGTACAGTCCCATCAAAGACCTCCAAGTGCATACTCTGGCAGCTAGCTTGTCCTGCCCGCTGCGGCCACGCTGCAATTTTTAGCATGTTAGCGCCATCAAAGCTAGAACACATGCGTCTACTCCACATTACATCTCCAGCTCCGGTGTAGACGCACCCTCAGATTATGAACTCTTTGGAGCAGAGACCTTGTCTTCCTCTGTGTTTGTTCAGCACCAAGCCCACTGTGGGCAGTATAAACAATAATAATAATAGTAACAGTGTGATACAAGTCATACTATTGTTTCAGGGGGTTATTTTATTACATACCCTTTGTAACAAATGGTATCAAATTTGCTGTCATTGCTCCAAAGCTGAGCAATGAAATATTCATGTTTTCATCAAGAAGTTGAAAAGTAAAGTTGCCAGATTTAGTTTATTGGCATCCTTGATGCAGACACTGATCGATGTGGCTGTATGAGGAACCTGTGTTTTCCCTGTAGCCACAAATGAAATATGAGTTTTTTTCTGACAGGATTCTCTGCCTTGCTCTTGAATTTTCAGACTTTTTCCACATGTTTATCGCCTGTCTAATCAATTTACGAACCCACCAGATTTTCTGCAGAATGATCAAGCTTTTTTTATGTGACAAAATAAACAAAACAACATTTTAAAAGCTGGATAGAAATCCAGTTAGCCCTTGGAAAGGTGACAGGGGGTTGCTTTTCATAAAAGAACAGGCTAGTGAAAGGAAGACTTTTGTAACTTCTGTGGACAAAACACTTATCATCTATGCTCTAGGACACAATCCTGCACTGGCTCCCGTCATGGGACTGGATGTTCTCAAAGGGCTGTTCTATCTTGAACACTGGATCCCTGGGACCACTGGAATCTTCAGAGCTACTGACCATTTCAAAGTAAGAAGCATTATTGTATGGAACCTTAATAAATAAAAATATGATTATCGCACTAGCAATAATTGTGTAGCACTTTCAACCTGCGAGGAACTTTACAAGCATTAAATAATTAATCCTCACAACCCCATGCAAAGTAGGTGACAGAAGTATTATTCCCCTTTTACAGATGGGGAAAATGGGGTACAGAAGCTCTGTCCCAAGCCCCTAAGGAATCAATGTCAGAGCCAGGATTAGAACTCAAGAATTCCTCAAACCACTAAAATATGCATGTTACTGTATTAAATACAATTGTTTCAGGGACTCCCAGACCGCCATGACTCCAGTGACTCTTTCATTCATCTAGCCCTGGTGATGGACAATGGCCCATGGCCCTGATTCAGTAACTTTCTTGATCATGTTCCTAATTTTAAGCATGTGAACAGAACCACTGACTCCAATGGGACTGCTCACATGCTTTAAATTAGGCATGTGCTTAAGTTAGTTGCTGAAAAGCCAAAGGGTATTTCTACACAGTAAATGCTCTGGACAGGCTAGCCTGCCTGAGTTCGCTTGAATCCAGCTAATGCGGGTAACAATACTAGTGAAGACACCACAGCACAGGTGGTACAAGCCTGGCACAGACACTGGGCACATATGTCTTTGCTGCTATTATTACCCGCACTATCTGGATTCAAGCTAGCTCCAGTAGGCTAACACATATGCAACTCTTGCTGTGTAGACATACCCTAAGTCCATTGTGTAGTCACTTTTTCACAATAGCCTTACACAATCATGTACCCGCATGCGTTACTGAGGCTTAGATGGACACCTACAATAATGGGTCCTGATTCTGATCTGGTACTGGGTGCAAGTCCATTGAAATCAATGGAGTTACTCCAGATTTACACCGCTGTAACTGAGCTCAGACTCTGACCCTCTGATTTTAAAGTAGCCGGTACTTTTGCAAGCTAGTGCACAGTGCATCAAGAATTCTGAATGTCACCACAAGGAAATGAATGATGGACAAAAGGGTGGTGGCAAAAAAAGACCCAATGACAGTTGAAGAAGCAAGAGAGACTGGAACCTCTACAAACATTTACAGAACACAAAAGCAACAAGAAAAGCAAGAACATTTAAAATATCAGCGTAAGAGACTAGAAGAAAGGAAGGCATGATATCTGGTGCAGAAAGAAAGGAGAGGCGCCACAGAGAGCTAGCCAGCCAGCCCAGCAACCTGCAGTGCTGTTGTTATTTGGTAATGTCAGTTCCACAAGCTCTGTTGCAAACGGTAGCTTCTTTGATCATTGCTTCCCTGCAGCTGCTCATTACATGTCAGATGATTCTGTTCAATGCTGATGTGATCAGCGAGAACACAAGTCTCCGCACTGCCCTGGTGTCCTCCCTACTCAGAAGGCAACAGTCAAGGAGGAGGCGAAGGGGTGGGGGGAAGTTTGCCTTGTTCTTCTTAATGAATCTTCCACCTCACTGCACATCTGCTGTGATACCTGGTAATTTAGCCACTCGTGAAAACCTACATCAGCAAGGAAAGAGTCGAGTTGAATTGTTACTACATTATATGTCACTGTAGCTGCCACAGCTGGTGATGTCCAGGTCTGAGTGAGACGCTATTCAATCCAGCAAATACTTAGCACTGAGAGTAGTGCCTACCACGGTGCTTACTCCCAGTGTGGTCAGTTACTCTCAGAAGTAAGCACTACACTCAGTTGCGTTTGCAGGGTTGGGCCTTAAAATACATGGGGCCTCGGTTTTCCTCTTACCTTCACCAGTGTAAATCAGGAGTAATTCCACTGAATTCAATGGCATTACACGGGTTTAAAACCAGTTCAGGTAAAAGAGGACTCGACCCCTGCAATTTTGTCTACAGGATGTCAAGGAAGTTTCCCTTTTAGATGAAGCCAAACAGAAACTGTGCATGAAAATGATGTAATTGGAGACTTTAGCAAACCTTCCAGAGCAGGTCTCTTGCCTTCAAAAATCCATGGCCTCTCAACTCCAGTTGCTGCATCTTCATCCAAGTCATTTTTTTCTTATTAAAGAGTCCTGCCTCATTTCCTGGGCACTTCTCTCATTAAAAGGACAAATCAATTATGCACCAGAGAAATTAGGCAGGCTTTCTGAGCTGGAACAAGCAAAGTTCAGTTTAGGTGCTGAAAAAAGAGTGATAAAGATTCAGACATAGCCACTCCACCGGCTTCAAGCATGTCTGCCCTGGCGCAACAAAGCTATGGATACAATGATATGGCTACAAAACCAAGGGTTGAATATAATAATTACCATTATTATCTGTATCGCGGTAGTACTTAAGCATAGATCAAGGCCGCATTGTGCTGGGTGCTATACAAACATGTGGCAAAGACAGTCTCTTCTGTACTGAGTTTGTATCTAGCAGAAGAAACGTGGTTCATTTACTCCGAATAGAACAAGAGGCAGCAGGAACAGGGTGGACACCCTACACAATGCAATAGCTGAACTGTTTGCTAATTGTTTATTGTTTATACAGTGCTATGGGTAAGCATGGGGCTTAACCACTTTGCCACCATCCAGGCTTTCAAAATAAAATTACACAGCTGTAACGGCCGATGTTGAGAACCCTGGAAACTGCTGTGCCAGGGAGGTCCTTGTCTGTTCCAGTTTCTGCTCTAGTGTTGCTCTCATCCCTAAAAGCACAAGTTTCAATGAAAAAAAAATCTTTAAAGACTGCTGAAACTACTGACTGCTGATTGTGGCTTGTTTCTGGAGAAGTTTTATAGCTCGGTTCTATGTAATAGAAAATGAAAACAAGCTAAAAAGATGGAGAAAAACAAAATGCCGAAGACACCAAGCGCAATCCCCAGAGGAATGGCTCTGACCTCTTCACACAGAGGTCCACAACACTCCTTTAGTGTAAAGCAAGTTCTTTTTCTTCTTCTTTTTTTCCTTTTTGTGGAGAATAGAAATACTCTTTGCCAAGGCCATCTTATTACACACAGAGAAGAAGATCACAGCTACATCTTGGCAGCATGCAGACTTTTGACTGTGGCTATAATGGTTACAGTAACAGCAGGGGTGAACTTCTGCAGGATAAAGGTGAACGTGAATCATCAGAGGCATTATTTTTTGTAAGGAGCATGTTTGTGGGCACAGATGCTGTCAAGTCTAATTGCTAGTCAGATATTAGATTGAGCTGCAATTTGTTAAAAAAAAAAAGACTTTTGCAAGAAATATAAAACATTTCAAATAATTCTCTGCAAAGGAAAGTCCAAGGTCTCAATCCGGCAGACTGGTGATGATGATGAGGGGTTTCTCCTTCCTCGTTCCTTTACTTCAAGCTTTACAGTTTATTCAGTCTTGTTATTGCTTAATCTCCTCAAGCCACAGATGCAGCCTGACCTCCGCTTCTTGTAGGCATTTCTGTAGGAAAGGGTAGGCTTGCAGGCCACCATTCCTTGCCTTCCATTGCTTCACACTGCTGTGCCTGACACCCCTTTACATCTTCTCCCCCCACCCATGGGGACACATTGCACACACTGCACCATGGGGACACGTCGCACACACTGCACCACAGGGACACACTGCACCACGGGGACACACTGCACACATCACACCAAAGGGACACACTGCACCCCGGGGACACATCACACACACTGCACCCCGGGGACAAATTGCACACATTGTACCACAGGGACACACTGCATCATGGGGACACACGGCACAACAGGGACACATTGCACCATGGGAACACATTGCACCAGGGGGACACATTGCACACATTGCACCACAGGGACACATTGCACACTTGCACACATTAGTTCTAGGCATTCACGCTGGTGTCACAGTGACTTTAATAGCCATCTGGCTCTTGATTTCAGAAAGTGAAGGCAGCAGTGAAGGTGCTGTTCTTAAGGGCTCACCCCTCGTACTATTGGCTTGTGTATGCAACACAAGCTGTGTCCTGTCATAGAGTTCTTCCCCCAAGAATACTCCAAATGCACCGATCTTACACCACTTTAACTCCACTGACTTCAACAGTTACTTCTAATTTACACTGATGTGAGAGAAGAATTAGGCCCCTTGACTGGGCTCTGGTGACAGACTTCACTGTGAACTATGAGCAGGAGCCTAAAATATCCTCCCCATACATGCACTTTTATTTTGACTGTATATGTTTGGAGCAAGTTTTACAGGACAATGTGCCCTTGGCAATACTTGGCCAGAAGCGGCTATCCCCATGAGTTGAGTAACCAATAGAGACTCCTCCTGAACAAACAGTTTCAGAGAAAATGGGTGGTTGAATCTTCTCAACCCAACTTTGCCTACATGGACACATCCTATGCTGCCATTACGGGAGAATGGACTAAATAATCTAATAGGTCCCTTCCATCTCTAAATCGCTAATCTGTATCATACTGCAGTTTCTGCTACCTGAAAAACTATAGCCTCATCTTGCATTATGGCCGTCACCTCTTACATTCCCTGGGGAAAAAGAGAATAGGGGACTCACTGGAGCCTCGCAGGCCAATGTGAAACTAGTATTGAGTCAATCCCAGCCCCCTCTAAGATACAACTCCTGCTGAAGAATCCTTGGTCCGGTCTTCTGTACTTCATCACCATCACTATGAGATGCTTTCACAGAGAACAGGGCAAACTCAGCTCTTGATGGGAACAGAACTTATCTTTGCAAAAGACCGAACAATACACATGGAAGCTACCTTGTCCCCACAATTGTTTGCATCTGCAAACAATGAAGGTCCAGCTGGTTTGCAATGCTTAAGGGCCTGGACCTTTTCAGTTCAGAGAAGGATGAAAGGAAAATATAATGAATTTAATCCTTTCCTCTTAAAAGCTATTTGTGCTGCCTAGCCTCAAGGTAAAGCCCATAACAAATGTTGCCGTTCCGTTGCATCAAAACCATCAAAATTAATTTTGGCAGAGAATGTGTCACTTTGACTGGAACCCAGAATAAGTTTTGAATTTTTCATTTCATAGAACTTCAGTGCTAAAGAGAAGTACAGAGCCTCTTATAAAGTCAAGGAATAAGGCATGTAAAGCATTCCCCCATTCATTCATGAGAAAACCTATTACATGTCAACTGCTTGTAGCAAAATGAGCTTATTCCTTTTGGAGATGCAGCTTTTTGAAAATCAAAAATTCCAACAAGTGAAGTTCCAAGCAGAGAAAAAGTTTATTAAAAACACAGGAGGTTTAGCATAGGGTAAGTGACACACACGTACTCTTCAGAGATTCACAATGTGGCACCACAACTGGTCAAGTGAAAGTGATTCCAAAGGGGCAGAGGCAGATGTAAATGTCTGATCACACTGCTGAAGAAGCAGGAAATGATTATTCATTCATTTCCTGTTTGCTTCCATGGCATTAATCACTGCAGTTTCATTGGGTACTGAAGTGGATGTTCTAATCCATGTCAATTTAGCATTAATTAACACTCCATTATTTAAAGCCTTGTTTGAGGGAAAGGAGGAGGTGACATCATAACACAAGGTCTTGTGTCATTTTAAGGGACTAATTATAGGGAGGCAAACATTACACCTGGAAAAGGTGACATTGCCAATACCTGACCACATGGTGCACTAAGCCTTCCACAGCATGCACGGTCCTGTCTAGGGGCCTAAGTACAAAGCTGGGAGTTGTGAGTTCTAGTCCAAGCTCTGTCACTTATCCTAAATAATAGACATTAAAATGGCAAAACATACAGGTCTGACTATTTGCTCTTAAGCTACCCAGACATGTCTTGCTTCCTGAAGGGTGATCAACCAGTCCTTGTAACTCTTGAGTGTCACAGTTTCTAATATAGTTACTCAGCTAACCTGACATTCACATCTCTTATTTATAGAGCTATAAACCAATGCTTGAGAGTTTATCATAGCACTGTGCTTCTTAAAACCTGCTGCTGCTGTAGAAATGTGTGTTTTGCTAAAGTGCCCTATAGATGGGAGTGAATGATTGCCGAGAGATTGTGGTTAAATTCCATAAAACCGTGTTTTTATTTGAGTACAATAAAAAGACTAGAAAGTGGCTGCATTAAGTTCTGGGGCACACATCTTGGATTTTATACCATTAAAGCTTTATACATTCCAGTCCTCACTCAGGGCCTAAAACTGCCCAGTCTGGGAGCTGCACCACTGACTTCAATATGTAGGATCAAACCCTCAGTTCCCCTCTTACTTACAGTGTCTCAAACATACTCAGCCCTCCACTCTCTCTCTCTCTCACACACACACACAATCCCTCTTCCTTCCTTCCTCGCTCACTCCACGCACACCTTCTGTCACACACACAGCTACATCTGCACAAGCTCCCTTGTGTGCTCATTTCTGCCTGACTGGGGCACACTCACATACATTCACTTGCTCTTTCAACACACACACACACACACACACCCCACAAACCTTATTCCTTTTGCAAGAGGCTCTTTACTACTGACAGACAGGGCCAGATTCTGAGCTTTTTAAATCAGTTTTTACAGAGCCATTACTCAGGCAAAACTCTCTTGGAGTTTGATAGGGATTTCACTAGATTAAAGGCTGAGAAACATTTCAGTGTTTGGCCCTGCTGCCCAGCTTCGACACATACATTGCACTGACAGCATTTTGTACTGTGGGCAGTTAAAAACATGCCCAGCGGTAAATTCAATCCATACCCCTTTTCTGCCTGTGCACCACACTTCTCTTGCTGGATGTGTACAGAACCTCCTTCTTCATTACAGAAACATCTTGTAGGCCAGGGCTCCAAACAAGAGGAAACACTAAGAAATGGCATTTATGTCCTACAGCAGCAAGCACAAATTCACATGCTGTATCAAGTGAAAAGAGCACTGTATTTATAATTGTTGGTGGTATTACTCATCAGAATGTATTAGGTAGCAGCTGCTATTATAAGAAAGAATACAATGCAATTGCCGATGCAATAACATTTCCATAAAATTACAGCTTGTGAGAAAGAGCTTCAGAGCATGGGGGTTTTTAAAAAAAATTCACGTTCGTTGACTTGAAAAATAATTCCTCCCTTTGTTATTTATAAGCCACAATTCTTCAGAGATGGCACTTTTCAGATTAAAGTTGAAAATGAACATTTCTAGGAACATTTCTGCTTTATGCCCAGAGTTGGGGTGGGGTTTTTTTTAACCTAAGTTTAATGTCTTCATGATAAGTAGCAAAGAGGGGGTGGGTGCTGCATTGCTCAGGGAGATCAGCAAACACACATGGTAGCTTTTATCCTCTAACTTCAATTCAGTACAAGCCAGCATCTATTGTCAATTATTAGAGAGGAAAGATAGTCCAGTCATCGGGGCATAATCTGGAACTTCAGACACCTGGGTCCAATTTCCTGCTGTTCTAATTTCATATGGGCCATTGAGCAAGTCATTTAGACCCCGATCCTCAAAGTTATTTAGGTGTCTAACCTCCACTGATTTGAATGGAAGTTAGGAGCCTAAATACCTTTGAGGATTAGAGCCTTGGTCTCTCTGTGCCTAGGGTCTCCATCTGTAAAATGGGGACAATAGCACTGCCCTGCTTCACAGTGGTGTTGTGAGAATAAACACATTAGACTGCAAGGCACTCGGACACTGCAGTGATGGGAGCCAGCTAAATACATGAGATCAATAGATGTTCAGGTGTCCACACAAAATGTCTGCTGGGTCCCATGCAGCGTACTTGCAACCATGTCGGTCCCAGGCTATTAGAGAGACATGGTGGGAGAGGCAGTATCCTTTATTGAACCAACTGTGGGGTGAGAGGGACAAGCTTTCTGTGCAGCTCAAAAGCTTGTCTCTTATTGCCTCCCCCCAGATCCCAACAGCACCAAAACCAGAATCAAAGCTGGGAACCCGGCTGGGAGTCTGAGCCAAGAGCCAAGCACAGAAAGGGCTGTGCAAACTGAGCTCCATTCGGACTCCTACAGGGGGGTTCTCTCCAGACACAGTCAGAGGCACAGCAGGGCAGGGTGTGTAGTCTTGCCTGTGCCCTGGTGACTCCACACCTTCCACCAGCCCTAGAATTCACAAAACAACTTAAAATAAAAAAATAATATAACTGCCATGGGCAATGGAAGGAGAGGGAGTAACAGGGGCCAGATTCTGCTCTGATACACCAGAGTAAATCCAGAAAAATCAATGGAGTAGCTCCAGTTTAAACCCCTGTAGATGAGAGAAGAATTTAGTACCTGGTGTATAGACCCCTCCAGCAGCTGGCCTGAACAGCAGATCTAACTCAGGTATTTGCCCTCTCTTCACTGATTGTCAGAGAGCCCAGCCTAGGTGGGGAGGGCGGGGCTGGAGTGGAATAGGCTTTCTGCAGAGGTTATAAGAGAAACAAGCTCAGAAGCATTTCTCTGTGGCTATATGCTGGGCTGGGAGGGTGACCCTGTGCTGAGAAACAGTGTTGTCTTAATGCAGCTGAATCCTGATCTCACAGACTCTCTCTTCCCCTTCTCACCACTTGAGCTGTTGCAGGCAATGATAAGATTTGAGGTATCACTCTGGCAGAGGCCATTATCTCTATACTAGCTGGCTCTATTTCTTTTAAATGTTCCCACTGCCTGGGATCATGCTTATTTCAGGCACAATTGTGCATCCATCTCTAGCAAGCCTGGTTTCTCTCCCTCTTATTGTTGTTGCTCGGCCTCAGAAATGCTGCATCATTGAGCACTGATAGAAGGAAATGTTAAGGAAATTAATCTCCAACTCCTCCAAATTCCCCTGCATTTGGGGTTCTCCTCTGATGTCTTCATCCCACCTTTGGACATCAGGAGGCTGAAAGGGCTGGCTGGGGAAGGAACTTAAACTCTTTTTTGCCATATGCTCTCTACTCCTTATAGTAACTCACGCATCCTGAAACTTGTAACTAGCATTACAAATTCACCAAGTAACTAGCCTAAGCCAGCACCTGAGATCATTAAAATCCACAGGGAAATCACAGGCAAACCAACCACTATCTACTAATCCATCCTGTTAGCTCTGAAATGTTTTCCTTGGAAAGGGGCCTTCCAGATGAAATATTAGTCTTCAAACCCTTGAAGAAAAGGTTTTTCTTACTGCTTGGTTCAGGTGACTCTCCAGACCTCCAGTATGACACACTGCAACAACAGATCATGCTCTCCTTAGGTACCAAGGTTTCTCTTTAAATAATCTTTGAAAGAGAAGAATAGAAGGACTGAGGCTCTCCTGAAATTGCAGGATGTCTATTATTTGGAGTATAAAGGGATGTTCCCAGGGTGTTTTCTGGAGACCTGGTTCCCTGGAGTTAGAAGGGGGAACAGCCAGAACATTGAGGCAGAATTGCAGATGTCAGTGCTGGACCCAGTTGGTTGCTGCTGGGGGCGGGGAACTGGGAGGTTTAATTTAGGAATAAAACTAAGGAGTTGAGGGGAAGATATAGGTCCATTTAGTCCTGTCTCTGACAGTGGCCAGTACTGTATGCTTCAGAATAAGGGGCAAGAAACACTGCAGTAGGCAGATGTGGGATAATCTCACCCTTGGAGGTCTCATACTAACCCCTAATAGCCAGAGGCTGGTGTAAACCCTGAAGTATGAGGTGACAAGAGTCCATGGAAGGAGTAATGGAAGAAGGAGTCTGTAAGGAAGGTCCCAAAGTTTTGCTAGCAGGGCTCGAGAGTTTATGCTCCTAAACCCCCTCCATATTTACTCCTTCCTCAGCGTTCAAGGGGAAGCTGACAAAGACCTCAAGTGCCTCACTAATATGAGCTGAGGGCAAATTTCTTTCCTACTTTGTAGTTATCAAGTTCAACCCTGTGCCCAAATACTATGGTGACTGGGTACGTTAGAAACACCTTGAGAGACAGATGAGATTAAATTAAATAGCATCATTCTTCACTGCTCAATATTCAATCCCATTTTATACCCTGATACACCCACTGATACCTGTCTTCCATGTTTTCTTCATTCCCAGTAATGTGGAACCTGTTAGGCCAGAGAAGCTCTGAGCCAAGGAATTCCAAAGGGTAATCACCTTCAGGAGAAAGAAAGCCAAAAGAGACCTTTTCTTTAAAGGGTACCATGCACCTTGGTTGTCCATTGTGTTTATTTCAGAAATGTTTGTATGCTCCCTTGTGTAACGGCAACCAATGCTGCTAATATAAATTGTGTTTTCTTCCATATCACTCATTTTCACTCATTTACTTAGTAAACCTCATCAAAAAGGATCTGCTTCCTAATACTCTTGTGCACCTTAGAGAAACTGAGATGTTTATGTTGTTGGGTCAGAGATGAACTGCAAAGGGTCTGCTTGAAAACAGTTCATTCCTAGAGGGCCTGTAATACTAAAACCACACAGCTCTTTCCCTGTATTATTTAATTAAAATACTTCCCAGAATTATTGAATATATTCTGCAGGAAGAAGAATTTCTATTATTTTCTAGTTAATGATCTATCTATCTATCTATCTTAGGATTTTACAGTGCCACACATCACCATAGTGTCTGAGCACGTATCTCTTCATAGATATGTACTAACCAGCTTAAAGCCATTCCAAGAAAATGCTGGGAGGCAGGTTTTAATGCAGAATTGACTAGTGCAGATGCTGAGACCAGAGAAGAAATTGATAAAAGCTGGAAAGTAATAGAGATTCAATGCCAGGCAAAATATCAATTCAGAAAGAATCCCCCTAAAACTAAAATTAATGTTGAAGGATAAAGGTGGGTAAATCTCCCACAGTTAAGTTCAGGCAACAGAGATTGAGTTTAAACCTCTCAGCAGTCCAAATTCTATCAACATCTTTCAGAGCGAAATTAAATTAAGTGCATCCCTATCATAAGAAATGTCAGTTGTAACCATCAAGCTCTATAGCAGAGGTCAAAATAAATGAGAGTCAAAAGAAATATGCATTGCTGTTCTGACTTTTTCTTTAAAGGGACAGTTGGGTTCAGATGTTTGTCTTATAGCTATTTATAACTGGTAAGATGTCTTTAGTGCAGTAACCAGGTACTCAGCACTTTCAGACAAATCAGGCTTCATTGGGCACCCAAAACCACTGGTCACTTTTGAAAATGATCTCTCTGTGCCTCTGTGTCACCATGCATAAAATGGGAGATGTTCATCTCTGCGACTATTTAGTGTGCAGTATTGGACGTTTGGGGCCAGGTCCCATCTTCGGCAAGTCCAAAGGAAAAACAAGAAAAATCCTTCCTCCTCCATTCCCACCTCATTTTTGCTAGGCTTCTTTGAGTGTCCCTTAGGAGTGGTAGCACCCAGTTTAAGGACCCAAGAGGTGGTTGCCAAGCTGGGACTTGGAGATATTGAGGAGTCTGAATTCCACCACCTATCTTAGATTGTGGATCCATTCCCTGGGTTGGTCCTGGGCAAGATGGTTTGTTTTGTAGAGGGGGCGGGGCAGAAGGAGTTCTTTCTATAGTATCCAAACTGGACTGGTCTTTTTTTTTTTTTTAAACATAGAATATCAGGGTTGGAAGGGACCTCAGGGGGTCATCTAGTCAACCCCCTGCTCAAAGCAGGACCAATCCCCAGACAGATTTGTACCCCAGTTTCCTAAATGGCCCCCACAAGGATTGAACTCACAACTCTGGGTTTAATAGGCTATTGCTCAAACCACTGAGCTATCCCTACCCCCTTGCTTTACTGTAAACTGTTTATCATCACTCCTAACTAATTACAGTAATGCTTTCCTCCATTCTGTATGGTATCTGCACACTAGAACCGTGTCTTCCATTCTTCCAGGCTGTGCATATTTAATTCCCTTAATATTTCCTCCTAGTCAGTCTCCTATCAGCTATATTTAAAGGTGTAAGCATATTTTCATAATGCATCTCAGACATGCCCAGAGCGGCCACATATACCCTATAAAGCTGCTGAGTGAGGCAGCTCGGCTCATGTCTCTCCACTGCTTGTATACATACATAAACGCACTGGGTCACAATGAGGCCTCTTGGGCCAGACTTCAAACAGAAAAATTGAGATCAGGCATACCGTCAGCTTTCCGAGCTAATCTTTACAGCCATTTAGACTCTGCTTGCACGTTACCCTTTGAAGAAAATTTAGCAATGACTTAGTTTAAACATATGACTGTTATATAAGGCAAACTGAAACAGTACTGTGCAAAAGCCCAGAGCTGATGGGCAGCGAGTTGATCATTCTAACATCACATTTATCCATACAACAATCCAAGATATCATTTTTATGGATACGGATGAGCTACAGTGCACTCTTCCAAAAGACGGCTTGGGGAAATCTAGGATTCAGTGGGTTATTGTGTAAGCGAACGTTGGACTGGCAAGTAGCCTTTCTAGGGCCAGCATTTTAGGACAGCACTCAGGCATGTCTAATGCAGAAATCATTGCTGCTCCATGGTTCGGGCATAGGAGAGAAATGCAAGCTGGACCCCTCCCTGGAGAACACAAGGTACAATCTCTATGAAGCTCCTAGGCGCTCTCAGCCCAGGGAGCAGGCGCTCCAGAATAAAAGCCTCCAAAGCCTCTGCAGGATGAGGTTCCTGTTCAATGACTCAGCCAGCTTCCCAGCTATCACTCTCTTGAATACACACAATAAAAGGCAATACTGTGATGATTCCAATATTATTACAACAATTATTCATACCATCGGGAAGAGGGGTGTTAATATCAGCACATCTCCCTTTTTCTCATCTGTGAAATTGCTGCCTGTTACAAGGTATGAACTGCTGCATAAAAGTGCAGTTTATTCAAGTATTATTGTAGCTGATAACTATCATAGTCACTGACACTAGATGAATTTCTGTGGCAATCAATTCATCCAGCAACAGCTTGCTGGGACTCAGACACGGCATGGATTTACTAGAACTGAAAACCTCTTTAGTGGAAACCATTAACTCCCACTATTTGGTATTCACACTAGCACTGAGAATGCAAGGTTCCCATCTTTGATGGCTGGCTGCATCTATGTGAACTTGATGTGAGAAATGCACATTAACTTTTTGTTTCAGCACCAACTATAGTGCCCATAAAGTTATCGCAACACAAATATGCCGGGTTATATGCTTTTAGTGACTTGTTTTACATAACCAAAGGGAAACTGCAAGCAACGTGTTTATTTACACCACCAATAGGTTTTGATCTGAAAATGCTGTAAAGACTATGCAATATTATTTAAAATATCCCATTTCCACCCAAAGAAGGAACATTCACAGCTACAGCTAAAAGAAAATATGTGAAATTCCAATTTTGTTGGATTTATACAGACATAGCTGCAGTCCAATTTACCATAGGACAATCACATTTCTGGACATGGCACTATAGATCATGTCTCTGAGTGGGATGGGATGGATCAGGTTAGTTGCAGAGCTGGTCAGGATAACAACTATTAATGGAAGCTCTCAGTGGCTGGGGGGGAATTAGAAAATTGTTAAAAGAGGTTGAGTTTCTTGAGGATCACTCACTCTCTCTGCCCAGAAGAATTTTAGAAGTGGAAAGTTCCCATTTTAAAAAATGGAGAAGCTAAAACTGAAGACAAACTAAAGTTAAAAGTCTAGGAGTTAGTTTTGTTCCTACTTGCTTTAGGAGCACAATTGGTCTCCAAGCTGACAACTGCAGCTACAGACACTGCAGCTTTGCCCTTGGAGCAGGAGATATCAGTTTATTGGGGGCCCAGAGAAACATCCCTCTGAGTCATCAGGGCCTAGAGGGGGAGAAAGTATTGGGGTGAGCTGGGAGCTGGAAGGGTCTTTCGCTTTTTTTGATGTTGCTTCCCTAGTGGCTCTTCAAGGAAAATGAGAAAAATTACAGGGGAAAGGTCAGAAATAAAGCCAGAACATAATTAGAGTTGAAGCGGAAGCTGATGAGAAAGGCTACAGCAGCAGAAAAGGTTAGGAGTAAAGTTACTTGTTATCTCTTATTAAAAATAAAACAGAGGCAGAGAGAGAGAGAGCTGATAAGGCCAAGTGGGGACTACAGTTCCGAGGAGATGGAAATGTGTGTGGGACTCCAGAGGAATAACAAAGGAATCCCTAAAGTGATCAGGAGAGGGAAGTGATAGCCAGGGCTTTCCTGTTGACAGTTTAAGGCTTAAGCACTAAAGAACAGAGGTCTGCGATGTTTCCATGAGTATTGTCTTCTGCAAATTCCAGCATGACACCACAACCCTGCCTACTTCACTTTTGCCTTCACCTTCTAGTCAATTCAAGTTGGGAGAAGCAATGAAAAATATCTTTCATACTTGACCGAGCAGTAATTCTATAGGGTCATTGTGGACACAATTTGAATACCACAGACAAATTAAAGACCTCATCCTTGCTACTAAACAGCATCTCCCTCACTGATTGATTGTGACAGCCTGAAGATGCTTGAAGGGCTGGGATGTTACAACAGGTGCAGGAAGACAGACTTGTGGGCAGAGGGCAGGGGATGCAGTCAAAGGTGCATGATACATTTATTGGGCACCTGGCTCTTGAATTAATCACATGGCTGTCACCCTCCTAGATATAGTTGGTGGCTGTGTATATATTAACCTCATGGTAAGAAACAGAGCTCGGGGAAAATAATATAAAATATATAAAAATAAACAAACAATAAAACCTCTCCATACTCGAGAGCTTAAGCGAGAGCTTGATCAAAAGTCAGTGGACAGTTCTCTCTCTTAGGGCCTGGTCCTTAACCCAGTGAAGTCAGTGGGAAAGCCCCCATTAGCATCAAAGGGCTTTGGATCAGATGTTTAAGGTCTCTGATATCCTAAACACAGCTCCCTCAAAATTCAGTCCACACTGCCTATTTTGTTGGCCTCTCCAGGCTCAAGGCTCACCATCAACAAAAAAAAGCCCCGCTCCCCCGCTCCTAATGAGACCAGGTCTGTGCCACAGACACACAGTGACTAAGTGATGGAAAAGACCTCTTGTCTCATGTTATCAATGCCCCTGCTAAGTTAGGATTGTTCACTACCTTCATCTCAACCTGTCCATTTCAGCAGCCTCACAGCCCTGCTCCCCCGGTTTTCAATTGCAGGGTGACAGCTGCGTAGCACAATTTTATAAGTAGTTTGTACTGGTGCTATACAGCAAAGCAAACCATCATGCAAAGGGCAGCAAGCTGGAATGAGCAGAGAACTCTGTCCAGCAGACACTTGGACCCACAGCTCCCTACAGCAAGAGACTGGAAGAGGCTATGTGACTGTCCCACCAGGAAAATAAAAACATACACATTAATAACGTTCTTCCAAACAGCAGACACAGCTTATTTCTGTGACTTAAACTCTACCTTACCCATTTGACCAAAATCATAGTACAATCCTCTTTAATTTCACTTTGGCATGTCTTGCTGGGAATCATAGAGCAACGTAGTATTCTTCACTGGTCATTTTTTCTATATTGCCACTTTAAATTTAACCCCACTAAAGCACAATGAAAGTAAAGAAAAATAATTATTCTTTTAATTATTCAAACATCAGCAGAAAGAATTATGCTTTTGCTTCCTATATGCAGCATCATAGTAAGAACAAGACTTCAGCCAGATGACTTTGCAGCAGTAATAGAAATGTGTTACATAACACTTAGATTCTGTTCCCCTTGAATTGTAGTTCTTGATTAATCTAAAACTTGCACCCATCTGTCTATCTGTCTGTCTACTTACCTCCTTTCCTACCAGCAGTAATCATATGATACCTTTCACTGTACTAAAGAAACACCTGGAAGCATTGCAAGTTTTCTGATTACTGCTTCGAGAGTTCATAGAAAACAAGGGGCAGAAGGCAAAGCACTGAGCAAATTAGACACTAAATTTGATAGGGGATCAGTGAGATTGAATGAGCATTTCCATTTTGTCTGGAACAAAGCCTAGCTAGCGTCTGTATGAGTACTTCTCTGAAAGTAGACAAGCCGTCTGGATTCACACTCAATTCAAACCCAACCTCACCAAGTTCATTATTTAACTCTTTAAAAGGCCCATCATATCTGCTTTTTTTCTCCTTTGTGAAAGCACAATCTGTGTGAAAAGGCCTTTATTTAGTACAGTTCAGTGAAATAGATTTGCTAAATGTTGCCAAATATGCTCATTGGAATGTTCACTGCAACACTGCACCTTATGTCCTTCCACAGTGACAGGAAAACTCCTACATAATCCTACATCAGGTTGATACTATCTTGATACAATAAACCAACTGATGTCTGCTCTTACATAGAAACTTCCTGGAGTATTTTACAAGATTAGGATTTTACTTCTGCATTATAAAGAGTGTGCTATTAACCATTACTCTCAGACTTATACATATATCAGTCTGAGAATAACGGTTAATGCGCGCGCACACACACACACACATACATACAACCCCCAAAACAGACTACTGAGTCACATAGCTTTGCAATGAATCTCTATCATCATTCACTGGATTTGGAAAGATTTTAGCGGAGGTGGGAGCTTGCTCATAAAATCTGGTTCCTTTTCCTTTCTTTCTCTGTCCAAAGCAAGAGTCTAGAGTGCATCCCAGTGGAGAGACATAAGAAAAACACATTTGCTTTCACAGTTTCCCCCCATCACTCTACAGAGAGTATCAAAACGTTCACTCTCCAAGGAACACAAATACTTGCACACAGAAGTTAAGCCTTCAATACAGCTGGTACCACTTATCCTTAGCATGTCTGATGTTCATCAGCACTTGTAATTTATATATGTGTGTAAATACTGCATACCTATATACAGAAATCCTTTTATCAGCTTAATATCTGAATCCCAATGATTTATTTCAACGTATCACTTTAGAGGCAAGAGAGAGAATTGTTTTCTTCTTCCCTTCTTAAAAGATGATGCACAGGGAGATACTTACATGCTAGAGTTATTTTATTACACAGCTCTATTCATCCACTGTTTCCTTCTAATTAAACACACAAATACAAAAATATATCAAACAAAGATGTCTGTGTATATGCTTCCATGTGTACTTACAGACTGTTGCCTACACATTTGTACAACCTATGCAGTATATTCACGTGTATATATAGACATGGTTATTTACAAACAGATAGTTCTATAGACACACGCATTAACCAAGCGCAGTTTTTCAGTCAGCCTCACTGCAGCCATCAGCATGTTGATAAAACCTCTCTGTTTTTATATCTCTGTGTATATGCATACTTTTGTACGGACATCCTCAATGTGCTTGGAGAAGGTATTTTCTTGGTGCGTCGAGCGCGCCTATGTAGAACTACAGAATGACATGGATGCATAGATTGAAATACACTGGTTCCACATACCATCGCATGTTCATACTCAATCCCCCAATATAGGAATCTGGTCCTACTCAAGTTCCAATGATAGGGCAAACCGGATCAACACTTCGGCTGAAAAGTAACTACGGACCATGGTTGGCAGTGTCGGGTCTAATCCTTAGCTAACCCGATTTCTCTACCATGTATCGATTCACCCTCACTCCGCAAGAGAAAGTGCCCTACAGACCTTAGCCTGGCGAAAACTAAACGGAGGAAGCAAAAGGTCATTTTATCTTGTACAATCCACGCCAACCACGGGAAAAAATGTCTAAAAATGCGATCCCAGGCACCCAGCTACACAAACTCAGGAGAACCAAAAATCAACAGGGGGGGAAGTGCCCTCGCGCCGCTTACCTGATTGCTAAAAGCTGTTTTCTCCACATGGTCACGTTTCAAATATTTGAGGCTCAGATCTTCATCTCCCCGGCCATCCGCGCCGCCCCGAGGTTGCACGCCGGGTTCCCGGGCAGGGCTGCTGGCGGCGGCGGCGAGGCAGGCTACCGAGGGGCGCACTCACTCCATGGCAGCTCGCCGCCGGCTCAGCGGGCCGGACGCGTGGCGGCGGCTGGGGACCGACACATCTCTGCGGAGACTCTCGCGGCGCGGCGCGGCGCGGGGCTGGGCTGGGAGGGAGACGAGCCGGGGCGGGACGGCTGGCGAGCCCCGCTCGGGTGATGCGCCCCCGGCTCCTGCCGGCGGGCAGCGGAGAGGAGCGGAGCCCGGGGCGGTGTCTAGCCGGAGCCCCGCCTGGGGGCAGGCAGAGCTGGGGGTGTCCCGCGCCCCGTCAGGTCGCTCTCCGAAGCGCCGCAGCCCCGCGCGTCCCCCGCCAGGCACCAGCCAGCCCCAGGTGCACCCGGCGCTGCCGGCCGGCGGACAGGCTCGCCAGCTGCCTAGCCCATGGGGCGGGCTCGCCGGGCCGGGCTCGCCGGGCCGCGGCGTTGCTGGGGCAGGCGGCAGGGGCGGGAGGGTCTCGGTGCAGCCCGCGCGCTCCCCCGGCCGCTCTGCACCGCCCGCCTCCCGGGCAGCGGGTCCCAAGTCCGCGTGGGCCAGCCCCGGCTGACGTCACTCGCCCCCTCCCCCCGCCGGAGGATGCTGAACCCCGTTAGCAGCAGGAAACCCCCCCGCCGCCCCCACCGACACCCACCCGGCCTCGGGGGCGAGCTGCCTTAGGGTCTGCGCCGCTCCGCCGCGGGGCTTGCACCGGGGGGGCGTGAGGACTGGCACGGATATGCAGTGCAGTGTAGGGCATGGGTGTGCAGTGGTCTGGGGGGTGTAGGAGAGGGGGTTGCGTAGGGGATTGCAGCGCATCTGGGGGGTTGCATTACTAGGGGTGCATAGGGGCTTGCAGCGCATCTGGGGGTTGCATTACTAGGGGTGCATAGGGGAATGCAGTGGGGTTGCACTACATAGGGCTGCATGGGGGATTGCAGTGTATATGTGAGGGGGCGGGTTGCAGGGCGTGGGGGGTTATGCTGTGCGGGGTTACAAGGCAGGACACGGGGAGGGCGATTGCACTGCCTGACAGTTTATCCCGAGATCTGTGCCGTCACCGGCTCCTTTCAATCACCCTCCCTTTAGCCGTTCAGGAGCTAGGGAGGGCTGGGATTGGAGCGCGTGATAGTGTTTCCATGGCAACTGGGAGGCTTGTGGAGGAGTGGAAGTTTCCCACCTGGTCCCCAGTGCAGCAGGGGGCTGAAGGGGCTGGTTAGGAGTGAGGTGGAGGGAACTGAAGGGGGGCAGACGGACTGCCTGGGCACTGTGCTGGGGCTGCACGACTGGGAAAGGACAGAGGGATGGATGCAGGTGGGAGTCACCCTTGCAGACACATGCTCGTACTTAATTTGCACATGAACTTCTTCCTCCAGCAGTTGCCAGTGCATGATGCTTCAGAGGAGGATGAGCAGTGTGCTGAGCCAGTTGTGCATTATTGTACATAGTGCTGGACTTGTGTCTTGGCCACGTTGGCAATCACAGGACATGTGATGGCCCTCGTCCTAGCTGCATACCAGGGAATGACATTTCGGGTCATAAAATCCCTCATCCTTTTGTAATCTGCAACCACAATAATTTCCTCAATCTCCTTTTGTGGCAGTGAATTCCATAGGTGGGTAGGCACTGTTATGGTTTCATTTGCCCCCATTGGAAGCATGATAAAAGGCAGGACAGGGTTACCGGACTGACCACAGTAGTCTAATGTGGTAAGTTCCAATTTTGAAAATTGCTTCTCCAATAATCCAGAGAGATCAATAAGCAATGGCACTTCTGGTCTACGACTTCACTGGAGAAGCGGATATATTATATTGAGTACCTAGTATCTCTAGGGCACTGAAATATGCCCTGCTTCTGGTGAGGGTGATGGAACAATAGTCAGAGCACTACCACTAACCAACAGCAAGTGTTTGAACAACCATGTTTTGCATAACTGTTCAAAGCAGGTTGAGACAATGGTGGTTAAAATGCTGTATTCTTGTCTACAGTAGAGTTCAGGGAGGGGGTCTGGGGAGGGGGGGGAGAATTCACTGCTGTCAGCAGACCTGGGGAATGTTTCAGAAGAAAGGCTAGATTAGAATTCTGTGTATTTCACTAAACAACTCCCCTGCCCATGGACTTGGGAAACGTGGGTTCATTGTGCCAGGTGAGATGGTTTCCCCATCACTTCTGTTTGTCTGTCACTCTGTCCATCAGTGTAACATAAAGACCATGCTTTCTGAGTACTGCCATTGTGGCTGAAAAGCTTGTGAAACGATACTTTATTTAGTACTTCAGTGAAAGAAGGTGCATCCATGCCCTGCAGTCAAGTTTATGTATTTATTTAATTATATATAAGCTGTCATAATGTTGATTTCTTTTAATCACCTAGAGGTCAGAGGGTGTCTCCCCAAAATGAAATGTAGTGCTGTTGAAGTAACTTTCTGTTCTAGGGCACGGGAAGTGGATACATTTTTTATCTGTGCTTTGAAAGTACTGAAGACCAAGATATGCCAGCAGCTTGTAGGGGAGGAGCAGCAGACTGCTTTACTTATGGCACTTCCTCATTTAATTCAATACACTTAGAGCATGGTTGCATTGTGGGAGGGGAGATGTTCTACACAATGCTTCACAGCTTGAGTCTGTCGTACATGCAAATACCAGTGGAGTATGTAGGCTACAATATATACCACAGCTGGCTGCACAAGCAAACACAGACTCAGGTGAAAGAGATACAACAAACATCCTTTTTCGCCAAATCTTAATTTTCAATATCTGAACCTGTATGTTTGATGATGTAGTAGAGGTGCCAAGCAAATGCCACTCATTTGCCTCTCAGAGCAGCTCCAAAGAGTCCTTCTGTTCTTTCAGTCTGACAGAACAGAGCCTGGCCACTCTGCTGCAGCTGCGGGAAGCAGTTCTGGTCCAAGAGGTGGCGTTGGTATGAGCAGAAGGATATTTCCAGTGAAACAGGCTTTGGCCTTGTCTACATGGGGACACTCAGGAAAATTAATCTAAATTCACCAAAACTGTGAATGTAAAAATGCATTAAACCACATTACAGCCATGTGTGGTCGCTCATTCAGAATTAAAGTGGCCTCAATTCAGTTTGGCCACTTTAATTCTGAATGAGAATGTCTATTCTGGGATCTAATATTACACCTCTACCCCATTATAACGCCACCCGATATAACATGAATTTGGGTATAATGCAATAAAGCAGCACTCCGGAGGGGCCGGGCTGCATGCTCCGGCGGATCAAATCAAGTTCGATATAATGCGGGTTCACCTATAACGCAGTAAGATTGTTTGGCTCCCGAGGACAGCATTCTATCGAGGTAGAAGTGTATTTATTTATTTGTATGATCATAGTGCCTAGGATCCCCAGTCCTGGACTTTGACCCCATTGTGTTAGGTGCTACACAAACACAGAACAAAAAGAAATAGAAAAGGACCAAAGGACAAGATGAAATCTGCAATGTAACTGAGAAGGTGTCATTCAAAGAAGTGTCATATGTAGCAAACATTTTTTCAGACGGACAAGAGGTTACTTCCGGGGGAAGAAAACCAGTTCAGATAAAAAGAGTAACATTAATCTTCATCCAAAACCCAAAGTGAACTGAATTAAGTGTTATCTTGTATTTGAAAAAGTCCAGTGAAGTTTTATTATCTTTACTACAATTAATAAATGTCTTGCACTGACATGGGCTAACCCATATGCTTTCCTGTTACAATACCCCCCAAAGATCTCAAAGTGCTTTATAAACATCTCCGTTTTTCAGTGGGGGAAACTGAGGCACAGAGAGGGGCTATGACTTGCTTACAGTTATAAAGTGAATCAGTGGCAGCGCTGGAAACTAAGAGTCCTGGCTCCTGACATCTAGGTCTGACCACATTCCTACCAAAGCCCATGTGTCTCTGCATTTGCTAGTTCCATCCGTGACCAGAATCTGTACATACACTCTCAGGGGAGGACTCACGGCTTTGGAAATCACTCTCTTGCCCCGCCCCCTTGGTCAGGCAGAAAAACACGAAATATGACGAGACTTGCCGTAAAATTGCGAGAGCTGGCAGCTCTGTCATGCAATGCTGAAGGGAAATGTCAGAACCATCAGGATCAATGCAAGTGGAGTACAAATGGGCTGGGAAGGTGAAATCCATCAGTGACCACCAAGGGTAAGGCTGAGATCTGCAGCACTGTCCTCCTCACCCTCCAGAGACACTCCTGGGCCTCTAAGCCAATCCATGGCCTGGTAGGGATATCACAACCCCGCCACACCACTTGTGCTTAGAGACCACTTACTCCAAATAAATTTGAGGTATAAAAATAGAGCTTGAGGGCTCTCCCTGGTCTGCCCACTCCCTACACAGGAGACCCTTTCCATAGCCTGCATGTACAGCTGCTCCCCCACTGTCCTGCCCTGCAGCTCCAAGATAGGATTAAGTAGTGCCAAACTTTTTGGACTGGACTCCCAGCCCAGGCCCCAGTTTCAGGCTGTGTGTTTAAACCCTGGTTCCAATCCCTGCCCCTACTCTGCCTACCCTTCACCCAAAGTCTTGCCCAACTGATAAAAATTGTTCTTGTGGCGTCACTTTCTCTGCTATTAACTGTCATTTATTGTCCTCTGGAAAAGTCTCAGACAACATCAAAAGCTCACCACTGTCAACAGAGACTGCAACTGAGTGGAAAAACTGACTGTGGAGCAATGGAGAACATGGGTGTCGGTGGCCCAGCGTTTACTGAGCAGCTGCTCACTGCAAAGTGCAGCACTGCTATGTTCAAACTCTGCTCAGCCTGGGAGAAAGAAAAAGAGTCAAGATTTCAGAGCCTTGCCAGCCGCTCTCACAGAGATCACAGCTGCATTTGCACTTCCTGGTTCTGCCAGAGACTGGGAGAGGAAAGGTCAAAAGCCACTGTTCCCACCAGTCGCTGAACCAGTTTTCAGGTAGTGGTGGAAGTCTCCCAAATAAGCCGATTTCTCCCAAGAGTCCCAGCTCCAAGGTATAGAAAGAATCAGCCAAGTTTCCTTCAGAAATTCTCAGCTACCTGTGTATTTTTTCTTCATGTTTATCTAAAAACCAATAGATTGTTTAAACCAAAAACAAAGCTATTGGCAAATACTTCAATCATCTTAATACATGTTTGATCCTAGCCTGAAATGGCCCCTTTATTTCCAGCGGTGTTGCAGGTAGGACACAGAATTATTGCTATAACTAGGATTTTAAAGGAAACAGCCTTCTTTAGAAATGAGAACCTCCCCTTTGTGGGTTCTGTTCAATTGCTATAATAAAAGGGAACCTTTTGTCTGAATTTGGGGGCAGATTTTTCTAAGTTGCCCCCAGTTATAGATGAGAAATTGATTTGAAATTTGCAGACTTTGAACTCTCTTTGGACTCTTTCCTTAAAAGAGCAAACGGACCATTTCTCTAAATAACTCACAGTTTTACTCCAATAAAATATGCAGAGCCAAATGGCAAAATCCATATGAAAGGACCAGCAAGCAAAAGACTAATTACAAAGAACAAAACTAATTTTTCTTAAAGGGACTCTGCAGCACCAGCCATTAATTCATTAATGAACACAGCTTTCTCTCTAAGACAGAGGTGGGCAAACTATGGGCCCGCGGGACCCTCCTGCCCAGCCCCTGAGCTCCTGGCCCGGGATGCCAGCTCCCGGCCCCTACCCCGCTGTTCTCCCTCCCCCTCGCTCACTCTGCCCTGGCGCAATGCTCTGGGCTGCGGGGCTGCGAGCTCCTGGGGCAGCGCAGCTGCAGAGCCTGGCCTGACATGGTCTCTGTGCTGCACGGTGGCGACGGTGTGTCTGGCTCCAGCCAGGCGGCGCGGCTGCCTCTCTTGGTGCCGCGCCGCCAGCCACCAGTGCTCCAGCACAGTAAGGGGGCAGGGAGCAGGGGGTGGATAGAGGGCAGGGGAGTTTGGGGTGGTGGTCAGGGGGCAGGGGTGTGGATAGGGATTGGGGCGGTCAGAGGGCAGGGAACAGGGGGGTTGAATGGGTGCAGGGGTCCCGGGGGGGCAGTCAGGAAGGAGAGGGGGTTGAATGGGGCGGCAGGGGGCAGTCAGGGGCAGTCAGGGGACAGGGAGTAGGGCTGGTTGGATGGGGCACGGGTCCCGGGGGGGCCGTCAGGAATGAGAGGAGGGGTTGGATAGGGCGGCAGGGAGAAGTCAAGGGCGGAGGTTCCAGGGGCAGTCAGGGGACAGAGAGTGTGTGGGGGTGGATGGAGCAGGGATCCCAGGGGGGGCCCATCAGGGAACAAGGGGGTTGGATGGGGAAGGAGTCCTGGAGTGGGGCGGATAGGGGACGGAGGTCGGGCCACGACCCGCTCCCCTAACCGGCCCTCCATACAATTTTCAAAACCCGATGCAGCCCTCAGGCCAAAAAGTTTGCCCGCCCTTGCTCTAAGAGATCGTTGCTACCACGCGTCTCCTCCAGCTTCTGTCTAAATTAATCTCACAAACATAAAAACTTTATTTAAGCAACTGTTGTTGTTGTGACTAAAGCAAGGTAATCCAGAATTGGGGATGGCATTGTCCTTACCGGTGTCTCAGGAGTCTTAGCTCAGTGTATGACGTCACCAGCTGCCCAGCAGGAATTTCAGCCCTGCAGAGGATTTAGGCATAGAACAGTCAGCCGTGACTGCATGCCCTGGCTTACCATACGAGATGTGTCCAAACCGGGCATTCAGAGCTGAACCCCTTTGACTGTCAGATGATTTGAAATCTGAATTCCAGCTTCCGAGGCTGCCCCGAAAGTTATCTTCTGGGTTGGGTCTGGAACTGGAAGGAGCCTGTATTCAGGTGATTGAGGAGACTGCTCAAGAATAATTGTTCTCATGAGAGTTCACACATTTGGAGCAGAAACCTTGTGAGGGACAGCTGGTGAGATTTCGGCACCCTCTAATCCAAAGCTAACCGCCAGCCCTGCCATAGTTTTTAACGTCTAGCCCCCATTTAAACCTAAGTCAAAATGAAAATCACGTTATGTCCTTGCCTCATCTCAACTCTAGCCACCTCTGTGGATGGGTTACTGTTCTAACTACATAGCCACACTCACCCTCAGTGTTACACGTCCCAAATCTGGGGTCATTGCTTCTTACCAGTTCTTGCAATTCCCAGCCTTCGTGCCTCACTTTGTCTTTGATCCCTATTTAGTTTCACATCTTCTTGTAGTGTTTCCACTGTGCCAACGTTTGGGAAGATAGCTGTATGAATGACTCATTGTAAAATGAAATTGTATTGAAGATTCTACCATCTTTATTCCACCTGAACACAACTGTTTGTCTGATAGAACCACTGGAAACTGGAAACCTCTTTTCCAGGAACTGAGCTTCCTTCCAATGAAATCCAGGGGAGTTTTGGCAGCAGAACAATACCCACAATTTCTAACTGGAATTTTTTAATATATAACTTAAAAACTGGCTAGACTGATTTGTTATTATTATTATTTGTTTCTGGCAGATTAGGACAGTTTGGGCACCATTAATGTAAAACATCTGATGAAATATTAACTCATAGGCTACACGATTTGTTCCTTCTGTAATATTCTATAGTCAATTAGTTTTAGAAGGTGCAATATAAATCACCTATGTTCATCTAAGCTGTAAAGAAAACTTCCGTTATGGATATGATCGCAGCGCTATCCATTTAAAATACTAATCCCTTCTCCGTATGGGCACAGTTGTGCTAAATTTTGATATTGCCAACACACAGGCCTATCGGTAATGCAAATAATTAATAATGAATAATCATATTCATTGTAAAAAAGTTAAATTTTAGCAATGATGGAGCTAATCTTTGTAAATTAACATAATTTTAGCAAAATGACACAGGTAAATCCTGCACTTCTTTTCCTGAACATTTCCTTTCTGGATACCTGGGGTACATTGACATAAGGGTCCAACTTCAGTATTGCAAATGTGTATTGCAAATCTAGCCACTGTCTCCCTATATGTTTTGACAGCACCAAGCACCTTGAGCACAGTATTGAAAATAATAACTCCACACATAAATGGTCTGTGGAGAACACAGGCCACTCAGGAGAGAGACAGTGCAATTTCCAATATTACAAAAGCCAGTGCGAGGGGCTGGTGACATACTGAACACATTGGTTGCTAAGCAGAAGAAAATGACTTACGGCTTAAACACAAGAAGCCTGTTAACTGCAGCCATTTCTGAGCGGAAATCATCTTTCCTCTTCCCCACCTTTCAAAAATGTTTTATGAGTTTGTGCCGAAATGTAATCAGCCTTGAGGTTGGTTTCATATGCGTGAGTCCTGCCATGCCAGACGGAGAGCTGGTATTCCAGCAGGCAAAGGGAGTAATGTCAGACCTGGGAGCCTTCATGGGATTTGATACTTATTCAGAATTCTTTTGCCTAGAAATTGGGCTGGAAATCATCCTTCTATTTGTTTATTCATTCTGATTTTAAAATCGCTGAAAAGACTCCTCTATAAGGTGCTGTGTGCCCCTGGGCTCATTAACAACACAATTGACATCCCAGCAGCCTTAAAATGATTAATTCAACCAGAGTTCAGCCAGCCACTCCCCTACAAAACTCCTTTCCTGCTCTTCAGCATCTAGGAAGCAGACCTACAGACCTTAATGCCTTTGGTCGAAAATACCACCAGGAAGGCAATTCTCAAAGGATTATTGACCCAGAAATATCAAGGGAGAGCAGAAGATTGTGACAGTGCAAAAGCAAACACACAGAGAAAGTTTTTATACTTTGGGAATGATTCCAGGTTAAATTCTGAATTGGGGACAAACTCTGGGGTCATTCCTATTGTGTCTGAAAAATAAATCTTAAGAGGACAAAATCATCTTCTCTGAGCCACTTTGGATGTCTCTTCCACATTCTTCTCTTCTTCCAGACAATAGGACTGCCGGGTGATGGGGACATGTCAGAATTCTATTGTTTGCCCTCTCAGAATTGTGGGCACAAAATGTTGGGTGTGGTTTTGAAGGGCAGGGCTGATGCCTATTGAAAATCTTGGCCCTAGCAGTGTCTAGCTCATTTACTGCCAGGGTTGCCTAGCAGTGAATGGGAGGCATGAGCTAAAGAGAATGAGAGAGAGAACAGCCCACTTTGGTGACAGGAAATGTGAATTAGTGACAGTTTAAGTAGGAGGGGAGGAAGCCTTTAGTGAATTGGTTTGTGCAACTTCTTCCTCATCTCACCAACTCATTTAAAACCCCTAATGGCTGGCAAAGGAGTATAAAAATGTGATTATAAATGACCAACTGCTTCATTATATAGATCTGCAGGGAGAGCTGTGTTTTGAAGGAAAGCAGGCGTTTTATCCATAGTGTCTCTGATCTGCATTGACTTTATTACTGATAATTTCACTAGCATCTTCTCCCCATTGTAACCTTTCTTTCTGTATGTAAGTGTGGGGATCCTAAGAAACTTGCTAATAAGTCATTAGGAAAACCTCCACATGCTTTGTGATTTGTTGGATCATGATCTTAAGAAGGCATCTGTTAACTTGCCTGTAGGTGGAAGGAAAGATGCTGTCTTGGATACAGTTACCAAGGAGGATTACAGCATGGTCTTTGCAATAAAAATAGGTAAAGTTTAACCCTTTCCTCATCCTATGGATGTAATTAAATTTGACTTAAAGTCTGTGAGGGATGCAGGAGTGTGATGTGATTTTTACCTTTTTGTTATTCTGAAATTTGATTTTTCTGGCCATCTCCCAGAATTCTGTTGACAGTGGGTGTGATTTACCAAACTGCCCAAGTGACATAGGAGGACAAGTCCTGGTGAAAATCAAGGAGACATGTATTCCTAAATCATCCGTGTGCTTTTGAAAATTAGACCCAGGATCACTAACGTGTGTGCGAGCGTATGTGTGTGTGTGTGAGAGAGAGAGAGAAGCCAAACCCTCAGAATGCACGCACACTCTTGAGCACTGTAAAAGAAATACATAGGGACAGTAGCAGGGATGGAGGAGCAGGGACACTAGACCTCAGGACTGAGAAGCTTTGGCAGAGCCAAGAACAAAGTAGCATTTGGAGGAGCTCCTCTATCTTCTGCACATTCTCAAAGTCTAAAAGAAAAGGAGCATGACACTCTTCCTGCCTTGCTGCTTGCTGAGCCTCACTTCCTGTAGCCGGGGCCACATCCCCTGCAGAGGGCACCTACATGGCCACTCACCTTGGGCACAGCTGCCTCCCAAGTGCGCCCAGCCTGTCTTTTTCTTCTGCCTGTTTTCACAGGGAAATTCACTGCTTAGCCAGGCACATATGCCCCAATGCTTCTTTCCCATGGAGAGAAACTTTAGCTTCCTGCCTCCCCTGATTAGCATTACTCTGTAAACGTCCTGTCTCAGACCTGTCTGGGCACCCCAGAGTTCCCCACAGCTGCATTCGCCCTTTATTGGGACTGTCTCAGCACATAAAGAGAGTAATTTGTTACTGTACAGGCGAGCCAGCACCCTGCATTGCATTAGCTTATCTAGGCCACTTGTACATTATTCCCTTTTCTTTTTAATCCAAACGTTGCTAATCAATTCCTTCAAATTCTAAAATGTGTCCTGTAAACATCTCTCTCTGAAGCAAATACCCTGCCTGTACTGTACATACACCAAAAAAAGGATGGAAAGTACCAAATCCTCACTTTAGACCCTAGTTATTTTGCTGAGTTGAAGGCAGATTTGCAAAGAACAGATTTGTCCCTTGTGCAACTAACTAAGCTGTGGAACATCACAGGTCTCCAATGGTATCACACCCCTGACAGCTATTGAATTTTGCACAGACTAGGGTGTTCTTTGTTGTTGTCTGCAATTCTAACAGGCCATCTAGAAGCTATAGTCGCCAGGTAATTGGTTGAAGAACAGACAGTGGATGACATGAACCACTGGGACAGTTTGTTGCTGGAACTGAGCTGGATGTTCAGTGTTGACTATTCTATACAGCTATGGACCTCTTCCCTCAGTGCTGGGTAATTGGCTTGAGTGAACCCTGGGAAGTTCAACTTAGACCCTAGACCAGCAAGCTCACTAGGCACAGATTGGGGGACAGGCTCTGGATATCACAAGTCTCTCCTGGTGTGCAAAGTGCCCCAAGTGGGGAGGGAAGAGGTCAGCTCACCATGCTGTGCAGACGGGCTCCCACAGATGCAAACCTCTCAATGGTGGGGCGACACCAGGCCTGCTGAGCCATGCTCACAATGTTCTTTGTAGGTTCTGCAAACTCCAACACGGCTGATATGAATTGGCTCAGAATCCCATCCTGTCCTCAAGCCACTGGCCCTCCCCGAGTTGGCAGCTTGTCCCCTGGCACTGGGGCAGGGGCCTGGTTTTAAAATATGAAATTGAAAATAACCCCAAGTGTCTGAGCTCTTCTAGTGCAAGAAGTCTGGATGCTAATTACCACCTGATGCACTGGATGTTACAATTATGGTTGGATAAAGGTCACAGAACAAAACTTCTCTATAACTAAAAAATAGAAAAACCTTTGAAAGAGCTCAGTTGTATCTCAAGGACGTAACCCACCTACACTAACCCAGAGGGAAAATCCTGTCATCCTTGCGATCAATACCAAAATTCACAGTGACTTCACTGGAGCCAGGATTGCACCGCAGAGCTTAAAATTAGAGCGAGTAGGGGGTGCACAGCTCCCCTTCCTGTACTGCAAACAAAAGGGGAAGCTCACTGGCTTGGGAAAATGGGGCTTCTCTGCAGCTCCCCTTCTCTTGCATAGTGTACTGATAGCTCCCTGTCCTCTCTCAGTCTGCCTTGACTACATACACATAGGGTGAAATGCTTGCCCCCTTGAAGTCAATAGTAAAATTCCCATTAGCCACAGCAGGGCCAAGATTTCAGTCATGGTGTTGAATTATTGACTGGGAAAGGTTAAACATCTGATGGCATGTGAAAGACTCCCCTTTACTTGGCAGTTAAAGGTATTGTGGTACTCAAGTGCAATGTGTAATGCTTTGCAATAGAACCCAAATGAAGGGGAGGGTTAACGGGCCTCTTGTTTTCCTGAATATAGGAAGCCTCTGTTCTTTCTGATTTAATTAAAGGTCAACCAAAAAGGGAACTTCTAAAATCATAGAATCATAGAATATCAGGGTTGGAAAAGACCTCAGGAGGTATCTAGTTCAACCCCCTGCTCAAAGCAGGACCAACCCCAACTAAATCATCCCAGCCAGGGCTTTGTCAAGCCGGGCCTTAAAAACCTCTAAGGAAGGAGATTCCACCACCTCCCTAGGTAACTCATTCCAGTGCTTCACCACCCTCCTAGACTTTGTCTTGTTAGCTTCTCTCTAGACTACTTTTAATTCAAGGTGCTTTGAAGTTGAAGTGGAGTTTGAAGCAATCACAGAGGCCCAGAGGAAGTTCATATAAGAGGCCAAATTCTACTTTCATTCACTCATAGGCAGTTCCCACTAATTTCAGTGGGATTTACACAGGTACCATAGGCCCCTGGTATAAACCCATTGTCCCTAATAGAGAGTGAGATCATTAGAGAACACAATGTTAAGTTCAGCAGAGCTTGAATGCGTTGATGTATGGACATCTGTGATTTTCCTTTGTGGGTTTTTTTTTTATCCCTTTCTTGCACATCTGTAGCAGCAGGCTTATTTCTCACACACTCCATTAGAAATATTTTATCCGGAACAAACTGAGATGGTTTTCTATGATGATGGCATATCTTATACACAGGCTCTGTTCTACAATTCCATGTATATGGTGGCATTCATGGAAATGATGTATTTTTAGCAGTAGCACCTTTCCTGTCTAGTATGTTAATGGATTTTCCTTCTGCTCTTTTCTTACCTAGTTGATAGGCTTTTTAGATGCTCTCTTGCTGTGAAATAGCCTGCTATATTATCTCTGATTCTGTGGAATAATGGAATTAGCACATTTGCTTTCATAAAGGACAGGGCCTCCATAAATCCCTGGGGAATCTTTACAAAACCTTTTGTAGATTCATTTTCCTTTAGCCATATTTGTGTCTCATTAATCTCAGTGCTCTTGTCACTTGTGCATCGGTTTAATCTTGCAAATCAGAGTAATGCATGAGGCATTTGCACCATATTTTAAATCATTTTTGTTCACTTCTTGCTAAGCTTTTTATTTTCTCTTTGCCTAGAGTCCTTATTATCTGGCAGTAGTATTTATCAATGCATAGCAGGTGTATTGCATTGATAAGTAATCATTGTCAGAATTCATGTGTTCAGGAAGAGAAGTGAGTTTGACTTTCATGCATGTCAATATTCTTGAGCTGGAGTCTTTTTACATCACTGCAGGATAAGTGATTTAACTCAACACAGGCTTGCCCCAGACATGAGAACAGCTTTGTAAAATGAAAGGAAGTGAATGGAAATTAACAAGAATTTACATTCAACCTCATCGCTTTAAAACAATAACTGCTAAATGTGAATGGAGCCCTGATAATTATCCCTTCTGCAGATTTGAGATTATAAAGAGCCCACAAACCATTTTCTTATCTCGGTCCCAATGACTTCAAATCAATGGTCTGTATTTTATGTGCTGACATCCTCACAGTGCTATGGCCACATCCTCATCCCCTGGCTTTGAGCTACACAGATGCTCAGTCATAAGCGACATGAATGATACTTTAGAATGATATTAAAGGGATAAGTGCTATAGAAATGCATGTAATTAAAATACTAACCATTATTAAACATACCTCTAAAGAAAGCTAAAGTCCTAGGAATCCTAATACCTGAGCCTATCAACTGAAAATTCAGAGATCTCTTTTCTCTGTGCAGATGTGAGAATTTAGAT
Organism: Mauremys reevesii; assembly: GCF_016161935.1. Taxonomy (NCBI): domain Eukaryota; kingdom Metazoa; phylum Chordata; order Testudines; family Geoemydidae; genus Mauremys; species Mauremys reevesii. Next base: position 17,516,292 of record NC_052643.1, on the reverse strand, counting down.
CAATGGGCATTAGAAAAGAGTGTGACGAGAATACAACACTGTTCAGTAAGCGAGCCAGGGAAGGCCTGCCTAAACTCTTCCACCACCAACCCCAAAAAGGGCGAGTGGAAGGGGGAAGCATAATTAATAGATTCATAGGTTTTAAGGGCAGAAGGGACCATTAGATGATCCAGTCTGCGCCCCTGTGTAACACAGGCCATAAAATTTCACCCAGTTACCCCAGAATTGAGCCCTGTAACTTGTGTCTGGGTCAAGCACATCTTCCAGAAAGGCATCCAGTCCATCCAGAGGAGGAGCATCCACCGCTTCTGGTAATCTGGTCCAATGGCTAATTGCCCTCGCTGTTAAAAACATGTGCCTTATTTCGCCTTTGAATTTGTCTGGTTTTAACTTCCAGCCAGTGGTACTTGATAATGAATAGGCTGCATGCTGAATTTGTGAGAGAGGAGGCTGGGCCAAATCTGAAAGCATGATTCTACCAGTAAAGCCATCTCCAGCACACAGAGCGCTGAGCGATTTTACTGTTCACTCAGAGAACCTCATTTTTGTCACTGCAGTGCATGCAATGAATGAATGTTCTCTAATAATGGCCCATGTCTCAAAAAAACCAACCACTTTCTATTTCTGTTTTATATGAGTGCAGAAGCTCCTTATCCCATCTTCTCAATACATTGCTCATGTTCCAGACAGAATGTGGTGATTTATTGTGCAGTTTAATTGACATTAATGCATATATTTGTGCCCGTACGCTACGGGCTGCAGGATGTTACTTGCTCATAACAGCCATTGAAGTTGTCTTAACATAGTATTTCTTCCACCAGCTTGTAATTAAGTGCTCAGTGAAGTGCTCTGAGATGTCTGAAAAGAGCCACAGCAAAGTAGAGGAGCAGTGGTTGAATTCCTTCCCTTTGCTTCAGTGTTGTAACTGTGCTTGTGGTTAGCTTTCTCCTCCCCCAGGACTGAGTCTCATGTTACTTTCCTCTTAATTTACATGGGACAGTTTCCAAATGGTAAACTTCCAATAAACAGTAATGTTGCTTCAGAAAGAAAAGGAGAATGGTGCAAGTTTCTAGTACTGTGGCTGAGACGTTAACCCCAGGCCTCTTTAGCACGGACAGCTCTGGGGGGAGAACCCCAGGGTGAGCTAACAATGCCGATAAGTATCCAGAATTCCAGGCAGGCTTATACAGCCTGTGCTGATGCCTCTGTCACCACATCATTACTGCCAAGCTGTGCTAGCTAGATTCAAGTTAGCACGGGTATGTCCACCTGAGCTGCAATCATGCCTCTGACTGCAGCGATGACATGCCACAGACACCAAGATCCCAGAGTACCCACCCCAGGGTCCTGGCTGCACTACCCCTCGTCTCTCACAGGGAAACCAAGGCAGGTGTGAGCTATGGCTGAGTGGCTGCTACTTTTACCTACTGAGTCACCATGGGCCTGATTTTGTGTGATGCTGGGTCAACTCCTCTGCTGGCCTCAATGAGCAAAATTACACTGAGGTCCGTAGAGCTGTGTCCATTTCCACCTGCAAGCCACTTGGCTTGCCCAGTGCTCCAATATGAGGGGGGCTTCAGTAGGAGTCGAGGATGCTCTGCCCCTCAAGGATCTGTCCTTCTATCGCTGGTATCTGCCTCGTACCTTTGAGAAGCACTTGAGGAGGGGCTTGTTCAGTATGAAAGGTGCTTATATAGGCCTGGACCTATTCTGTTCTGTAGTCACAGTAGTGGTAGCTGAGGTAGATGGCCAAATGCACTGACTTACCCAATTTCAGCAGTTACCTACAATCATAAAAGAATAATAGGGATGCTCCTGGTGCATTTATCTCCCAGCAAAACCATAAAGTAGGGCTAATTTATCATATTGGTAACACGGATTGTTTTGGGGACATTCGTAGCATAGGCAGGTCGGCCGGCACTGCATCCATAAAGAGCCAGGACTTGTATTGCTTGGCCTCTGGGAGGGCAAAGAGCTAATCAAATCAACGCGAGCTGAGAGGGCTGAGCACCATGGCAATCAGGCCAAGAGTCTCCCTGTGGGCAGCCAAGGATGAAAATTTGGGGACAAATTTTCAAACCTCCGGGGCCCACATTGTCCCACGCTCTGCACAAAACAACAGGCACAATTCCATGTGTGCAATGCTTTGCTGGCATCCTGGACTTTGTGACCTGCTGTATGTTAGGGCTTGGGCATGGGGACTTGAAGGCATGGGTGCAATGGGGTTTTGAATAAGGTATATTTTATTGCCTTTGAATTACTGGCTGGGTTTGTTGAGGTGGGGCGAGTCTGTTACGTTGATGCAGGTTATGCTAGTATGGACTGTTACTTTAAATCATTGTCAGGCTGGGGGTAGGTTTCGGGGTTTTTTAAAAGAAATAAATGAATCTAAGTAAATGAATTAAATAAACAAATAGATGCTTATGCCTACAATGACCATTTTGCACCATAACAGAAGGCTTTGAATGTACAGATTTTGTGAATGTGCTTAAGCTTCACTCCTGATGCTGGGTTCCCTCCTGCCCTGCATATTGAAAATGTAGCTTTACGTATAAAACTGTGTAGGACTGTGATGTTCCTACTGATGTAAAAGGAAATAAAACAAACAGCATTTGACATTTTGAAAACAATTCTTTTCTTGCTGTTTTCCATGATGCTCCAGCACCTTTTGGTGCAGGTGTTGCCGGCAACAGATTCTGCTTTCCCAGGAGTAGATTTGGCAAATCAGGAATGAAAATGCTGTCTCCGCTGCACAGTGCAGTGTATCCTCATTTGCACAGTCATTTGACATATGGTGCACAATGTGTCATTACTTGACATTGGTTTTATGGAGTGTTTTTACACTATAGTTCATTATGAAATGCCGTATGGCAAGACCAACAGGTTGATAAATAAAAGATATTGTAGCAAACTGGACACAAAAGCTACAATTTACACGTCACAGGAGAAAGGCTTGGCGCAGGTCTAGCTGGATGGTTTAATTTTCATGTAATTTCCCTTTTCCCTGAGAGTGTGAGACAATTTCCTGTGAGTGCTGAAGCATAATCAAAACCAGACTTTATTTTTCATCTTCTCTGCCATATTCACACTTTAAATCTTTGCTATTGAAAGAAGAACAGCAAGCCTGGGTTTCAAATCCACTCCTGCCTTGATGGAGTCCAGCTGAAGAGCTGTATCAGATAAGAGTACAGATCTATAAAGCATGTCACAATAGGTTAAACTGCTTGTGAAAGCTTTTCCTTCTCCAGCTTACTTAGCGATCACCTCTTCTGATATGAAGGCCTCAGCCTGTTAGCAATCTCCCACCGTGAAGCAGGAACAATGCCTGCCCCTTTTAGTGTTATTCAAGAACCTCCCACTCTCCAGAAACCTCACTTCCTCTCCTCACCTGAGTCTGGACACAAACAACTTTGGTATAAAGCGGCAGTGCCTGAAATTCCCCTAGCTGAGCTGAGCACTACATAATGTGCTAGAACAACGGGCATCAGGAAAGGGACAGTCTGACTGGCTGGCCTAGTTCCAGGTCAGCATAATAACGCAGCATCAATGCTTGTTACCCAATCAAACCACCATGCCCATCCAAGGGGACAAAGTGTGTTAAAAGCATTGAAGGGTTTATTTTATAGATAATTAATTTGCAACATTATTATAGCAAATCAATAATACCCTGCACGTTAACACATTGAACACACCAGAATGCTGTGCAGCTCAGGTGGTGTGAGGCAATTGATCTGTGGCATCATGACCCTTCAGTGTACTGTAATGAACCACTGTTCTGTGGACAACAGACACAGTTACAAGGTAAATCCCGCACACATCTGGGCTGGGAATCCTGGCAGCCTGTCAGCTCCACGAACACACGCCTCAAGCACTTGAACTAATGAAGCTCCTAAAGATGAGTCCCTCGCTCCCTGCCATTGACCCAGCATGGTGCCTCCCTATCCTGATGGCCCAATGGAAATCCAAATTCAGATTGCTCACATCCTACTGCCACTACATCTCCAGGGATCCACTCTCCTGCTGCTTACCCCAGGGAGTCAAATATAGTGTAATGGGTCAGTTCAGTAATGACTCGGCACCTCTGTGAACTCCAGATGACGTGAGCTGAGCTGTAAGTGGGGCTGGACTATACCTGGATGGATGGCACTGCTCTGCCATGCTCTTTTCTCCTCCCTGAGGACATTAAGCAGAAGTACATTCAGCAGGAGGAAGATATGCTGCCTCCTAAAACAGAGCAGCATGACATCAGCCAACCTGGGGGATGTGGAAGGGAACTTTGATCTTTGCCCTCAAGGCCTCTTATTGCAAAAAAAGAAAGAAAAGAAGGAAATCTTGCAAGAAAAGAATCTCTCTGTAAGAATCAAGCAGGAGAAAAGGCCCAGCATGGATTTCCAAAGACCAAACCGAAGACAATGACAAATACAAGCTGCAGAACGCAAACAAACTATCTAGAGCAAATAGTTTATTTTAAGACACTAACAAATTCACTCTAGGGACCCACAGAGAAATTTGAGCATCAACCAATGCTCCTTTCCTTTATTTATAGGATAATTATGATGATTTATTAGCAGTGATCAGAAATATATTTATGGAACGGAAGTTCCCAGCCATATTTCAAGTAATTCATGTCCTTAAAAAACTTCTTTTGTGCTGTCATCAGAGCTCCACTTTTTCTTTTCCTTGAAACCCGCTGGCATGACAATTCATGGCTTTGTTTGTTTGAAAGGCAGATGTCTTGTTCAAGGGAACAAAAGCAGAACAAATGCTCAAAGATAAATCCTCCTTTCATTAGCACCCACTAAACCAGCCTGCTAAGAAGGGGTGGGTCCCCAAGGCACGGATTATATTCCCCAGCTGGGCAATTCCACCAGTACCCTTTGTGGAATATAGGAGAAGTTCTTCCCCAGGGCTGTGGAGCAGAATCACTTCACAGACTCCATGCCAGCCAGGGCAGGAGCATGCTTTGTGGCCCTTGCACCTGCCATCGCAAAAGGAAAACTGGAGAGGTCCTGCCCTGCCCACAGAGTTGCATTTAGTAGCACACAAAGGGTGCACGTCTCCTACACAAGCTCCTGCTGACTTGCTTACCCTCTGCACAGATGGACCACAGCAGTTCTGTTGGGCCAGGAGCCTGCTGTACCCATGGAAGACAGGAGCACGATTTAGGCCCAAGGTCAGACATGAAAGAGCCTCCAGTTGGAATCATTGCAAAGCTTATAAAATAAATGAGGGAAAATGGGCTTAGCCCTTAGCACAGCTGCTGTGATGCCATGCTGCCCACCCAGGCATTCAAACATTATGAGTCAGGCCCCCCAAATCAGGAGATTTTAAAATTAATAAACTGTGAGTTCTTTTTATTTGCTTTCTGAGCCTGTTCTGGCTTTACTCTGCAACCATGAGTGCTGGAAACTGACCTTGTTTTCAGACTGAAAGCTGCCATTCCCAAGCAATCACAGGGCTCTAGGAGCCAGGGCTTCAAGAATATCATCCAATATCATACGACTCCTGCTGAAATCATGAGAGTTAGTTGGCAGCAGTGGCTAGAGTCAGGGCGGGCTGTCCCTGCTAGCTACAGACAGGACACTGGCATGATCCATAGGGCCATGCAGATTCTGTGTTTGCACACGGGTCTTTCATCCCTGGAGACCGAGGCTCAGAGCTCAAGTGAAATGAGTTTGGGGAGGTCTCGGCCTGACCTCTGTTTGTCCATATCTGAAACCCACCCCACCACTGTGTCCAGGGGGAAGAGATTGGAAGAGCTGGGGGTGCTGCATGTCTGCAGTAAGCCTAAGAAAGAGCCTGAGCCGGGGCCAGCCAGGGCGCTGTAGGTCCAGGCTGCAGCAGAGCTAGGGAGGCCCAAGCCTGGAAGAGCAATGAGTGCTGCGCCTCAGTAACAGTCAGGTCAGCTTGATTAAATAGCCAGCATTTCCTTTCTTGCCTGTCCCATCTCCATGTTCTTCTCTTTTTCCCTCCCATCTTACCCAGCCAATAAACACCAAGCATCATGGCTTCTGTGCGTCTCACTCGTCTTCCCACACAGGCAGGAAGAGAACTCCCTGTTTCTTTAAGGTTGGCGGGCTGGGGCCATAGCACTGTGTCTCAGAAAATCCCCTGGCGTGTGCCTGCAGAGGGGAGCTCTGTCAGCTTCTTCTTGGTTTCTGCAAGTTCTCATCTCACAATCTTGAAACAGCACTTACCTGGAGTGGGTTTACCGTACAGCTCAAATGTCCTGTACAAATGGTACTAGACTGCATCCATCAGTCACAAAGCTCACGGCCGCTGTCCTTCAGTGAAGGACGCAGTCATTATTTTCTCATCAAACACCAGAGATCGGCTGTTTTATTTCAAGAACTGTGATACATCAGACTGAGGATGTCTTAGTGATAATAGGTATTATTCTTCCAACTGCCTGGATCACACAGAGCTGCATGTACACAGGCACACACGTACAGACTGCCTGCACAAATACTTTTCTGGTCTTTTGACAACCCAGGCACTGGACTGGCAATCGGCGTTTGATTCCAGCCTCTGCAGCTTCTTGTTTGACCTTGGGCAAGACACTTAAGCTCCTTGTGCTCTGATTCTGTGCCTGTAAAACAGGGGTAATGATATTTCCCCTCCCCTGGGGCTCTTGTGAGGATCAATTCACTAATGTGCGTGCTCAAAGGTACTATTGTGATAGGGGTCAGAGAAAAGACTAGTCATTCTGTAGCTTGTCAGCTCCTTGAGGCAGGGACCATCCTTTTGTTCTGTGTTGGTGTAGCTCCTAACATACTGGGCTCCTGGTCCAGGACTGGGGCTCCTATGTGCTACCACAATACAAATAAACAGTCATATTAATAAACAAATACCTGTCCTGTTGGATACATTCCATTAATAACACTAAGTTCCTCTAAAGAGGGCACTCTACTGCTGCTGGAACTTTAAAGGGCTTCTGTAAGTGGCAGGACTCTACTGAATCCCCAGCCAGAGATGCATGTGCAGATGAGATTTCTGTACCTGAAACTTCAAACACTTTTCAACTGTTGTTGTGAAACTCTGTCCAGGAAAAAGAAACCTCAACAGCAGGGACCTTTAAATACTTGACTTTAACCACCCTCTGAAGTGAAAGTTCCCGTGCCGTATGAGGACTATCTCATTCTATGTATATGGAACAGTGTGACATGATACACTTCTGTATTTTAATAGACACTCACTATATGCAAATATCAGCACCAACCCCTTTGCTCTGGTCCTATTTTGAATGAGCTGGGTGGAATTCTTTCTGACAGGATAAGAACAGAACCAGATCTTGGCACCAAGGTCCAAAATGAACCCCAAATATTTCTGAGGTGGGAAAAAGTATGTAGAACTTTTCTGTTTGGGGTCTTCTAATATTTTGATTGGTTATTTATTCTGTACTGCTTGTGATGTCTTGATTTCAGCCAGGATAGGGAGTGGAAATATTTAAAATCTCCTGGAGTCCCTCATGGCAATTCCTGACCAGAGAGGTGCAGAGTAATATGTAAACATTTGGATGCTTGTCCTAACTGAAGCACTGAACATTTTCAATTTCACCCAGGGCTAAAAACAGTAAAGCTTTATTCTCAAAAAATAAAAATATAACAGACAAAAAAGAATACAACAGGCTAGAGAAGACAGTGATGGGAAGAAAATAATTCTGTTGTCTCCTATTTCTAGTTATACTCTTCTTTTCACAGTACTGGGTGGGACATAGTTCTTGGCACAGTGTGAACATGAAAACAATCAGACTTTCAGATCTTTGCATAGACTCTGCAGACTTCAAACCCCTTAGCAGCAGAATGACTTCCATTTGGCATTTCCTATTCACTGAGCTTGACCTGTGCATGCATGGTCCCCTGGAGGGAAGGCTTGTCCATAATCCACTTCATCAGGGTTTTTTCTGCCAGTGAAGTACAGTTAAATTCATTATCTGTCACTGGCTGGGAATATTGCATTGGTTGGTTGGATCTACCCAAGGCAGGGCACCAATCGTTTCCTTTTTGTATCATGAATGTATTCATTCTTCCAGCAGAGAGGGTGCTTGCATTGTAAATATTTGCCGGGGATTACTGGCCCAAAGCCATTCCAAGGCTTTGAAAGATGCTGTCTCTGGACCAGTGTCATGTTCCTTCCCTGGCCTGAGCTCAGATGTTACTGAGATGGAATGTTCGATGTGATACTCAAAGACTCAATGTAGCTTCTACAAACAGCCACGTGTAGAGTCAGCTGATTAGTTGTGAGATTGGGGAAAGCAAGGCCAGCAGCAGAGCACAGAATATAGATTTCACATAATAGTCAATAAAAAGTATCCCATCTGGTTTTCATGGTGCTAGTGTTTACTAGACTTACCCCTCAGGTAGCACCCTCACTGTATACACTCCTTTACAGAACCACCACCAGCTTGCACTGGGGCCGCTCTGAAGGAGCTGAGAATTTAATTTGAATGACTACGATAAAGACAGTTAAAAGGATGAGGCATGCGGGGGGCAGCAGACAGTCCTACTCAATCAGTGATGGGTGCTGGGTGAAAGAGGGAGTGTGTTTTAAGGAGACGGGTAGGAGATGGAAATGAGGGAGTATTAGATGCTGGATGGGGAGGTTGGTCCAGGTATTGGGGCTTGCATGAGAACAGTGCAGTACACTGAGATCTGGCATCTGAAGTACAAATGCATATATTGTATAGTTCATATATGGACTGTCAGCTCTTTGGGCAGGGACTGTCTTTTCTGTTTTGTTTGTAGAGCGCCTGGCACAGTGGGGTCCTGGCCCATGACTAGGACTCCTGGGCAGCACAGTAATACAAATCATAATGCATAGACAGGCCTTTAAAACGTCACCAGACTACATTTACAACTGGAACTGCACACAGACAACATGTGGACGGTGTGACAAAAACAACCCAATAGGAGGAAGGAAAATCTAATAGATAATTGATAGCAGACATCTTTCATTACACAGACACAGTGAGTAGCTTTAAGAAATTCATTACAACAGCACTCTTGCTGTGCCTTATTAGTTGAACTCTAGTGGCACTTTTCACCATGGAAGTCAAGTTTTCTTGTACAGGTATATAAATTGTCCTCACAATGTGCATGAAAACCATGCATGCTACAAGAGTGGAAATACACAAGTGTGCGGTTTGTGTGTGCAACAGGTGAGCACACACATTTCTCGAATGCAACTAAGACATTACTCTGCAAATTTGTCCTGTAAAAGTCTCTATCCATCAGTTTCAGTTGGAGCTGGGAATTTTGATTGAAGGTGCTTCTCCTCTCTAGCCTGTTAATCTCTGTCTCTTTTTCAGAACAAAAATAATCTGAAAAACACTGCTACAGAATCAACACATTATTTTCATATTGTAGGACTATTGAAGGGGAAGTGATCTTAAAGCTGTGGGGCCTTTAAGAGAGAATGAGGTTTGGTTGCTGTTGGAATATCAGCTGCAACAATTCAGAATCTGCTGCAGGCAAGTTCATTTTCATCAACTCTTATTTTCCTGCCTGCATGTTCCTAAGACTGGTTTATTGCACAAGTATCCCCTCCTGCTGTCTAATTTCTACATGTTTTTGTCTGTTAAGGTTCTGTCATGAGCCATCCTAGGAAGCTTTAATTCTCTGGCTTTAAAAAAGGGATTGGATTTTTACCAGCTGAAATACCAGATTTTATTATACTCCTCGGTCCAGCCCTTTTCTCTCAAAAGGATTTCTTTAAAAAACAACAACAACTTGGAATGCTACCAAGCCAACAAGTGCAAAAACAAAATAAAGCCAGGAGACAATGGGATGGGACCCAGATGGGGACTGAACAAACTAGGAGCGTCCCATGTTGGATTCTGTGCATGTTTTAGCTGTGGAGATGGGCAAGTAGGAATTGCAAGCTGGCTGTGTCCTAGACACATACGTACTGCTTTGGTCTGGATATCAGAAGGAAAATTGCACACAAATTGGCTTTGCAATAACATTTCCACTTCTTTCTGGACTAGCCTGGGGCAGGAGATGAAGGAAACTTGCCCTGATGCTCCTGTTCCGTGGATACATAAAGGACCTTTTACCAGAGCTAAGCTGACTCACATTAGAACTGTCTGAAGACGGCAAGCACACACCGCGCACACCGCTCCCCTGATGCGGGACTTCATTAGTGTATCACATCTCAGTGCAGGTTCTCTGAGAAATGAACATATATTTTCCTGCAAACTGTGGGCCAGTTTCCAAACCTTGTGGTTTCCACAGTCCCAGTGTACTGAAACCCCAGGGCTGTACACCCCCAGAAGCTAACTTGGAAAGAGGGCGAGGCCTCGTGAAAGGACTTGCTCCCTTTCACCCAGCTCTTCTGGAAGGAATAAATAAAGAAGGGGTGGGAGGCAAAGAAAAAGGAAAACTGGTGTCATGATATGGTGCAATGTGAGATTAGAGAGCCCAGTCCTCCTCCCTCCGGCGCTGCTCTGCTGGCATGAAGGGGTCGGAAATCCAGCATAACTTGCCAGATGCGGGTGTCCCCCACACGAGTGGGTCTCAGTCTTTTCCCCACCAAGATCCCCATTTCCACACTGGGATCGCCCTCCCAGCTAGACAGGATCTAGCCCATTTCTGTGTTTGTGTGATGGGACAAGGCCTTACACCTTCTGACATTTGTCTTTCTACAACACTGCCTCCAGCATGGGGGCATGTCAGGGGTTTGCTGGCGGGATAGGATGTGTCGGAGCACTACAGCTGTTCCTCGGCTGGCACAGAAACTCCTCCAGACCTGAGAATTCGGGCCATAAGACGTGCGATGTATGAAACAATTAGAGCTCTGGTCAACATTGTTATTTACAAATGTCTTTTTGGGTTAAACTTTGTTCAGTTAAAGTGTTTTCCATTTACAGGTAAGTACGCCAGTAAACATACACGTTAAATAGGCAAGCAGGTGTTCACTTTGTTGATGTGGTATATTACGAACAGATAAAAACAAAGGTACTTGGTGCAGCATAGACAGACCCACTATCTACTCCTGAATTCCTGTGACAAGCATCCAGTCTAAACTAGAGTCATGTTTGGAACAAATTGACCCCCCAGTGCTAACCGTGAGATCTCAGTGTCCTTTTCAAGCAGGGTTAAAACAGCTCAGCATTCACCCTCCTCAGAGTTGTCCCATTTACTGAAACCTGGGGCAGAAAGTGAAGAGGGGGCCAGCAAGGCTGGAGATGTAATGAACAATCATGGCAGAGCAGCCATCTCAATCCGCATTGCTTTAGATCAATCAGCTGGGAGATTACTGCCTGTTGCCGGACTGTACACACAGAGGATTAAGATAATCGCCTGTAGGGAAGTGACACAGGAATGCAAATCCCGCAGCTTTTCTTGGACTCTTCAGCAGCTTTCTCTATAGATTCAGAGATTTAATTCAGAGACATCTTTGGAAAGAGGGAGAGGGCAGGTGAAAGGAAATTAGCCTGTTGTTAATCTGCTAATAAACACTGCTCTTGTTCTCTGTGGGCCTAATGCAAGGATGTGCTCCAAAGAGCTGTTATTTTATTTTGTGCCATGTTAATGCAACTTATTATATCTCACATGCCTAAGACCAAACACAAAATCTGACACTAATAGGATTAATGGCCAGAGAATAGAAACAGCTCCATTAAATTGGGAGAATTAGGTATATCAGAGAGCAGCCAGGATGTAATTTGGTCCATTTGTTAAAATGATATAAAAAAAGAAGTCTAAAGTGAGCTAATTCCAAAGGACCGGAGAAGACAAATAAGAAGGATGATCCTGATCTTCAGATGCTATTTGTTTTCATTAACTAGCTGGAAAGAGACCTAATGGAGAAAAAGAGAGCTTGATCATCAAGCTTATTAGCACAGTGTTGAATCTGGAAATGTCGGAAGCTTTAAAGCATGAATTGGCAACCTAGTTCAAATAAAAATAGAAACCAGCCAACCCACAAACTTTGCTTAAGGTCCCTTCACTTCTTTTTCCATATTCATGAGCCTCTGAACTTCTGGGTTCCACAGAGAGCTAACCGTACAAATGTCAATGTTCTACAAGAAGTGCTTTTAAAAGCAACCTGTGGTCACTGAAGATCTCAGGGCACATTGCACAAGAACTGGATGTTCCTCAGAGTTTAAAAAGTGGGCATTTGTATTCTGCCTCTCCAAATGCCAGGAGAAAGGTAAGAAAATGCCATTTGTTCTGGATTCTTTTGATTCCATATAAATTTGTTCTGTGCTTAGATCCCGAGGCATTACAGTCAGAGAAAGAGAGTCCCCCACTAAGATCATGGGAAATATGAGAAATTGTAACCTCGTGTTCTCTCCTCTTCCCCCCAACACACCCCTTCATCGGTTTTGCCACGAACCAAAACCTCATCAGTTTCATCAATGAGGCGAATATTTAATCCACCTAAAAGCCGTACTGCTCAGCAATCTTAACCTGCCCTGCAGATACCAGCAGGGAGAACTGACTGGGCCTGCCACACTCCTACCCGTGTTACCAACAGGCCTTCACCTCCCTTTGTTGATCTGTGTTAAAACTCTCAGCAAATGCCCTCCCCCACCTGCCCCGCCCCATCAGCACTGGCATTTCCATGTTACCATCTTGCCCTGGAGTCCTATACTGTCCATTAAAAGAATGTGCAGTCGTTTCTTGCTTGGTCACTTCTGCTAGCGCTTGTCAGCTTCTCTCCCTAATCTTCTTGGCAATAAAGTCATCCAGACCAATTTCGTGTCTACTACGGGATCTGACCCCCTTGCCTCCTAATTATAAGTCCTATTCCTTAATACTTCACAAGGTCATTCGCTCCCAAATGTCTAATTATTGCCCTGGGCTTTCCGTATTCTTCGGCTAGCCCAGCTCATCTGTCCCTGCTTTCCTTGCCTCGGCTTCTAATCTCTATCATCATTACTGTCATCACCTCGATGTGCACAAAATATCTATGGCTAATGAACAATTAGAGTCCCTTGCAATAGCCAGGGCTGTGGGTCGCCGGCAGGAATTTAACCAAGGGGAAAGGGGAGGGGAGGTTTGTAATAGGATGCTGGATTCTGTGTCTGTGTGTTTGTGTGGTGGGGAGCGTGAGCCTGCGTGAGACAGAAAGTTCAGGGTGTGGAGACCCCAGTGTGAGAAGAGCAGGTTTCTGATGTGATGCTGAGCACTGGTTTTGCTTGTGCACCCATTGCTGATACCCAAGCACACTATCCGCCCGCTGGCTGCAGTGTGGGCGAGGCTAGGATAGTCCTGCAGGGAAAGATGGGAAAACAGGGCAGCTCCTGTACAGCTGCAGGGTGGGTCTGAGCAGGGCACGGGGCAGAGGTAAAGCCTGAGCAGTCTGGTTATCCTAGAGAGCCGTACTCTGCAGCACAAGGGATGCAAGGAGCAGACAGCCCTGAGATGGAGCTTGCAGTGTGGATTCTCCTCTCTCCTTCCCTCTCGCCCCCCGTGTCTTTTGAGTTCACACTTTAAATCTTGGTTTCTTCTTCAAGAGAATCAGTGAGCAACTTTTATTTTCTGACACTGGGTGCAAATTGCCGGAGTTCTGTTCCTTCTCCTTCTGAGCACACACTTGTTCTTGTCTGTGCTTCCTCTTGGCCTCGTTAGTCAATATTGCTAGCACATAAAAGCCCTGTCCTAAAGTGGAACATAGCACATGCTTCCTGAGAGTATGGGAGACCTCCTGCCCTCTCACTGGCTTTCCTCTTCTCCTAGACATGTCCAGTGAGGTTGGGTACAGAGCTCTTTGTGATGTATAGATACAAATCCAGTGTTTCCTGGAAAACAATGGCTTTTGGAGATGACTACCAGGATTCCTAAAGGGGATCTGTACGTTCTATAGCACTGAGCTCTCATGCAAGGATCTCTTTCTCTCTCCCAGTCATGCCTTTCAGGGACTCAGGTTCAGTGATGTTCAGAACCAGGAACTGTGTTGTCTGGAGGAATCTCAGAGAAAACACCAGAATTGGGCAAGTCAGAAAGAGTCGAGAATTTACAAACTCTTGGGAAAGTAGGATTCCATCCATGCCCATTCCAACCTGAGGCAAGGGTCTATTTAAATTGCTACCAGTCTACTTCCTCTGGGAAAACTGCTCTCATGCCATCAGTTCTGTCTTATTAGGAAAATCAGGCTGTCAAACTCCAGTTCCTCTGAATGATTGTATGGTTCCTTTTGGCTCCCGAGCCTCTGATTGTCCAAAAGCTGAGTGATGCAAGGAACAGCAATTGCAGCTTACTGTATAGGACACAGAAACCTGTGCTTCATTTCTTCTCCTGGCTCTGTGAAGGTCTCAGTTGTTAAATGCTCCACTAGAGGGCTCAAATTCATGCACACAAAGTTCAGAGCTACCAGGGAAATGGACAGGTCAGAATATTGCAGATTATTAGGTGCTGAGAATGAGTTTAACCATCAAGGTCATGGCGTTTGCTTAAGGAGTCCTGCTCCCCCAGATGCCCGTTTAATTAAAGCTCCATTTACTCTCAGGCAATTCTCTCCATTCCCATCTCAGGTTGTAGATTCTCAAGGTCTTTGTGGGTAACATTCCCCTTCAGAACCAGCCCCTGCTCTCCCTTCCTGATTCTTTCAGCAATGGTGCAGTGACATCATGATTTCACGCCCTGGGAGGGATTGTCATGTCACAAAGCTTCACTTGAGACATCACCAAATTAAGCTGCAGCTGAGATGGAAATAATTCATGAAAGCTGCTTTGTGATCCTGAGAGGGAAGCACAAATGGGTAAAGTTTCCTTATTGTTCCAGTTAAATATCTTGCCAGGATAGGCAAGTCCTGGTCCTGTGAATATTACAGGCTAGAGTCTGATTCCAAGAGGCACTGAGAAATGCACCTCCCATTGACTTCCCTTTGAGCTGTAGATACTCATCACCTTACATGGTCAGCCCCTTAAGCCACAGACCTGGAAGTTAGAATACAGAGTGTACAAAACAGGCACCCAACATTCCAGCCTGAAACTCTCACGAAGCAGGTGGGGTCAAAGAGGCGGCAAGGGGTGGGCTGCAGCACACAACAGGCTGTGGCAGGCATACAGGGCAACAGGACGGAAAGCAGAAAGTCTAGGATGAGGGCATAGGATGCAAAGGGAGTGGCTGAAAAGGACACATAGGCAGACTTCAGACCCGCTTCACCATTGTCCTGCGTCACTCACTCACACCAGTGCGATGGGCTTGCAAAGTGGCTGTAAAACCTCACTGCTCCAGTCTGGCTGTTTCTCACTCACTTTGCCCATACTATGGGCAGGCAAAAGTGAGCCTGGCCCTTTGGACAGAGATGTTGTACCATGTGTGATGGGTCATTGGGTGTGAGTGAGAGCAACGTGCGGGCTAACGTTGGCTTGTTTCCCTTTAGTCAAAGCCATCAGGTATCTGACTTTTCCAGCTCTCAAGTGCACCTTGCTGCATTTCAGCTGGATTTCCCTTCGCTCATTGCACATTTCTGTGCACGTTTATCTTTCCTGAGCATACGGCCAGCCAGCATCAGTTACCCTGGGACGTGTGAACTCTAGCCACGTCGTTGGATCACTTAGCTGAAGGACAGCAGCTGGCATGGAATGAAAGGTGCCCTCCATCTGGGTCACTTGCACCCCGCCCAAGGGTCATTATCTGAAGTGTGGACTAGTTGTCACTGAGACACAGACAGCTGGAAGGAAACTGACTCTGGAGTCACTCCTGCTGCCCCAGCCACACTCCAGCTTTTAACTGGCGAGTGCCTCTGACTGGCTCCATGACCCAGGGGATCCGCTTGTGCCCACACACTGTCTCTCTGCCACCACCGCTGGGGGTGCATGATGAGCCAGCTCGGGGGGACTGGGTGCAGGTGTGGCGTCCAGCTGCTGGTATGCTCCTGCGAGCCCACAGGTCTGTTCCAGCAGCCAGGGATGGCCGGCGACTCGGGACACCCAGCCACGTCCCCTCCCTGTGCCTGAGGCTGAGAGACATGACGACAGCTCCACACCAGCTGGGGATTCCTTTATGCACCCGCCCCCCAGGGGGCCACACACTGGGACCCTCACCTTTCCATCATGGGAGCAGGGCTTGGTGACCTCTCAAGGTCCCCTCCAGCCTGACATTTCTCTGATTCAATGCACTTTCCGGTCCCATTGTCGCTGCCTGTGGCATGGGAGTGGCTGCAATGGGCTGGGCTGCCCACATGCATAGTAACAGACCCCCTGCCCCAGTGGACATGACACAGGGTGGGGTGAGAGGGGAAGTGACTGTCATGGGCTGTGGTAGAGCTGGGAACAGAGACCAGGTCCCTGCCCCCCACTCCTGTGTCTGACCCACGGCATTCTCTTGGGGGCGGCATGCGGTTTAGCTCACAGCAAGGCAGGAATTGAGGGTGAATGCCTCTCCCCACTCCCCATGCCCCGCAATCCCTGCTGATGCCCGAGATGTTGTGATCAGGCTCTTGTTGTCTAAGCACACAGTACAAAACTCTTTCCCCTGCGCTGAGCGGACACGATGTTGAAATGCTGTTTCCTGTGATAACCGAAAGCGGAGGGAATTCCACCTGTAATTCTTGTCAAGCAGAGGGATCTCTTTGTAGTTCCGTGAATAATTCTATAGCCGATGTTAATTTAAAAACAAACAAACAAACAAACAGAGATGAATACATTTAACGCTGGAATTATTTCCAGTACATTTCAGCCTCTTTTTTTCAAAGTGCTGCTTTAACAATCTCAGATTCAGAAGGAGCCGGGTTGGGAAAACCTTCCTTGGCTGGGTTCTAGGCTGCAGCTCTGTCTCTCAGCCCCCTGCTGATGGCTTTGCTGTACGATGCTTTATCTACTCACCAGTTACAGTCCAGGGGCCAGTTCCTTGTGGCTCCATTGATTTCAGTAGAGCTCTGCTGATTTATACCAGCTGAGGCTCTGACCCAAGTCCTGCCATCGCTGCTGATCTTATGGCCTGGGATGCTCCTGGGGCTGGTAATGGATCTGCAGCCTTTTGTCCGTGTGAACTTGGCTCAAGCCAGCAGTAACTAGGGTGACCAGATAGCAAGTGTGAAAAATCGGGACAGGGGGTGGGAGGTAATAGGAGTCCATAAAAAAAAAAGCCCCAAATATTGTGACTGTCCCTATAAAATCAGGACATCTGGCCACCCTAGCAGTAACCAAGGGTCATGGCTGAGGACGGATCAGGGGCCTGAGTGTGAAATGTCCCGGTGCAGGCCCATCACTGCAGACACCCCCATCTCGGGGCTGATTGGCACCCTCAGGGGCTGTGTCGGGGGCTGCGTTGCAACGGCATCCCTAGAAGTGAGCCCTGTAGCGGACTGGGCAGCCCAGGGGAGAGGCTGCCCTGGCCTGTGCCCCACCTGGGGCAGAGCTGGAGCGAGAGGCTGGCTCCAGGGCTGTCGGTCTAACACTTCACAGCTGCGGCCTATTCAGTTAAAAAGAATAAGCCAGAGCTACCCTGAGATTTCTGGGGAAGTGGGCGAGTCGTCATCGCTCTCCTTTCTATCCCAGCAGGAGCAATCTTAAACACTGCTACGAGGCCTTTACACATCTCATAAAACAACCGCTGAGCCTCGTCCATTCCCCGTGGGGCACCGGCGAACCAGCGCGCCGCAGAGAAACAAGAGCGCGCTGTCTCCCTCCCCTCCCCTTACGCGAAGCCCCAGTGTCTGCCAATCCAAGGGCAGTGCTGTCCTCACCGATCTGCACCTGCTTCTTTCCTCTGAGCCCAGGGCCACGTAGAACGTCACCAAGAGAGGGAAATGTAGGCGTTTGGGAGGGGGCCCGCAAGGCTTTCAGAACCCAGGGTGCTCCCAAATTCCAGAGGCTTTAAGAAAGAATCACAGTCACTGCGCTGTCTCATGCCCCACTGAATTCTGGAAGCCGGGTGCAGGTTTCCCCTGCACCCCAGAGAAGGGACCTAGGCTGGCAGCATGTTATTTAAGCTGCAGATTAAGCCTGCTGGCTAGCACGCCCAATGGAACAGCATTTCCAGCCTTACCCCTGGGTTTGGAGGGCAGGGTAGAGTTTCCCTTCCCCACTTCTTGGAGATTTCCGATCAGAGTGGGTTCCAGGAGGGCTGCGCATGAGACAGGGCAGGTGGCCTGGTGAACAGGTGTGTGGCAGGTGCCCCAGGCAGGGGGCAGCACAGGGATTGCAAGGGGGTTGTGGTGGAACAAAATGGTGTGGGGCAAGGGGGTGGGCTGTGACAGCAAGGACAAGGAGTCTGAATGAGGTGTGATGTGGGGGGGATCTGACAGTAGCCAAAGACTGAGGCAAGGTGGGGATGGGGGTTTGGGGGATTCCCAGGGAGGGGAGACCCAGATACTGTGGGGTACTGAAGGGGGCAGAACCCCGAGAGAAGGGGCACCAGGGTCTGAGAGGGACACCGGGGCCAGCGACAAGCTAGACAGCAGCTCCTGAGGGTGCTCCTGAGTGGACAGAGCTAATTCCCAGGACAACGAGCAGGAAGTGCCACGCCGGTGAGTTGCCACATCGCTACAGACCCCCACAATTCGCTACTGTGGATTGTGATTAATGAATCAGACAACAGGAATTGGCTGACGACACTAGAATTTTTCCTTGAAGAAAAATGTCTTGGTAATAGCCAATGGTGGTAATGGATATATTGGGGACAGATGGGTGGTTTAGTTAGTGCAGGGCAAATCTCCAAAGGTTTGATTTTCAGTTGAGATAAAAGTTCAGGTCCCAGATTAACGGAATTGCACACATAAAGTAGCATATAGTTATAGGTGCGCATCTGTATATCTGATTTTGTTTGTATGTGCGTTACTGCGACAATGTGCGCAGTCATGATAAGTGTGCACATAACTGACTAGTAAAAGATTTAACCAACCCTCTGCACAGGTACCCGTGATAACTATACATACAAATTAGTTCATTTAGGTCTGAAACTGCCCACGCATTTTTGCATGTGCAGATGCACACGTGCATTTCTGAAAATCTGTGCCCAGATATTTATCTAAACCCTGAGTCTGCGAAATTGGTCTGGAAAGCTCATGGAAACCAGTGGCCCCCCATGAATTTCATTTCCAGAAATACAACAGCATTTTGGCTTCCAATAACAGCTGGAAGCCAGAAGTGAAGAAATGAACAATCATGATAAATAATAGGAGGGAAAGTCATTGAAACTTTTTTTGAAATCCCCAAAAGATTTCATTCGGGATCTGATCTGAGTTTGAGTGAAGGTTCAGGTCAGTTCTCCTGTTATATGAACCAGTTCACCAGTCCCTAGTTTTCACCCGACGTCCTCGGTAAAGTGTGTCTGCGTGTGGCAGGGTCTCTGGGAACGATACAAAGAAGCTCATTTTGGAGCATGTTTGTAAGTGGAAAAGAGCATCAAGGCAGCTCTTCTCTCATGGTTCCCAGTGCCCTTTGTGTAGCGCTGATAAGAAAATAGAAAATACACAGCAGATTAAGATATGTGCTTTCCATTCTGATAACCATTATCTGATCTAAATTAGATGCAGTGGACCCAACCGTAATGAACTGGCTCCCGCCTCCTCTGTTCTGTTCACTTTTATCTTACAGTGGTTGGCCTACTGTATCTCTAATCCTCCCATCTTTTCATTTTACACTTCCTCTTTCCATTAAAAGCTTTACTTCCTCAAAGCTCTGGATGGCAGGAATTCAGAATTAACTCAGGATGTTTCCTGGTGTAAGCCACTGTTGCTTAAACCTGACCCCCACTGCTGACAGGGCCTGCAAAGACTGATAATGCAGTGATAGGAAGTGCAAACGTCGAGCCCTGCCTTGCGCAGTGGGAGCTATTTGTGGGAAGGCAGGAAAATTCTTTGATAACCATATGGCAATGCAAGAGAATGTCACACTGAGAGTGACGGCCTGTTATAGTCCTACATGTATTGAGCCCGACTGTGCTTCATTTCACACCCGCATCCAACCCGCATGAGAGGAGAATCTCGACCATTGGAGGTTTCAGGACCTCGCCTTCTGAACAGAGATGCTCCAGTGGGTATTTCTCACCTAAAGATCCTCCTCCAAGCAAAACCGAATGACTGCTCATGCTGTGGAGTGTTGTGCCTCTCCGGACACTTAGGGCAAAGACACACTCCCTGCCTGATTTCAAATTAGGGGCCAGGATTTTCAAGGCACCTAGGTGCCTA
Source organism: Mauremys reevesii (assembly GCF_016161935.1). Lineage (NCBI taxonomy): Eukaryota > Metazoa > Chordata > Testudines > Geoemydidae > Mauremys > Mauremys reevesii. Next base: position 17,496,207 of record NC_052643.1, on the reverse strand, counting down.
AAGATGTGGACAGGCCCCTGTCCTGCTTGATGTTACCTTGGTTTCAATGGCAGATGCTTAACCTGCTTAGGTACTTTTGAAAACCCCACAAAGTGCCTACCCTCATTTTTGGGTGCCTAAATATCTTTGAAAAGCAGGTCCCAAGAACCAGAAAGAATGAAAGCAAAGACTGCATGAGACAGCAGACAGTGTTTATGGCTCCTCTGACAGTTTACAGTCATTTGAACACAAAATGGCTGCCTGTCTCTGCAGACGGCTGAGTCCTTGCAGGTTTAAAGGTGCAGAATACAGAAACCAAAGGTATCACAGTTGCACGATTAAATACGCCACAGGGGAGATCTCAGACAGTTAGATATTTAGTCTGCACAAGCATGTGAGAGTTTGGATGTTTCTCCAAGCTTTTTCCCAACTTTCTGGGCTTGCAAATTCAGATTGGAAGCCTGATGTCCATATGCTTTCTTGTGAGACATCTGGAACGCCCAGCTTCCCGTCAGGTGGGAGGAAATTATCCTGAGTATGTCACAGTACCGCCTGCTTCCAGTTCCAGCCATGACAAGGAAGTACAGGGACAGCCGGGGAAAATGACAAAGGACAAAGAAAATGCTAATTAGACTTGTATTGGGTGGAAAAGATTCAGGTTCACATTGGACTTGGCTGTCAGGGAAAGGGTGGGGGAATCTAACTCTGTACCATGAGCCCGGTGGCCAGATGCTAAGATTGCAGCAAGCACTCTCTGTGGAGTACTAAAATGTCCTTGCATCTTTAGGTTCTTCCCCCTAACTCCCTTCCTGCCCCTCCCTGACTCATACATTCCATCAACCCCCTTCCCCTATCCCCTCAGCATAAATAAAGGAATATAAAAATCTTCTCTCTGTTTCTTCCCACCCCATGGTGTAAACACAAGCCAGGACAGCCCCTTTGCCTTCCCAGTGGAGGTTGGCAGAGTGATTCCTGAGAAGAAAGCCCAGTGCTCTTTGCCTCTAGGCACAGTGGGGAGATCTATGGTCAAGCCACTGCCCCAGCGGCAGCCCCCGCAGCCCCCTATGTATTAGAGTTTCCCCCTGCTCTCTCATTTACTAAGGTGGCTGAAATGTGGCTGTGTGCAGAAAGAGTTAAAACTTCCTCTTGAGAAACAGGATCTGCAAACATTAACATTGTTCCACCTGAAAAGCATAAGAATAAATCAGAAAGGGGCGACGTGCATGCAAAGAACGAATAGTAATAAAAATGATGTGCAAATGTGCCACAGAAAGGTAATTACTTTTCCCTTCATGGCTTACGCTTTACAATCTCTTCTTGGGAATTTGGGAAATGGAATTAGAATGAGGAATTTGTTTTATCTGGAGTGTAAACTTGAGCTGGGAGGTAACTGCCTTCCGTTTGTATTCGTCTGCGTTGGCTCCTCAGCCGATGAAAGCCATTAACCTTCCTGCTACACCTGTGAAATGAGCACGCAGGAAGCTGTGGGGAAAGTGATATAGCACACACGTCACCCAGCACATTTGCTGTCACCAGGGCCGTGTGGATGCAATTTGCAGACCTCCCTGCACAGAAGGAAAGGATCAGGGCTGCCAGGGACTGCCTTTGCTGATGGATTATTTTGTCACATCAATCACATTGTTGGTGGAATCACCTGCATGAAAACCAACCAGCTCGCTGCCATCCCATCCATGTGGGTCTCGCTGGGTTTGAGGGTGAGCAATGCTAATAACATTGCAAAACGATGCTCTTTCTTTTAGAGAGGAGAACTCCTTGGATTCTTGTATCACCTCTCCCCCGACCACCCATCCCTTCAGAGGGCCCTGTATCAAAGCCACAACAGCTATGGTTCAGAGTGTAGTTGGAGACAGGATACTACAGTAGGCGGATCCCTGGTCTGATTCAATTTAGCAAGTCTTATGTGTCAACATTCCTAGGATTGCAAAGCACGCAGTAGAAGAGAAGGATTATGTGTTATGTCTTAGTGTTAGCATACATCTATGAGATATGTTGCATTGAACTAAAACACTAACTTACATTCAGTCCCATCAAGTATCTCTGTAGAATTTGTAAGAAGGAAAAATACACATTATAAAAGAAAAGTATCTGAAGCAAATGAGTGCTGATGAATCTAACTGAAGTGACTTCAAAATTATTTTTCACTATGAGAGGAAGCAGATCTTTGTGAAATGAGTAGGAAAAGAAAATTTCAACTTAAAAGTTTTGGAATGATAGCAAAACAATGTATCTATTATGTTCTTACATCTGTATACAAACAAATAGATGTATCGTGTTACTGAAGAGAATCAACACGGTGAGATGCTTTGTCATCAAAAGCAACCTCTTGCTGACAAGCTAAATGAATGTTACTTCAGATGACAAAATCAATTCTGCTCTCTATTTAAAAGCCTTTAAACACAAGAAAGGTGATATGTCTTCTTTATAGTAGCTGCAGGTTGAAAGGAATGGTGCCATATTAAAAAATCTGCTGGTGGAAATCTAAGGGTCATTTTCATAGCATCAACATAAACTTTTGTGTATGTAGGAAAAGAGTGAGGAGAGGAGCATGGCTTTGATTGACCTTTGAAGTTACGTTAATCTTCTGGAAAGTAAAAGGTTTTGATTAACCCTCACAGCAAACTTAAAACAATTGGTTAAGTAACATGCAACAAAAGTCCTCTAGTCATGCACAGCAGGAGCAGAAATGGTGGATGCCCTCCACCAGTCTGCTCCCGTCTTGGCTGGGAGAAGCCACCTGTAGGAATGAATATTGCAGTTCAGTCTCTGTGGCCCATCTAGTCTTCAGCATCTTTGCTGAGATAGCCAAAGGGGGAGGGAAGTCTGTGAACTCCTGTGTCATTTTCAAATGCACTTAACGGAGTTGGAATTTTCTGAATCTTTTTTAAATGATGTTTAATATTTCAGCATGGCAATTTTGGCTAATATGTGCTGAGAGTTTTTAGTAGCACTGTATGTGAACACACTGACTCGTTATGACTTGTATGGAATGCTTCTGTGTCCCCCATTGTGGTAAGAATTGACATTGCAACTAGAGCTGAGCAAATAATGGAAAAAAGTCGGACTGTTCTTTAGAATTGAAAAGTGAATTAGAGACTGGACATATTTGCAATCCTTTTCTGAGTACTTTCCAAGAATATTTAAGTGCCGGAGCTTTATTAGCCAGAATGCTTGCAAAAAACAAATTTTAAGCTTGAATGCCTGAATATTTCTTGACAGTGAATGTTGCTTTGTACATTCAGCTGTAAAATACATGATTTGTGCTGTTACATAAGCCATCCTATCAGGAAACAGAAAGAACAGTGTGTGACTTATGGAACCAACCAAGACAGTGTGAAGTATGAATATTACAAAGCATTACATCTTTGAAATTCACTTGCTGTTGATTAGTCACATGGACTGTTTCTGTTAATTGGTTGGATGACACATGTAACTAACCAGCACAGCCTTTATAGACAATGATGTTGGTAGGTAAGTAGAAGATCATCCAGTAAGGGAACAGAAACATGGAATTACCAAAGAGTACAAATTGTAATGTTCCCTGAAGAAATTAGGAAACAGTTATGAATCCATTTGAGAATTTCACTGTCTGTTCACAGGCCTTTCACAAACAAACAAAAAATGAACTGTATAAATGTTTCCCTATAATTATTTGCTCAGGTCTAACCAAAACCATCCAAGTACTGTGTACTAGGCACTATAACATCCTAGGCTCTATACCAGCATCTCATAGTTCAGGGAATATGTTTTTCCTTGCTGAACTTTCCAGTTCCGGGGTGTAGGAAGTACAAGACCCAAAGGTAGTTTGGTGTGAACAGCAGGAGAGCCAGAATCTGTTCTCTCGTACACGTAGTACAAATCTCCCACTGATATCAGTGGGAAGTATGCAGGTAGCTGGAAGGCGGTGCATAGGCTTCCTATTCTGCATAGCTGATCATTTGCTTTGGAGGGCCAGACTTTGCAGTCAAAGTGCCTCAGTCGGCATATCGGTATTTCTGGGTTCTGTACATTTACCAAGTTTATAGCAATTCATCCTTGAGTTTTCTGCTTCAGCATGTTGCCAAGAGAGACACTGATAGATAAAAAAGAACAATTGCACATAACCTCAATTACCCAAGGATAACAAGGCCCAATACACCTTTAAGATATTGGTAATATTTGTATCTATTCAGCTTTTTCAGTGCTAAAGGCAACAATTTATATCCATTAAGAGCAGACAGTTGGATGTAAAGTTGAGTCCTGGCATGCACCTCAGCCCTAGCTTCTCCTTGATGGGTGCCATATATCAAGCCATATATACTCAAGGATTTTGCCTGCTGCTCATATGGACATTTAGTCTCAGAAATGTCATTACACTCTAACGAGCGGCTTTGAAGCACCAGCTCTTCAACCTGCCCAGCTGCTTCTAGGACCTTTATTACTTTGCTGGAAAAACATAAACACGCCGAAATTCCTGAATTGAACTGAAACTCTGGCCTGCAGGTGATGCAGCCTGGTATTCTGCTGCTGACTGATTAAATGGGGAAGGTCACTTTAACAATATAATATCTCGAGCTGACAAGCTGATCATTGAGTCATCTCCTTAAATCTCTTCAGTTAATTTCTTTGCAGCACTCTTCAAGATTTGAAAATCAAAACCAAACTGAACCCTGATGGATTTATCCCCTGGAGTGTACAGCGTTTTCTGGATTTCCCTCCCACTGTGCTAAGATGTCACACACCATGGCCACCACTTGACAAAGCATCCCTTTTTAGGACAGTAATTAAGTGCTGTCCTGAATAGGAATGAATTTAAGCACATACTTAAGTGCTTTCCTGGATTGGGGCCCATGCAAGTATTGTAGCAATTAAGCACATGCATGGATGTTCCTGAGCAGGATGCATTGTTGCTCTGTGTCTGAGTGCAGTATAAGACTTTCCCTGGAATATGAGGTTAAAGCGACACTGCCAATGCCCCAGATTGAATACTGAGTACAGATGTGGTCTCCTCATCTCAAAAAAGATATACTGGCTCTAGAAAAGGTTCAGAGAAGGGCAATTAAAATGATTGGGGTTTGGAACGGGTCCCATATGAGAAGAGATTAAAGAGGCTAGGACTTTTCAGTATGGAAAAGAGGAGACTAAGGGGGGATATGACAGAGGTCTATAAAATCATGAGTGATGTGGAGAAAGTGAATAAGGAAAAGTTATTTACTTGTTCTCATAATGTAAGAACTAGGGGCCATCAAATGAAATTAATTGGCAGCAGGTTTAAAACAAATAAAAGGAAGTTCTTCACACGGCGCACAGACAACCTGTGGAACTCCTTGCCTGAGGAGGTTGTGAAGGCTAGGACTATAGCAGGGTTTAAAAGAGAACGAGATAAATTCATGGTGGTTAAATCCATTAATGGCTATTAGCCAGGATGGGTAAGGGATGGTGTCCCTAGCCTCTGTCTGTCAGAGGATGGAGATGGATGGCAGGAGAGAGATCACTTGATCATTACCTGTTAGGTTCACTCCCTCTGGGACACCTGGTATTGGCCACTGTCAGTAGACAGGATACTGGGCTGGATGGACCTTTGGTCTGACCCAGTACAGCCATTCTTATGTTCTTAGATTGAGGTTTTGTAAAAAATAAAGCCAAGGGTTTAATGAAAGTTAATTTGAAACATAATATTTTCACAACTGCTTTTAACGTCTGTGAAAATGGCTTGATGTACCAGTAATTTAACCATTGCTATGCAATGCCTTTTAAGGGGTGGCAAGGGGCTAATCTGTGTTTTTGTCAATCTCACCAGGTGCCTATCTGCATCTCTTAGACATCAAAATTCCTTTGGGAATCTGGCCTCCTGTCACAACACATTTTTGTTTAGTATAGTTCCAGTTTGAATAAAGAAGGCAATGGGTATTGGGTAGCCCACAAGAACCAAGAAATGAAACAGACCAATTTGGTTTCCTCATCTCAGATGAGTGAAATGTAAGAAGTAAGGCATAATTCAGTAGATTACATTTGTCAGGTTATCTCATTAATAATTAGAGATTTACTAACAGAATGGATAAGGTAAATCCTTTGAATCTGTTCATATTAATTTTGTCTCTGTAATTCATACCTTCTTATAAATTTTCTTCTGGCTCTTCCTAGTTTCCCAGATGCCACTAGATTTCTGATCAGAAGTTGTAACGCTTCCTTTGAGACATTATATATACCTTGTCTTTTGGGTGAATATTTGGCAGGTATATGGGATTATCATCAGTCTCTTATCTATCACACTGCAGATAGGTAAAGCATCTGTCCATAGATTTAATATTATTTTTTATTATTCTTATAGCAGTATAAGTGTCTGTCAAAGACAGCTCTCTATCCCAAAGTGTTTTCAGACTAATAATAAATATAATTATTAATAATTAGCTCTTCCATCTCTAGAATTCAAACATCCTTGCTAAAATAAGTATCATAGTGAATACCTACATACCTGGTTCTTCATCTGTAGATCAAAGCACTTTGCCAAGGTGATCAGTGTGAAGTGACCTGCTCAAGATCACACAGCAGGTCAATGGCAGAGCCAGGAGTGACACCTAGGTCTTCTGACTCCCAGTTCACTGGCCAATCCACTAGGCCATGCTGCCTTCCCTTACAGCTGATCCGCTGTGATAATGTTACAGTTTTGCTTTCACGGATTACCTGAATTTGTTCATCTCACTGGACAAGTGTGAGGCTAAACCCTTTTTTATGTTTTTCTTAGGGGAGCCAGTAGGAGGCAGCATATAACTGATTTGAAATAGACTCTTTTAACATTACCTTTAGTTAGCAAATTATTGTTATTATTATTGTTGTTATTGGAATTAGAGAAGCATCTGCAGACTTCAGTACCATGGTGCTAAGGAAAGCTACACACACATAACTCAGTGATAGTCCCTGCATGGAAGAGCTTACAATCTAAATATCAAATGAGACACAACAGGTGGACACAACAACCAGGCAAGAAGAGCACAACACACGAGGACAAGGACAAAGCATGATAAGCAGCAGTCAGCGCGCTGTTGTCAAGTGTTGTGCAGGGACCAAGGCAGGGTTAGTTTTAAGGAGGGATTTGAAGGGAGACAATGAGGTGGCCTTGTAGATGTTTCTGTGGAGCTCCTCCTTTGCCTAAAGAGCAGCAAGGGAAAAAGAACAAACGAGCTTGTTAGGAAATTTTACAAATGAGCAATCAAGACTGGCATCGTCTGTGGCACAGAGACGGGAGTTGACATGGCAATAGCAATGAATGCACGCCACTTCCTTCAATGCTGCACAGAGCCTGCAGAGCAAACCTCTTGATGGACAGTCCTAGAAATGGAAATATAATCAGGAGCTGTGCGCATATGTCAGAAAGAGAATAGACCCCATGGATCCCAAATCAGCATGAAACCTAAAAACTCACACATTTTGCAAAATATGTAAATTATTCTTCACTAAAAGGGATCTTGAAGAATGACTGTAGTGTGTACAGCACTGGATGGCCTTCCACCCTTGGAGTCTAGCCCCCCAGCCTCTGCTGATTCTAAATCCTATGCAGTCGACTGGAAATGCAGCAATGATTAACTCTCCCGGACATGGAAGCAGAAGGAATGTTATTTTTTAACCAAAGTTCTGTGTCTCTGGAGCCAGGGATTGAGATGAGGCAGCAACACAGGCTTTTCGAGAAGGGATCGAATCCCTGCCCCATTGAAATCTGTGGGAGTTTTGCATTGCTTTCACTGTGCCTGAGATTTCACCCCCTCACCAAGGTGATGCAATCTCCTGCCCAATCAGGACATAATGGAAAAACAAACTATGCCATTCAGTAGTTTTATATAAGTTTTCTGTTGTTCTCAAAGAGCATCTCAGACAAATGTAAATCTATTATGCAATCTTCATCTGAGTGAGTTAATCCCACCACAATAATTAGGGAGCGAGACAGTCTGTGCTATGGGCACATCTGTATCCCTGCTCAGAGAAATCACTAATGCTTTTATATTCTCGATGAGAAGGACAGGAGCCAGATGGCTTTGGGAATGAGGTCTCCGCATATAGCCGGGAAGCTTGCCTCCTTCCCCTTTGGAATAAAACAGATTCTTGCCTGAAGCCTCCTTATCCTGGCATCTGATTTTTCATTCTCTGAATGTTGTCAATCTCGGGTTTGTTCCAGGGCGCATCACACCCACTGCAACGTGTGAGGCATCGGCCCTCCGTTTAGCTCACCTCATCAGACCTGATTAGACATGTTGGGAGCTCCCCAGAGGAAAGACTACCAGCCCTGTCTACTGTTGGGAACTCACGCAAGCCGCACATAACCCACTCATTGTCTCCCTGGGTGCCACAGACGAGTCTAACCACTTAAAGTGGAATTATTTCTGGGTGGCAAACCATAAAGTTAATTTGGTGCTAAACCCTTTAAACGGAACCAACTATTTAAGTGCTAATGTCTCTTCCGGAGGTCTCTGCCAGACAGAGCAGTAAAGGGTCTGAAGCCAGAAAAAGCCTGTTGTTCAGTGGCCATGGTAGGAGACTGAAGTGCTATTGTTGAGCAGGGGCTCTATTAGGCCTCTAGTATTCCAGGTGTTAGAAAACATTGCCTGTTAGGAACTCGTCCCCTGGGTTTCTCACATTCGGATAGGCCCTCATTGGCCGGCAATGCTCACATAAATGCTCTGAAATGGAAACTGACATTTTCAAAGCAGAGCACAACCAAACGCACAATGCGCCTGCACTTGAGGAGCCAGCAGAACCGTACATTTGGAGCTGCAAGCAGGCATTAAATCAGCAGTAATAAGCCATCGAATAGCACTAACTCAGACAGAACCATCGGGATGTTTAAGTAGATGCACTGCCCATGTTCAGTTGCCTTTTGCTTTTGCTCTTTCTCATGATATTCCTTAGCCTTCCCAGGAGTCAAGGGGAATTTCTATTGCAGTCAATTATTGTCAACACAATTCTCCTCATTAATTTCTTAAAACAAAATTCATAACACAATAAAGCAGTAAAGGAATCAAGTGTTTGTGCAAGCACCTGGTCCTCAGAATTCAGTCACGCTCTCAAATGCATTTTGTTTATTTTTTAAATTGTTATTATACAGTGTTAGGTTTCAATGCACAGGCGAAGAAGCCTGGGGTGCTGGAACAATTTGTATAGTGGGGGTGCTGACAGCCATTTAACTGAACTGCAAACTCTGTAAATAATGGAAACCACTTCAAGAAGGGGGTGCTCAGTGCCCCTAGTTCCAGCACCTCTAGAAGAAGTAGAACAAAGGGCTACCTTTGCCTTCTCAGAAATATCGTAGAGCAAAATTATCAGTCCCTCAATGCCAGGAAATGGAGACTTGACCGCTTAAAAGAGCTCAAGATTTTCAAAAGCAACTAGTAGTTTTGAAGGTCTCCACTTTTGGGGTGTCCTGATTTTCAGACAGTGCTGAGCACCTGCCCTTTTAAAACCAGGCCCACTGTGCTTACCTCAGGGCACCCAGAATCATTAGTCACTTTGGAAAATCTTGGCCTTCAGGACTGGCCAGGGCCACAAGAGTTACAAATCTAAGTTTTGAAAAGTAGATAAAAGTAGTGTCTGCTGGTAAAGTCATTGGAATGCTGCAAAACCTCTAAAGCTACTGCAAATGCTAAATTAATAAAGTACACTCGTCGTTAAGCTTTACAAATGACGCTATGGAATGTTTGCAGCTAAAGATTTTCCTTCAGGTTAATGTTTTTTGCTAGCAGAGTTGTATATTATTTAATTAATGGAAAAATTATGATATTCCCATAAATTACATTTTAAAAGAGCGTTACGTGTCCTTGCTCAGGTGTTTGCTTTGTTTTGTTTTGCTAAGGCTAGTTCTGTTTCATGTTCCTAGCCATGTTAAAACACTTGTGTTTTTTCTTTCTCTTTTTCACAAAACAGTAAACACTCTTTAAACTGAAATAAATCAATGAAGTGCAGAGTTAGTGGGCTTATTGACTTAATTGAAAGCATGTGGGGAGCGCACTGGGCTGGGAGTCAGGAGACCTGGGTTCTTTTCACAGCTCTGTCACTGACTTACTGCGTGACCTTGAGCAAGTTACTTCAGGGGAGACTTTTGAAAATACAAAGGGCATTGCAATGCCTACTTACAAACATACGGCCGGAAGGGGCCTCCTGGGTCATGGAGTGCAGGGCCCTGCTATTGCAGGCAATGCTGTCATGTAATCCTGTTCTGAAACTTATCAAGCTCTATATAAAAACCATTTAGGTTTGTTGCCCCCAACAACTCCTGTGGGAAGTCTGTTCTTAAACCTCACTCCCCAAAGTCAATGGGAGCTGGGTGTCTAATTCCCCCCTTTGTGCCTTTGAAAATATCCCCTTCTCCTGGCCAGGTTTCCCCAGCCATAGAACAGGAATAAGGATACCTGGTCTCCTTTGTAAAGTGATTTGAGATCCATTGGATGGAAGGTTCTGTGCAAGAGTGAAAACTATTTTATTATTGTTGGTTTTGTTGTTTATTTTGCCCATCTCTCCCCAATACCCAGACTAGCAGTTAAATTCTTACAAGGTCTCGGTAGGTTTCATAAGTTCACAGAGAAGCCACTGAGAAAGCTCCTATGTGTTACAGAAGATTTGTCCTTCCTTTGCTTGCTCTGACAGTGTTGTTCCTTCATTTTGCTCAGGCTTGGCACTGATTTTGCTAATAAGCAGGAAAAAGAACTTTGCAGACTCCCAGACCTGTAACTGAGGGTCATTTCTGCAAATGCTGTCCCTGTCTCACTGAGTAGCTTTCACAAATTCTGGGTGACTCCCCTGGCCCAGGGGAGTTCCGAGTGACCCAGAAACATGACCAGTCAGACAATGGAATGGAATCAGCAGGAACCAGACAATGAATCCCAGAAAGAGGAGGGGGTGAAGCAAGGCCTGCAGATGCAGTGCTTTTGAGAGGAAGAATCTACTCCAAATTTTCCTGAACTAAGCTGGCAGGAACATTGTAACTTTCATTGGTTTCTTGTTTCCTGAAAGCTCGTAGCAGAGTCCTTCATGCTGTAATTAATCAAAGGCATTCATTGCCTCAAAGACAGCAGCCAGACTACTTTGAACCCTCTGATACAGCTACAGGCAGCCTGGTGGTGGTGCCAATTTTTAGCTGCTTTGCAAGGCACTCAGGTATTTTCAATTAATCAACAGCACACAAAAAAAACCTGTCTGCCAATATCCACAAGGGTGTCTCTCTGCACTGACTGTTGGTGCCCCTCTGTGCATTTACCCGTCCAGCCTCAGAGACTAGTCATGTGAACTAAACCAAAGAATTCTACTGTCAGCCAGTGCCACAGAGATTAAGGCTCTGGCTACTGTGTGGCGATAGCACCAGTGCTCAGCACCAGCACAGACAGGGAGGGCTCTCCGTATACGACCCAAGTGCATGTGGTTGTGCTGCCATGGCTGGTTCCTGATCAGGCAGGGATGGGGGCCATTGCTAGCCCCAGCTTTCTATTCATGGGTCAATTGTGTTGTTTCAAATCAATAAGCTCTTTTCTTTGACAGGAACCCACTGGCTTCCTTAACACATGTCCCCATGTCATTGCTGTTCTGTGATAGGCTGCCTGGTCCTGCCATTATGGAACAAGCCACTTTCCTTGCTGACGATGAATGAATGGCACATGGGTCAGAGGTTCGGGTCAGAAAAGTGCCCAGGAATCTAGCTCTTTATCCAAAGCCACCATCCAGCTGTCCTGATTCCTGCAAGTTCAGGCTGCAAAGCGCATGAAAACGTGTTTCCTGAGAGCATGGAGCAAACTCAGCCCGGCTCTGCATCAGCCGCTCGAGGGATAAACCCAGGCATAGGGCCCCTAACAAAAGCAAGTGCGCCCCAGGGTCGTGCCCATGGCAGAGTGTGCCCCCAACTTCCATTATACCAGTGAGCCCTGGGGATAGCACAGCCCCGAGAAGTGAGAGGTGCTGGCAGAGGAGGGGAGGAACCAGCACAGCCAGGGGATGTATCTGATTTAGTGATCTTAGCAGACTCTGGCAGCAAGTCTCCTATGGAGCCTGTTTGGGATTAAACCTGCTCTCCCCCCGGTGAAACCTCCCCAACCACAGGCTGGCCTCCGGGGTAGAGTCTGCACAGCTCTGTGCCAGCCAGGTTGAATCTGGCTCTGTGTCTGTGGTTCTCCTTCAGTTTCTGGCCAGAAACTCCGAGATGCACACATGCTCAGTAATAATAATGGGATAACATCTGCCTTGGGCTCTGAGGATCAAATGCTGGAGCCCTGACAAAGTCTGGGTAAGAGCCCCATGTGCAGGCTATCCCTGCCGAAGTGAGGGGGGGAACCTGGCCAGGAGAAGGGGATATTTTCAACCCACCCTCCCCAAAGAGATGAGCACCAGCACAGCTACTTCTATAACCTTCACACTTGACTGTGACGGAGGCCCCTCTCATCCCCCTGATGCAAGGTTTGGCCTGTGGAGCTGCATAGTTGCAGCTGTAATGAACACGAACCTGTCCTTCACCTGCCCCCATAATGCTCCTCTGCACTGCCAGGGAGAGGGCTGCCGGTGGCCCTGTTCTGCAGCAAGCAGTGGGGCAGAGGAATTCTCACAGCCTCTAACCCCATCCTCTGCACTGCAGCTGCGTTGTGTGTAAGGCTCTCTGCACCCCTGGACTAGCAAGATCTGGCCTGAGTTGATGAGATAATCGTCCGTGTCAGTAATCCCCCAGTTCAGGGTTCCAGATATCAAATGTTAAAAGGAGTTTGATGCAGATGCCAAATATCCAATAAAGAAGGAAATTCTGCTTCCCCCTCCCTCCCGCCCCCTGAATCCAAAGCAAGAACATCATTAATCCTCTAGTACAGAACTTCATGTCCCCTGCGTGTTCCCAACCACCCATTATTTTTATTTTTTAGCAAAGGTATGGGAGAACAAACGGGTTTAATCAAAACCATCCCCACCTCCCATTGTTAATAATAATAATGTCATTGCAATATTAAGCCAGTTAATTCTCACTCTCACTTTATTTGCTTTTGTTTTTGCACTCTCACACTGTATTTTCCAATTTAATTAGTTTCAGTATTTTTGATGGCAACAGGTCTCGGTTTATCTTTGCAGCTAATACTCCTAATTGTTTATCCTTCCTTCAGTACTATCTCATTAACTTTATAGGCTACCATTTCCACTGCATCTACAGAATTAATTTCTTCTGTGTGGTGAAGTTCAGCCTTAAGGTACATCTCTGAAACCTTTCCCCTCTGTCCTTTCTCATCCTCCTGTGCCTGAAGGAAGTAAATAGGATCTTGAAATGACCATTCCCCTGATGAAAAACCTTGGCAATTCATCATTTTCATAGCAATCTGTGCCCTTCCCAGGGTCAGACGTAGAATAAGAGCCGAGCTGGCTGCAGATGTGAGGACTGCTCATTAGCTGTGTGTAGATTTATTTATTTTACTCTCTCTGTTAACTGACATAACACAGAAGTCACGGACAGCACACACCCTGCTGTGGCAGGATGCCTCAAATCTGCCTGGGAGGGGACAATTATGGAGAAGGCCACTCCACTAGCCCATTCAGTCCTTGGCATGTTTGTTCCGATTGCCAGTGGCAACCAGGAGCCCTGCAACCCTGCAATCAAATGCTGTGATAGTCTCGGAAGCTAAGCAGGTTTGGAGCTGACCTGCGATAAGATGGATGATCCAGGTAATGGTCATTTCCACAGAGTCAGTCCTAACCCAAAGTTCCCGCACAGTTCTAGTAGCTCTGGGCTGCCGGCGGGGCCTTTCTGGGATGAGACATAAAGTTCTGGTCCGAACCTATTGCTCTTTTCACAAATGTCCTGGCAAGATTCCAGCCCAGGCAATGGCATTCAGCCCACTTGAAATCCCCCTGGGTGCGGTACCAGGCCGGAAGTGTTCATTTCCTTATGGAATGTGGAGCTCAACAACATTCAGTAGGAACTAACCACCACAGCCCTGGACCATGCTCCCAAACCTCTGCTGAAGTTAGACACGCAAAGTGCAGGATCTTGCCAGCAGGCCTCTCCTGGACCAGAAAAACTGGCGGCTGACCACCTGCCCATACTACCGAGCACTCAGCATCAAAATGCATCTGGTCAGTACTACACGCTTAGAAGCACAGGGGCTTAGTTAAGTATGTGGTTGTATGTAGCCATGAGGCAACTAGCTAATGTTATGTATGCACAGAAAGGGGGAGCCTGGTGGGGTATTTGTTTGAAACTTTAAACTCCTCCACATTATTTTGGGGCATTGTGACATTATTCAGAGCTCCAGCTTGCCTCGTCATTATTTTCTTGTCAGTTCAGAGAAAGGTGGTTCTACCTGAATGGCAGAGAAACTAGGAAGTGAAGTCTTAAGCCCTGCCTGTGGCTTGACAGCTGCACCTGAGTTTAGAGGCATCCAAATGTATGTCTCGGGTTGTTAAGCGCTTCCCTTACTTTTGACTCCCATTCCCTTGACTCCTAACTAGGAAGAAAAGGGTACATGATGAATTAGCAATAGCTCCCCGTGCTTTAATAGAGTGATAGCACTTTCCATTTTCGCAGGAGGATTTTCACCCTTTAATTTCAGATGACAGATGAAAATGGAAAAGAAGCAGCTTGCTGACAGGAACGGAAAAAGGTGTCCAGATATTGCCAGCTGTGGAAGCCTCTATTAGATAACAGCAGTGAAAATATACGGTAATGTGGCTAAGTAGCACGACATGCGTTCTCATCATGGGCACATCATTCTTCCATTGTTTGCAAATGACACACAGGCGGTGAGTGATGGGATGCAGCCCAGCCTCCAATGGCAAATGAGGTTTCTTACAAATGAACTGGATAGATTCACAGGCAGGTGGCTATACAATGATCAGTGTTTAACAAGGAAATTGAAAGGTCCTGTCAGGCATTTTTACACTAATGATAGGTCGTATCAATAAAAGGAGCTTGGTTTTTCAAGGTACACTTTTGATCTAGCTAATCAAGGAGGCAATTTAGAGGAGAAAACGCATGAGATCCTTCATGAATACAAATATGCTATCAACTTCTTTCTGGTCGGCATTCCTTATTTAAAATATAATAATAATAGTAACGATTTCATCGGGTAGGTGTTGCTCTCTGATGGTCAAATTTATTCCAGTGCAGGAGCCCAGCCTCACACCGTGCAGCCCTCATGTCACAGACAGAATTCTAGGTCCCAGTTCACCGCCTCTGCCCCACGGATCGTTGCAAGGGCTGTGGAAGGAAAAGAATTCTCCTCCCTCAATACAGTTGAGGTTCTAAGTCAGTGACCCCTTGTGTGGGTCTTCAAACCCTGCCCTGTTTCCTCACCTCATGCTGCTGTGGAACTTGGGGCCAGATTTGAACTAGAGCTGGTCATATGAACTAGAACTGGTCAATTGTTCTATAGGAACATAGCAACTGCCACAACTGGGGAGACCAGAGATACATGTAGTCCTATATCCTATCTCTGACAGGCCAGTGACACTTACTCCTGAGGCAGGTACAAGAAACGCCAGAATGAACATTTATAGAATAACCCTCTCATAAAAGAAGTAATCCTATGCCTTCAGATAGTCTTTCTTTCTTTCTTAGCCAGTGATATTCTCATTATTTAATTATTGACTTCAAACACCTTTTTTTGTATCTTGTCTTGAACTGAACCAGATTTCTGTATATTCATCTTTGAAAGCATTTGATGTAAAATTGGCCCACACAGTTTTCAGGCGGCGTGTGGTTTGTTATCCATTCTCTAAGGCTATTCACCATATGTAATTCATGGCATGCAGTCGGTGACCTAATTCACATGATCCTGTGAATTCTGCACTACTCTTTGCACTCTAGTTTAGAGCAATTATTTTTAGTTACTGTTAGTGTCGCTAATAAAAATTGTAAACTTCTCCCTCCAGTAAAAGGACCTATTAACACCCATTGACTTAAATGAGCGCAGAATCAGATCCCCAAAAGACTGGGGGAAATTGGGGTACTAAATTGCTCCAGGGAGAGATACAGTCTTTCACCTCCAGGTTACTTGATTCAGATGCAACTCAGTGGGGCAGGAGGGTTAAGTAGTAGAGCAAAGGATTCTGCAACCCCCAAGGAGCTCCTTTTAGGGAGTGCTGGAGTGGGTAAGAATATCTGTTTTGTAGAAATGAGAGAAATAGAAATTAGACAAAAGTGAAATTGATTCTTTACTCCTTTCGTTTCTCTTTATGCAAAACAGCAAATTTCAAAAAAGCTTCTAATATTCCCACTTCAAATGGGCATCACATTAGGCCTGAAAAGCACCTTCACCATGCACATTTGATAGCACTCTTGAATGTCCGGGCTGTGGCGGCGTCTGAAGCTGAAACAAGGCTAAGGTTTGGTACCATACATATTGTATGTGTTCAGTGGAGACAAGAATTTAAAGCTAGTTTTAACACCATCTGACTTCCACCTTTCAAACCCTTTTAGTGACTCCACTAATGAGTTTGTGCTCACAGATGAGATGTTCTGGCTGGAAAAAAGAATCACAGTTTATACCTTCCATTGATTGTTTCATCCCCTACATATGATTTGCACCAGGAGACGGCTCTGAAATCAAAACTCATACAGTAGACTCAGCACATGGAAATATTATTGCAGTTTTAAAGGTTATAGCTACTTCACATTTTTCTCCAAGTTCTCATTTCTACATTAATTTTCACTTCCAAGTTTGCTCTCTTCGGCTCTCTTTAGCTTCCCAATAAGATTCATAGCAAAAAACAGGAGGAGGTGGCATTTGAAATTAACTTTGCTCAGCCACATGAATTTTCAATGATTGGTTTCCCCTTTCAGAGTAGAGGAAGCCAGGAAAATGGTGAATATTGATTGGAGGTTTTCTTATTTCATATCTTGCAAAAGCACACAGAGGAAGAGATCCCAGCGCCTCTCCTGGCACATCCAAAGCTGTTGAGCTCAGCTCTGACACTAGCTCTGCTATCATTGTGAAGACTGATATGTAGACTAGCACATCAAGCCATTCCTCTTTGCTTCAGAATTCCAGGATTCAGTACAGCCAGCACAATAACTGTTTTTTGTTTTTCTGTTCTGGATACAGGAGTTCAGAAGCAGAGTGTACACATTAAAGCCTACATTAAATTATGCTTAGACAAAGCAGACACTTCCATTTAAGTCATAGTGTCTAATGATTATGAATTAGTTACATTATTTTCTGATTTTCTCTTGTGCACTAACCTCTCAGGGACAAATTCCACTCACATCTGTAAAGGTGCAACTCCCACTGATTTCATTTGCAGAGCTGAGAGAAGAATATGTCCCTAAAATAGATTTTTTTTCACCCTAAGGGTACCAGCTTGCAATGTAGGTTCTATACAGACATACAGTATAGAACCTACACAGAAGGCAGAGGAGTGGGAGAACGATGCAATGCATCTTTAATATTTATTTTTGCCTATTCAAATGTTCATGGCCTCCAAATGTTGAGTTCAGAAAGGAAGGGTCAGAAATTCTCCAGTACTTGTCTGAGTGAACCGAGATGCATAAGCGAGCTTTGCTGCAGGCCTTGGTGGGTCTGAGCCAATGTTTACTGAATTATATTCCATTCTTAGGCAGCTGTTAAAGATTCCAAAGGACAAACAGTTTCAGATTTGGGGGCAGGGGAAGGAGAAAGGGTGCGATGTTGTACAAAGCCCATGCAATTCCCCTGTGAAATCAAGACAAATCGATGGGTCTGGATCACTGCACAGAATCTCTCTCTATTTCAGCTGAAGTGCCAAGCATCGCCCTCCTAGTAAGTGTTGAATTAACTGAGCAATTAGGCCAATCACAAACGAGACAGTAACTTCTCCTACCCAACGCACACACTTTGGTGTGCATTTCATTACAGTGAAAAGTGCACGGAGGCCCAGTATTGTTACAAATGTGGAGAAAGTGCCCATTACCATAGCATCTGAAGTCACTCTAGATGACTTATATCCATTTACTAAGTATGAGGAGTAAATATATCATGTTCCATTACAGCACTGCAATGCTAAAAGACTGACATACTTATGGTTAATGCATGGGGCTGGCACTCGGGAGATCAGGCTTCAATTCCCAGCTCTGCCACAGACTCCCCATCTGACCCTAGGCAAAGCCTTCAATCTCTCTGGGACTCTGTTTCCCAGTCTCTAAATTGCAGGTAATAACCCTGCGCTATCTGACTCATAATGTTCAGGAATGTGTGTGAGGTGTTCAGCTACTGAGGTGAGGGACCCATAGAATTGCCTAGCTAGAGAGACCAGGCCTGTCGGCAGAGCACTGAGCATTCTAGACCTGGCCATTACCAAGAAGCCTGGACAAAGTGCTCTGACAACGTTTCCTGAACCTGCCCAGGCTCATGCTCAGATGCATTTCTCGCTGAAGTGAATTCTGGAGGTGGGGCCCTCCTGCCCAGAGTGCTCTGCTCGCTCAAGCTTCATTTTGGGGAATAGTTATCTTGAGCACTGCAGACAAATGCAGTTGGCCTGGCAGGTCAGAGAGGCAGAGACACAGTCTCGAAAGAAATCACCTGTCATAAGCAATCACTTGACAGCATCCCCAAGGTTTTCCGTACAATTTTCTTTGACCTTTAGTTAGAGAGACACTTCTAGGCAACCAATTTTTGTCAGCCCTTTGGAGAAACTTCCTTAAGACACGTTTGAGTCTATAGCATTTAGCTTGCGAGAGGCCTCAAGTTAGCCAGTCAAGCTGAGAAATCTCAGGTTATTTAAAAGCAAAGGCAAAGATGTACCATGTATAACAGGGGAACCCCATGTGGGGTGCTGACTCATGGCCTGCGGTTATGCCAGACCCATTCTCCTAGATATGTGTTAGCTGCCCAGTTTTAAAGTGAAGTTTATAATATCAAAACAATTAGGTTCAGTCTCCTTCCTGGGATTTAAATCTATGACCTTTCCACCTATCTTTTTATTGCCCTTGCTGTGCTCCTGTGTTTACTTGGAGTGATCCATGCTGAGGATGATTGATGGAGAGCGTGAGGGCCCACTGATTCTAAACAGAGACGCAGACACTTGTACTGGTTTCACCATCACCTCACAATTTACAATGGGTTTTCTAAGCACTCTCAGCCTGAAGAACAGAAATGTTTGTTTGTTAGAAGAAAGATATGCCATGAAGACACCTTACATTGCATTAGATACAGTCTAGAGTCATATTTTTTTCCATTTGAACTACTACATGGAAGGTCAAAATATGGAGTATTGTACGTGCCATATTTTATAAGATAGATAATGAACTTTTTGGTGGTAGCTTTAAAAAGATTCCTCTATTGATGGACATTGGACACTAGCAGGATCAGGGGAAGTGGGGACAATGCTTCCCTCCTATGCAAATATGCCACTGCTGTGTCTAAGCTGGCTCCTTATTTTATCTCCTGCTGTCCCTCTGTAATGCAAACAATAAGGAGATGAATTTTTAATGCGCCCTGACAAGCCATAATGCTTCAGAACTACTTCGGAACTTCAGAGCATGTAAAAGCCATGTCTGAAAGGAAAGAGTGAAGACTTTGGTTGAGGTTTTCAAAGCAGTCTTTGTGATTTGGACACATGACCCATTAGAATTACTGGAATTAATGGAAGACGTGTCTCTAAATCCCCTAGATTGTTTAAAAAATCTCAACCTCTGAGACAATTCCTGTCCAACATGTACTATATGCAAGCTGTGTAGAGACCAATATATATGTGCATGACATATAGAGACACATGCATAATATAACCTACACACATAGGCCTAGAAAAAAACTTTTCTACCAAAGTTACTTTAAACCTTTCACCTGTGCTTTGTTTCTTATCAGCAGTAACTGTATGTCCTCCACCAGCTCATTTCTCTTGGTCCTCACTGTATCCTTCATTTTGCTAGGAACTGAACCCAAGAACATCATGAGTTCCTGGGGTCGAATGAACCGAGCTCATTGTGTGCTCAGTACTCAGGAGTGAGTTCCCCATAGCCCTGATTACACCATGGCTTTGGTTAGGTTTGTACAGTCTGAAATAATAGTGCCGCAAGTTGGTTGCACCTTCCACGGAATCATACCTTGTTTGGCTACTGATCTCACCAGAGAAAATGGCTCTTTCTGAATTCCATTACCCGAATAGTGGCCACATGCTCTATTTTGTACCATGCCAGGTCTAAAGTGGCAAACACTGGCACTCTAAACTCCCTAATTGTCCTCTGCTTTCCCAGGAAATTGAAATAAGTATGAACACAGTGGGGAGTCTAGCTAACTAGGGGGAACACCTTGAACCTTATGCAGAAGGGAGCTAATAATTATAGGGGTGTCTGCCCTGCTTGGGAGGCATGGAACGGTATCACAGTATCAGAGCAAACATGATGACAGGCTCTGCGTCAGGAGGTTCTCTATGTAAATGCTGTGGTGTTTCTCTAACCTCTTATTGACTTTGGCTTCCAGAATCAATTTTCTTTATTAGCTGATGAATCTCTTCAAAAGACTTTCTGTACTGAATCTAGATAAATTATTTAAGCAGTAAATTGTTTCTACTCCAACTGTGTTACAATGTGGTGATTTAATAGGCTATAGCACTAGGTTGAGGTTTAGGAACAAGGTCACCCTGAATGGAACATCTGAACATTAATAGGAACACTAATAAATGATACCGAAGGCCAAAAACTGGTGTACATCAGAGGCAATTAATAGGAAACGGGTTTGCAGCAGAATACTCAGATCTGGCAGCATGTCTAAGAGGAAGAAGTAATAGGAGACCATGGCATTAATTATTTATGCAAGTGAGTCGCTGTGTTTGAAAGAACAGTGCAACATTTTAATTGGACAAGATGTGGTATTGTGGTGAATGATTGTACTCTGTCTATTTCATACCTGGTGAAATCTGAGCTGCCATCCATGTCTGTGGAATGTACCTAATGTATCTATGTGTCCTTGTCCTCTTACCCTGAGACTCCCAGAGAAACAGAATCTAAAGTGTTCCAGTGAAGGGAAGAGAAACATTAGAGCATGGTCAGCAATTCAAGCAACAGTAACAATGGTCCTCAAAGACATTAACCACTAACAGTGTCACCCTGCTGTATATCCACATACTCAGGAGAACAGCATAGCTTCAAAATGAAGGGGTAGCTACCGGACACACACACGCGGGATCTCTCATCAGCAGTGATAGTGATATCCACCTATGGGCCTGGTTCTCATTTCTTTTATGCCCTGTGACTCCATTGATTTCAGTAGAATTCCTCCTGATTTACACTGGTTCCACTTGTCATGGTCTGAGAAGCTTCAAGGCCAAAATTCTAATGTGAGAGAATTCTGCTTCTGAGAGTAATGTTGGCCCAACAGGTCAAAGCATTTGAATCTACGTTGATAGCTCACAATAGGAAATAATTGCACTAAATGGCAGCTGAAGAAGTGCATGAAGACAGAGAAAGGACTGCTAGCTACAGAAACACAGCTATTCGTACCAAGAACATTATTACACACCTCTGTGCTAAAATCCTGAAAACAAAGGACCACCTTCTTTCTCAATAGCCCATTTTGGAGATCAAAAGGCTAATAGATGTTTTCAGCAAAACAAAATACCATGGGGAATTCAATTTTTCCTAACTTGGCTTTTGATTCTTTGTAAACTCAAGTTAAACCTCAGATTTAAAGAGGTGTTTTGACCCTATGGAAGAAACGCAATAATCCCTCCATACGAGGGTAGAAGTCACTTGAATAAGGGATCTTGATGTCTTGCTTGAGCTTGTCCCTTCCCAGACATGCTGGTCTGTGTACATGTGAGACAGGAGCTAACTAAGGACCTGTTGAATGTATTCTCAAGAGCTGTTCCTGCTCTTGGAAGGCCAATATTTTAACACGAGTCAAATTGGACTGATTGTAAATGCGCTGGATCAGATTCCGTAGTGTGTAACAATAGCTCCGTGCTGCTTTGGTAGTGCAAAGCAGGATGAAATGCTGTGCCCACTGCTTTTCAAGACGAACGTTATTATTTCCATTTTTCTTTGCGCTCCACCTGGCTGTTTGCTGTACCCATCGGTTTTCTTACATCTTCTACTCACAAGGTAAACGCCTCTGTGGTTTTGTTCTGTGATTGTGCAGTGCCTAGCACAACGGGCTCCTGGTCTATGAGTGAGAACCCTAGGCACTCCCACAATACAAATATATTAATAATAGCAAGGGCATTCCCAGGTGCCATGTCAGGGCAAAAGGCCTGATTTCATTTGTGCTAAAGGACCTTTTACACCACTCTGGCAGTTTAAGGGGACCTTAAAGTGGATGTAACTGGACAGCTCTTTTGTATTGCCAGAGACTAAGTGTAAATGAAAATCAGGCCCCAAGTGTTTTGAGCTGACTAGTTAATGGCACAGTAAATTGTTGTATAGATGGAGCCTAATTATGTAGAGGAAATAGTGAAACCAACTCTGTGTGAATTGGTGTCAAATGGACAAAGAAATCAAACTGCAAAAAACCTATTCCCTTGTTTTTTAGTTAACTTCTTTGAGTTCTAGTAACTGAAACCTCTGGATTAAAGCTGAAGGTAGCAGCAATATGCTCCACATAATACAAATGAAGAATGGCCTTTTGGGCTCTTGGGAAATCATTTTTGTGTCCTTAAGCTGGGAGAAGTTTGTGCACCTCAGCTTACACAGCCCCTGTGCTCCCTAAGTATGGAGAGTCTGTGACTTTTTAATTGAGGGAAATAGCAAGTGTGCTCTATGCTCTTCCTAAATGAGTGCTATGTACTTGGCTGAATTTATGATGGCACTTTTGTTTTGCACTTGGGGATTAATGTAAATATATTGACTTGTATATGCAACAGGGCTGCTTCAGAGAACTCCGCTTGCCCTTGGCAGAGGGGATAAGCTGCAGGCAGCAATGTCGATTCATTAATTCATTTTTGGCACACTTGTTTTCTCTATCTAGTGAATTACTGTGTTTTTCTCAGACTGAATGACTAATACCTTATTGATTAAAGCATTTAAATATTTACACTTATCTTGCCTGGGTGCCTGTGCCCTTCCTTTTCTATTAACCATTTCAGATCTCAAATGACATTTTTACTCCTTTCTCTACACAATACAATTATATACAATCATCTACCTTTTCACATGTAGCTATAATGTCACTACTTAAGGCAATAGTGTGGGCTAGTGGTTAAGAGTGGGAAGCTGGAAGTCAGGAAAACTGTTTTTTATTCACCACTGTCACTGACTTTTTTCCCCCCTTGGACAAGCCACTTAATATTTCTGTGTCTCCATTTATTAAATGGGGACTGTGATACTCAGGTTGCTCTGCACTTATCAGTTCTGCCAATATCACATTTCACTTAGGGGGTGTGATTTTTTCCCTTGTAGTTATACCTGTAAAAGCCCCAGTGTAAACGCAGTTATTACCAGTGTAAAGGTGACCTACTGTGATGTAATTATTCCCCTTCCCATATGGGAATAGCTATAGCTGTGTAAAGTAACTTTATGCCATTATAATTATATCCACGCTAAGATACTAGAACTACTCTAGATTAGTTAAGGCAGTTCTACATGCTAGTGTAGATAAGTCCTTATCTACCTTTCTAAAGCACCTTGAGATTCTTAGACGGAAGGTAGTTTATAAGGCCATTATTATTACCACCAGAGATTATTAATTAATTATTGTGGGTATTATGATACTAGCATAATAATGATTCTGTAATCTGGGGCTGCGATCTCCTGAGAGTGAATTTGGACCATGTGATGGACTGAAATTAAAGGCCCAGGTGACGTTTTAGTGCTCATTCTAGATCTGTGTGTTACTTTCTCAAGTAAAGAAGAAAGTTTATGGGCTGGATAATAGAAACTCTGGCAGTTTCACTTCATAACTCTTTATGTAAATTGGATGTAAATGAGCTCAACCTGGGTCCAGTAATCAGCTATGAATAGAAAATTCAAAGAACACAACCAAACAAAACAGAATACAGATCTTTGGGAGGGAGAGAGAGGAGGGATGAAGCTAATGTCTTAAGTAACCCCTCAGCTCCTGGGAGCATCTGCACCCATTTGTTTTATTGGTCATTCTCTGTCAGTCTTTTAATATTACCCAAGCATCCAGTGTACATGGAGGGGAGTAGGGGTCCAGCGTGTGTATGTGGGAGGATTATTTGGGGTACTAGTAAGAGGAAGAGGTATGTGTTATGAAGTTGTTTGTGTTGGTTGTTTGGAGCAAAGGCACATGTGCTGTGGCAGTGTCTGTGTGAGTAGGCAGAAGTGAATGAAAATTTCGCCCTGAGTGCTTTGCTTTGTGTTAGTGGATCTGTGTCTTGGGGGGTGTTGTGTGTGCGGAGCAGGGAGTTGTGGGGGGTACGCAGTGGGTGCAGAGCATGTGTGTGTGTTATGCAGGGTGGTTGCAGTGGGGTGGATGGGATGGGCTGGGGGGGAAGCCATGTGCCACATAGGGTGGGTGCAGTGGATTGTACGATGTGGCCTCTGGATGTGCCATGTGTTATGCAGGGTGGGTGTGCTGTGTGTGTGTGTGCTGGGCAAACCACACTTTCCTTGTATCTTTGCTTGCTGCTGCTAGAGCAATAAAGGGGGAAAGGACAGGGAGGGGTGAGGAGAGAAGGATGAAGGGTCTGGGAGCAAGAGCACCGTAGCTCATTTCCGAGTGCCTTTCCTATCAGCTGCTGCTAGGGCAACCGGACCCTTCTGCTCTTCCTGCCAGAAGGAATGTACCAAAGGGAGGGGAAATCCCCCAGGAATGCGAATGACAGGGCACAACAGCCTGTCCCAGGGCAGCCGGTCCCTGTGGACAGAGGAAGCCCAGCACCCCTGGACCGGAGCAGGGGAGCCCCACCCAGCTGATTAAGGAGCGTTGGGCTACACCTGGCCTATGGGGACTGCTTGTGGGCAGGTGGAGGAGGGAGACAGCCTGTGCCCTAGGGAGGGAAAGCCACCCCAGAGCAGAGCTAGCTCCTGTGCTGGGTCCCAGAGCAAGGAGCGACTCAGCCCCAGCGGGGGAGCAGAGCTGACTGACCTGCAAAGGCCCCAGGGAGGGGTGGCCCTGACACCGGAGGCTAAGGATTGAGCTAGTGAGGCAGCATATGCTTTGGAGCGGTGGCAGAAACCTGGCCCCATGACAGGGCTCTACAGAAACAGCTCCTTCCTCATTGTCTTAAAGCCCCATCGATGTAATATAACAACCTCCTCAGCCCTTCCTACACTTACCCATGGCCAGGGGCTCTAGCTTAATGAGACATCCTGGCTGCAGACTGCAGGGCAGATACGGCACCTCTGGCAGGGCCTGCTTTACCCCCTTCCCTGGGGAACCTCAGGGGTGTGGAAATGCCTGACTCCCTTTTTGCACAGAGAAGGCCCCGGCCTCTGTGTGGACAGCGTGGGGGATGTAACCAAGCTGAACATAAGAACGTACGAATGGCCATAAGGGGTCACACGCTCCATCTAGCCCAGTGCCCTGTCTCTGACAGAGGCTGCTGCCAGATGCTTCAGGGGGAACGAACAGAACAGGGCATCTCCCCTGATCCATCCCCTATCGTCCAGCCTCAGCTTCTGGCAATTGGAGGTTTAGGGATGGCTCATTTGTTACTAGCTTTTGTGCTGTACTCTTTGGGGCTCTCTCCATGTGACCTTTGGGGTGCTTTTCCCCCTCTCCTATTTTCACACTTCCTAGCCAGGTGCACTTTCAGGCTCCAAGACGGACTCCCAGCATTGTTCCCCAGGCAGTCTCACAAGCTGACACTGCACTTTCCCGCAGAACGCTTCGTTTGGCCGGCATCCCATTCCCCGCACACAGCACATGCCAGACATTCATCCAGGCTCAGATTCTGCTCAGTCCTCGGGTACTGGAGCCTAATACGCACAATGGCCTCTTGCACCCCCCCACTCTACTTGGAGCTTGTTACCCTAAATAGAAGGCTGGCCCAGGGTCAAGTCCCTGCTTTGCTACAAGCGTCTCTTGTTTTCTCTGGGCCTCAGTTCCCCATCTGTACAATGGGGCTAGCGCTTCCCTGCCTCCCCAGGGTGTTGTGAGGGTAAAGATGGTGAGGTGCTCAGATGCTGTGGTAGGGGGGGACATTTAGATGCCCTAGGCTGTCTTGTGGTCCCTTCCCCCCAAATGTGACACTTTCTAACCTACTGGTCCTTTCCTCCTGATGAAATGTTTCATGGTAAATATTCCTAGTCCTGCTCTGAGGCCCATGGGGCACCGACACTCCCTCCCTCTGTGGTGACCACCTGTGAACATTCACAGTACGAAACGTCCCTCCAAATGTTACCCGTGTTAGAGGGAAGGAGGAACAGTGGACTGTCCTGAGGATAGACAGGGTCAGAGTCACATACAGTTAGATCCTCACCTGCCACTTTGAACTCGCTCAGCAAACACCCCTGTGAGTCAGTTTTGCCTCCTCACTTTCCGATGTCATCCACCCCCGCTGAGGACGTACAACATCCACAGTTTAAAATATGGAAAGATGCTGGCTCAAGAGCTCTTTTAAAGGGCTTGTTGATGCCAAACTGTAAGGACTCTAGGTGCGTGGGCTGGGCTCTGTTGCTTAGCAGTGCGTGTGGCTTTGTTTGTGCGTGCACACCCCGAAGAGTTAAAAGAGGAAACAGACTGCAAAGCTTCCAGAAAAGGTAATATTATGAGAATAAATAGAAACTACGTACTGTCAAGATCAGGAGGGGGAAGCTCAAGTGATGGAGACACACAATTAAGAGATGTAACAAGCAGCGAATGACAAACATATCCCACGTAAATAGGACTCCTGCATCTTTATACTTCTCCTCCTCTCTATCCATTCCCTTCCACAACTTCAGCACCAGCCTGCCTCCTGTACGTCACTTGATGTCACTGCAGGCACTATGTTAAAGACAGAAGTCTGAGGGTGAAGTCCACCCCAGTGACTTATGTGAATTTTAATTAGTTCTTTCCTGTACATTCCCAACTGAGTGGATGACCTAAGTCACAGAGAACTGGGGGTGCCTTCAGAGCCAGTGTAGAAGCTGTAAGCACCACCCACCCCACATACATTTTTTTTTTAATTATTTCAAGCTCAGGCCTGTAAGGCCTAGAGAGTCTTTCAGGCCTGGGCCTTGTGCGGCAACTTGGCTTGACTAAAATGTAGTTTTCTGAGCAAAACCCACCTTTCCTTCAGATTCAGCTGTTACGTGCTGTGGATTCATATTCACAACCAAATATGATTTGGCACGCTACACTCATTTTTCATAAGTATTTAGCAAACAAAACATTTAAAAAAGCCCAGCCAAGTGAGGACAACAAGATTTCTCTGTAAATATGATGCATGGCCCTAATTATCACTTTAGGGGAAAGCAGTGCAAGCTACCTGATTCATCAGACAGGCACCTGTAACAACCCCAACATACCTGGGTTTCAAATCAAACTGGTTCAGAGGTTATCCATCTGGATATCTGGCAAGTAAGATTTGCCAATGGAGGAAAGCTGCATATTTCCAGTACTAACGCTGTGGATTTCGATGTTATGAGAAATAACAAAAGTCCATTTTCTATTAGACCTTTTACTAAAAGCAAGTACATTCCACATGACCTTCAACTGCTTATTCAATTAGCCTTGAAATAGACAGGATAGCTGTTGCCAGGTTATTTTGTAGAAATCTTGATCAAGAAAGCAGTGAGGATACATGCAACTTATCAACAGAAGATATATCCTGATCTCATCAAGGGGTTTGCATGCCTTAATCCCTTATCATAAATAGCAGGGGTATAAATTCATCAGTACCGGGGATACAGATAATCTTGCAAGTTTCAGCCATTTGTTAATTAACAATAGGTCTCCATGAGCAGTCAGCAGCTGGGTTCCTGCTCTCACTGCTTTAAATTCTTCCTTCCTGATTTTTTGTTTAATGTTTGCACATGCGCTGAAGGGCTCTTTCATTGCTTAGTCCCCCAGAGGGTATCAGATGTATCTATTTTCAACTAGCAGCTTCTCAGAGCTGTTTCACTCACTGCAGTTTAGAGAAAGCGGCAAGAAACATGCCAAGGCAATACATTATGAAGTGAATAAAGGACACTACCTGCCCCAGAAGCAGCAGAGGTTAGCAATTAACTTGAATTGAAGGACTAAATGTAAAAGTATATCTATATATCTAGTTGTATACTTCAAAACCAATTTATCTGATAACAACCGCTCAGACATGCCAGCAGCGGCTTTGAGTGCGAGTTCATCAGCTAGGCTGCTTGGGAGATCACGGCCAGTGATTGCCCTGTCACTGTCACTTCTGGACCCACTAGGAAACCAGAGTGACAGAGATTGAATGATCAGAAATAAATGTCAAGCAATGGGGAGTCACCGTGGGGGTTTTCAACAGAAAGGGCCAGGCGTGCCATAGGTTCCTGGGGGAAAATAATACTCAGCACTGGACTATTTTTTTTTAAGAAGCCAGGTATTTAAAGCTCTTGAATTTGGAAAAGCAGCAGAGTAATGAAGTGCTCCCTCATAGTACACGTCTCTGTGCTCAGTGAAGAGACAATGAAAGCCTTTATCAGTATTGTTATTTATTATGTATGGCTTTTTATAGCACCGCCCACAAGCAGGGCATTGCTATAAAAACTAAAGGAAACTAAAACAAAGCGGAGGCTCCATAAAGACAAAAGGCTTCTGATTGGAGAGGGTGCAGAAAAGAGCCATAAAATGATTTGAGGGATGGAGAAAGTGCCTCACAGTGAAAGACTTAGAAAGCTCAATCTGTTTACCTTATCAAAAAGAAGATAAGAGAGGTGGCTATGTTACGATATACAAGTACCATTAGGGGGTGAAAATACTGCATAGAAAAGGGCTCCTTAATCTGGTAGAAAAAGGCATAACAAGAACCAGTGTCTGGAAGTCGTAGTCATGTTCAAATTAGAAATGAGACCCAAAATGTTAACCATGAGGGTGATTGACCATTGGGACCAATTCCCAAAGGAAGTGGTGGATTCTCTACCTCATCATGTGTTCAGATCCAGACTGGTTGCCTGTCTAGAAGATAGGATTTAGTCACACACAAGTTATTGGGCTCAATACAGGTGTAACTTTGTAAACCCGTAAACTTTGTACTGCCCTTGTCCCAAAAGTGGGCAGAAAAGTGCATCCACTGGGCGGTCTCTGCCAGCAGGGGCTCCGGATGTAACTCCAAGCTGCCCCATGCTGGCAGGTCCCCCAGGGAGAGGGACAATGCAAAGGCAGGATGACCCACCCCTTTGGGCCCGGCTGCTACTGCTGGAAGTCTGCTAAGGATGGAAAGTGTGCCCGCGAGGAGGAAGGTCATGGATATAGAGGGGTCAGTTCACAAGCACTGAAAAGCAGCTACCACTGGGGTACAGCTGAGTGTTCACACCATACAGCTATTTCATACGTCAGCTTAGGGCAAGGAGTGAAGAAATGAACTGTAGCCAATAAGGGTATGTCTGCACAGCCCACAGCAGCGAACCGCCCAGCCATGTCGACAGACTTGGTTAGTGAGGCTTGTGCTACCAGTCTAAAAATAACTGTGTAGACATACCCTAAGGGGCCAACTTTCAGAGTTGCTATGTACCTGCAGTCATTATGGATCAGCAGCAGCCTTAGCTCTTATCTAACACAGAGCAGCTCTCCAAGCACTTTACAAAGGAGATCAAGATCATTATCCCCATTTTACAGATGGCAAAACTAAAGTTAGTTATTTACAGGCTGATTGTGTAAAGGGCTGAGCACTGACAATTCCAGCTGAGACTGCAGGGGGATTTTGGAGAGGCAGAATAAAATAACCAGCACTGGGATTTTTCCAGGGCAATGGAGCTAGCACCACAACTCATGAAAAATGCTGGAGATTATTCAAAGGCTATAAACCATCAGGCTTTGTGCATTGGCATCTTCATCTCATCCAGAAAGACAGCACCACGTGCAGCACCACTCTGCACCCCAAGAAAGACACTGGGCCAGTATCAATAGCAAGGGTCCAGTGCTATCACTACCACTTTCCTGAAGTGCATCTGATGAAGTGGGTTCTAGCCCACGAAAGCTTATGCCCAAATACATTTGTTAGTCTCTAAGGTGCCACAAGGACTCCTCGTTGTTTTTACTTTCCTGAAGGTCTCTTGTCCAAGGACTGATTCAATTCAGCTTGGTGTATATGTTTGGGGTTTTCTGCAATTCCTAAAGCCTGAATTCTCACCTCTGCTCTGCCTGAATTTAAGGAGGATTTTTCATCACCACCGAGACAGTATGAAAAATATTTCAGACTGAAGATGAAAGCAAAGAATGTTGCTCATCTGAGGACTTCGATAATACAAAGTGATTTTCCATTCTGACTGGAATTTGACTGCTATTTCAGCTCTCTGGACTCACAGTAGTGGGAAGGCAACCCATTGAAAACAAATGAACTCATTAAAAGAAAGAGAGAGGGACACAATAATTAACTGAAATTCTCAAGAATAAAATGATCACAAAAATAATTTGGGTTTTGCAATCTCGGTTGCATTTTTTGCTGATCCTGTGTTCAAGCACTCCTGTATCATTTACTGACTGTACAAACCTTAATTGTAATGGTTGGATGTGATCCAAAATCCATGATGTAGAAATGATAAGTAACTGGGTGCACAAATTAGAACAATTATATCTAAATCAAATTCAATTCATCATGTAATCACAAAGATCAACATACCAAAGGGCGCTCGCAGTAAATTAAAAGCCTGAGAGGTAACAATTGAACAAAGTTCCTGAGGAGTGTGACTGGAGATGAAAAAATTGATTGATTTATTTATTGCAGAGTTTGGCAGAGCTCTGGGAACTCTGAAAAATGTGAACTTTCATTTTACCTGTAGAAAAGCTTTTCACAGCCTAAAATTCCTTTCATCACATATGATATGAGTCTACAATCATTCTGCTGAGCCTGCCGTCCCATCATTTTGGCAGCTGGCAGATAGAACCCTACTCCAACCTACTCCTACCCCCTTACCAGGAAGCTTGTTGAGAAGTGCAATACTTTGGGCTGCCTGTCATCTTTCCTAATGAAGAAGCAGCCTGCTGTGTGAAGGGGACTATAGCTATATGCATATCCAGGGGTGGAAAATGATCAGTTGCTCCATCGAGATGGCATAACATTGCAATTCCATGAAAGGAAAAGTGACTCAGAAGATGATGAGTGATGAGTGTGAACACAAAAGTCGAATGGGCAAGAAACTTCATATACTCAGGCTGAGCTGACGCTCTTCATGTCTGTCAGCTTTGCACTTCATTTGGTAGCTGCATTCAGGTTTCTCGCCATTATCCCCAGGGACTTACTTGCTTTCTGGATTTTTTTTTCAAATGTTTTTACAGTATTTTTATTTTTAAAACATAAAAGGAAAGAAAGTGGAAATTAGTGGTGTCCAGGCGTCCATTACGTGAATTCTTTTTGCCTTGGCTTCTGTGATACCTAACAAAACCCCTTCTCTGCCCCACTGCATTTAACAGCAACATGTGAGGAGGGTTCATGCCACTGGGCACTGTCACATGGGGTTGCAATTCTGGGGTCAAGGGACACCTCCCCACTATTCCACAGGCAAACAATGGTCAAGCCCGATTTTTATTTTTATTTAAATTTGTTGGTGCTTGTAGACGTGCAAGGGGCTCTTTGTGCTGGCAAGAGCCAGGAACAGTGCACCAGAGACACTGAGCTTTGGTACTGTGGAAATGAGCCGTTGTCACTAAGCTGAAGATTTGCACATGGGACTATTGATTTCAGATGCCACAATATTTAGAGGCCCAATTTCAGATGTTGGACAGGGAGCTGATTGTCAGAGGGCAAGTGCTCAGCACTTTCTGAAAATCAGCCCCCTTCATGGTGTTTCAAGCTGGGCACTGCAAAATCATTAGATGCTTTTGAAAATCTTAGCCTACATGCATGAGGCCCCCTGTGTTATTATTTCTCAAACCGCCCTGAGTGAATTCCCAGTGGCTACTGTGTCTCCACCAGTTTTGATAGGGAGGGTGTCACCCAAAAGCTAGAGACCTCCACCTGTGCCAACAGGGCTTGGTGGGTTGCCTATGCAAATCGGGGTTCTATTGATCTTCAGAATGTGTGTCCAGCTCCCACTCACATGCCCCACTGACTCAGTGCATTGACCCAATAGGATTGCTACATAACGAATTAATGAAACACAAAGAATTGAGGCCTCTTCCAATATCACCTCTGGGTGGCTTGCCTATTTACATGGGATTGGCTGGGGGGATTGACGGGTAGTGTCACAGTGCCACCACTCAGCCATGAGCTGCTCATACTGCAGTGGCTAGGGTACTTTTGTACTGGTGACCCCTTTCACATAGCAAGTCTCTGAGTGTGATCCCCTTATAAATTAAAAACACTTTTTATACATTTAAGACCATTATAAATGCTGGAGGCAAAGCGGGGTTTGGCGTGGAGGTTGACAGCTCGCAACCCCCCATGTTATAACCTTGCAACCCCCTGAGGGGTCCCGACCCCCAGTTTCAGAACCCCTGGGCTAGGAGGAGACAAGACAACACTCGCTTTTTGGTTCAGAAATAAAAGATCTTCCTTTATGTTAATACACAGCCAGGATCAAAGTTCCATCACATTGTGAAGAATCAAATTAGAGCATTTCTAGAGACATATCAGAAGGTAAACAAGCAATGTGCTGTAGGGCTCACTCAGTATGCAATAGCTCTTTTATTTCCCCTTAACCACTAACCACATTCTGTTTGATCAATTCGCAAGAAAGCATCTTTGCTATGGGGCACAAAGCAAGTGGCATATAGTAAAGGCGAGGCAGTATTTATCCCAGTTAAAGATAAGCAAAACTGTCTTCTGCAGTTTTAGCCATTAATAAGAGCTACATCAAGTGTTTTGCTATAGGGCACTTACCTGGCTCTTGTTGATTTGCTGTTTTGTATGTGCTTTTTTTTCTTTTTTTTTTTTCCAATCTTCTTCCTGCCATTAGAAGTTTATTGGATTCTTGTGTTTAAAATTGCAAGCAGGTACTTTGAACTAGTGTTAGTTCTTTAAATATATGCTGTATCTTCATGTGTCATGAAGCCAAGCACATCAGAAGCTGCAAAGTAATAGGCAATTACTGCTCTTAAACAGACAAGGCACTCACTAAAAGAATGTGCTGCATCTTAAATTATCCATAAACTCTCTAATAGTGCTTCTATTAATACCTGATTTCTGGCACGTTCCTAATTATCATGTTCCTTATCAAACCGCCACCTTCCTCTGACAAGTAAGTGCCTGTGCAGAGGAGAAGAGGACAGGCGAAACTGTTAAACTGAAATCTGTTAAGTAAACATGCAGCTAGGCTGCTTGAAGGCCTGCGTGATTGTTTAGCAATATGCACAGCATTGTATTACTGTGCCACAATGTGTCGGGGATGACAGCGTTAGCACAGGAATTTTTATCTCCACAGAACTAAAAAAGCATTTTTACATCAGCAGTGCTGAGCTGAGCCTAGGGTGACCAGACAGCAAATGTGAAAAATCGGGATGGGGTGGGGGGTAATAGGAGCCTATATAAGAAAGAGACCCCAAAATTGAAACTGTCCCTATAAAATCAGGACATCTGAACACCGTAGGTGAGTCCATGCTTTCCCCGTGGCCACCTCCAACAATCTCTCATTTGGCCTCCAGTGTCTCACCCATTATCACATAGCATGTCATTTTGTACTCCCCTCTAAGTGCTCATTTCAAGGAGGAAATATTTGGAAGCATCACAAAGACAGTAATGAGAATCTACACCATGCTGTTTTGTCAAATTCTCCATGGCTTTTCCTTGTGCTCTTTGGCAGGAGCCAGCCCCTCTCTCTCTTCAGAAAAAAATAAGGTGCCACCACTGGCTCCCCCTGAGGTGCTTTCTGTTCTGTGCATTTTACAAACATGAGCCTGATTTGGAAAATGCAACATGAAAAGGAATAAAGTCACTAAAGTTTGGTTCCATACAGTCCACGGTGCAGAGCTGTCAGCAGGAGGAACATGCACGCACTGTATTTAAGACCTGGTTAGAAATGCCATGCTCCCTTCCTCTTGAACCATTACACACTCCAGCAGAATGAGAATGTGCAATTCATGTCTCATTAAATTTTTTTTGAAATATTATCCTTTTGCCTTCTCTGCATTTCCTCCCTATTAAACAAAACTAGAGCTTCCTTTGGAGAATACAAGCAATTTGTTACCATAACAACACCTTTTCTCTCCCACTCAGCGAAGTTTAAATACCAGCTTCCCTTTGACTGTATTTTTCCCCCTGGAGACTAACTGCCACCGTCTCACTTGCAGAAGTAGCTGTGGTGATAGGCAAAGAATTCCTCTCCAAAGGCTGCTGGTTCAGGTGCCTGCCAGTGTTAATTCAAAGTGACAAAATCTCAGGCTGGATCCATCTGTACATGCAATTATTTCCCATGTTTTCTCAGTTTCACACACTGGCTCTTAGCTCTCCTTAGCTGCCCAGCCACCTCAATAATTTGCGCATCAGGGAACAGAGCCGTCGAATGGTGTTCTGCCAATGTGTTACTTGGCCACTATCACCACCAGTCTCCATTGTCCGGTTTACATGCTGAACGCTTTCTTCTGCTGTTTGACCAGCTTTAGTGACAAGGGTATTAATTAGTCTGCACTTTCCATTTAGCTCATCCACATTACTGTGAGGGCCTGTCACAGATTGGAAAGCTCACATCTATGCTCTCCGGAACCTCTTCGGGATGGGAATCAGGATGGAAAACCATTTTTTTAGAAGATTTCGACTATTTCCTATGCTCTGAGAACAACTTCCCGTGACATTCCTGATCCCGTCTGAAAGCAGGGAGTGCAGAAGAACACGGGATGTTTTAAAAAGGGAAACGATTTATCAGATATTTTCGAACTTCAGAGGAGTTCAGCATTGAGTCTGAGGTAGGGAGAAGGTTTGCACAATATTTTTACACTACCTGAAGCAGGGATGGGTCTGGTTCAAATAGCCCCCAAATAATTATGTATGGTTCTCCTCTTTCAGTCATTAGTAGCAGTAGTGTTTGGATAGGGCCAGCATTCTGCCAGGGCTTTTACAAACCCAAGGTTAGTTGTAATAAAGGAATTTAACAGTAGATTGGTCAAAGGGCCCTCATTTCAGTAACTTACCTGGGAACATATAATTCCACTGAGAAACTGACTTCCGTGGTAGCCTCTATTTTTCTTTGTGTCAAGCAATAATCTTGTCTCCATTCCTTCCTCCTTTCAAATTACCTAGTCAACATATGTATCTAGTGTGGTCCCAGTTTCTTATTTATAAATTAATCCTGATGAAACAGTGGTTCTTAAATGCCAGTAGCTTTGATTTTTTTTTCAAATCAAGATGAAAGCTCCTCAGACCTCTGAGATAAAATATAGCTTAAGAACTATGTTTTTAATGCACTTCATGTAAGAATTTTTCATACTGCTGTCTGTTATAATTCTAGATCCTGCCTCTGGACTCTTGCTGTGCAATTATATAACCTTGTTATGTAAACCTCAAAATTAAATGCACAGAGTGAATCAACTAAACTAGATTCACTTACAGAGATCAAAACCATCATAACACGGCCAACGGGACCAAGGCCAAAACAGCACAGTGAGGGAATTCAGTTCAGTCTCTAGAAATCAGAATCTGAAAGAAAATTGATATAGATATCATTTTAAATATTAAGAGCCACTGAAGAATGTTCATGAGATGGCTGATTTCACGAGGGACTGGATAGTAGCTCACAGGGTTGGAAATGGCCAATGGACCCTTTCAGCTCTATCTTCCCAGTTCAAATCCAGCCTAGGACAGTAGTGACTGACAAGTGTTAGCTGTCTGATAGTTCTTCAGCTGGTAGTCTCCGTGCAGATCTTGGAGGACTGGTGTCCTGGCAGATCACAAATCGTTCTAGCTGACTCTCTTCCTGATAGCCTGCGGCTGAGGGCCAGTTGGCATGGAAGGTAAGCCACCCTTTGCCAAGTCAGTCCAGCTCAGGGACAAGGCTGTGTGTGCACAGATCATGTACAGCTAGTCTGTGCAAAAGTATCTTGTTAGCCTGCTCTCCATTCTTCGTCATCTCCTGCCTGTGTGCTTGGGTCATCCACCTGTTACATCCCACGTCTTTCCGACGGCAAGCTCTTTGGCATATGGGCTATCGCTTATTATGTGGCTCTACCATACCAAACGTGGTGGAGCCCCAATGAAAGTGAGACTTCTTGGCACTAGAAGAGTCTGAGGGAATGAATGAATGGTGAACTTGTGCTGTTATTGACCATACCGTCTACTTGCATCCGAAGAAGTGGGTATTCACCCACGAAAGCTCATGCTGCAAAACATCTGTTAGTCTATAAGGTGCCACAGGATTCTTTGCTGCTTCTACAGAACCAGACTAACATGGCTACCCCTCTGATACTTGACACCGTCTATGAAGAGAGAGAAGAGGCTTCCTTCACCCATGCTGTCACTTTTCACCTCCACTCTATTAAAGTAATTTTATTTAATGATGGCCCATGCATTAACAGCCATGTAAACTGTAGTATAGTATTATATTGCATTATAGGACAATGTATTTGGTATAAAATTTTACAAAATCCTGCAGCCTGTGGATAGCTCATCATTTAGGGTGACGTTTTTCCTTCTTCAGAAGGCCGTAAAAAAGGTCAATGCCCTAGTTAGTCTATCTCCGAATTACCTTAGCTTTGGTGGATTTAAATCAAGCTCTGAATGTTTTCAATGATTTGTTGATATATCAACTTATCAGTACATGACAGACTGTACAGAACATCTAGGACATTGCTAAACTGGCCAGGAAAGGGATCCATAATTCCGAACCAGTGGTCACTGTGTTGGAAGCTATAGCATAGACAGGATATAGACTTTAGGACCAGGGTTAGAAAACACTGCGGTAAAAATGCTGGAGCCTTATTCACACTCCCAGCCAATGGGAAGCTTACCAGACATTGAGATTTGCACATATGTAATTATGGGAGAATTGGACAAAGGGGTGTGAGACGCACAGAATCAAAACCTAAGGGAGGGTTTAGTTTGAGACTGTCCAAGCTGTCTAGGGATCTAGACACACAGCTCCCATTATAGGGGAAATCCCCTCGTCAGTTTTGACAATCTCAATGCTAGTCTGTATCAGCTACACATGTGGATAAAGGGAAGTATACAACTCTCATAGCCAAAAAATGTAGGATGTCCTGGTCAGAGCCACCCTCTGTGATACCATTTACCCAAATGAAATCAAGGAGTATTGCATCAGTGTGTGACTTATCCAAAAGACATAAAAGGGATTGACAGGAAGAAATATTTACGTGGGCAGGGAAACTGATACAGAATATCAGATGCTTAAGAAACTCTCATGTAAAAGAAAAAAACATTTCTGAAAATACAGAAGGCAGGCAAACTGAGTAGAAAGAAAGAAAGAAAGAAAGTCTTCCTAAAGCCTGATACAAAAAAACATAAGAAATAAGAGAATAGAATTAGGTGTTTTCAACATCTCCTTTTATAGTATCAGATTATATTGATTTGCTGCAATCAATTATCAGCTTTTCACTTTCAGCAGCCAAAGAGCCTGCGTATAATATGCA
Source organism: Mauremys reevesii (assembly GCF_016161935.1). Lineage (NCBI taxonomy): Eukaryota > Metazoa > Chordata > Testudines > Geoemydidae > Mauremys > Mauremys reevesii. The sequence continues at coordinate 17,458,735 of NC_052643.1, read as the reverse complement.
GAAGTGGGAAAATACTGCCAAACAGCTTCCATGCATATTCATTCAAATTATTAAATACATTTGCTTCAGCTGTTGTCACACCCCTTTTGTGTTTGCTTTCTGAAAATATCCTAGAAATCCATCTTTGCTAGGGTGAAAATATATAAATAGCTCAAAAGCTTGAATATTTACTAGAAGCAAATTTGGAATTGCAGAATTAACCAACAACTGTGCAAATTTTGAATGTCAAAGAGAAAATTTTATGCTTGAAAATACAATTTGAAATTGAAACTTTTGTTGATGTATTCATAAATCATCCACTCGGGGAATGGAGACAATGCTATGTGACTTGTGCAGCTAGGCAGCACCGCATAGATTTTGAATAGTCTCAGCGAGCTGCTTGCAAAGGATCTGGACACCAAGAACTATTCTCTGAAAAAAATTCATGAATAATTTTGAATAATGAATGAATTCAGGAATTTAGCGACATGTCCACAGACAATCCACAAACAGAAAAAGGTGTGGAATTCTGTGTATAAATTTCTCACTCTCTGTTGGGACCCCATTTTCAAGGTATCTGCATTAGGGTAGCCCATTCTTCATTTGGGTACCCAAATGCTCATTTTAGGCACCTAAGCCCCAGTTTTTCAAGTGATTCCATGCAGAAAATCTCACAAGATTGAGGTCTTTCATGCTGATTTGAGCACCCAAATTGGGAATTTTTACCAACTCCCACTGAAGCCAATTGGAATGTTGACTCAAAGAAGAGTTGGACCAGGCTCTAGGGGCCAAATTTGAAAAATAGGCTCACAAGGATTTTCAAAATCTTCCAAGTGATTTAACAGCATAAGTCCTCTTAAAAGTCAAAGGGATCTGTGCTCCTAAATTATTAAGGCACCCTTGATACTCCCTTTGCCATTGTATAACCCATCAGAATTCAAGCCACTATCACCTCATGGAAGAAAGTATTTGTTCAAAAATCAAAATCATTTACGACGTTAGTAGCTTTCCATACCTATGAGAGACACAACTTCTGACAGAAGTTTCTGAAAGAAAGAAAGAAAGAAAGAAAGAAAGAAAGAAAGAAAGAAAGAAAGAAAGAAAGAAAGAAAGAAAGAAAGAAAGAAAGAAAGAAAGAAAGAAAGAATTTGGTCTTCCCTAAGCCTGATGATAAGTCCATAAATGAAATTAAAATACAATTAAAATGGAGGGTTTTGTAAGTGAACTCATAAAAGTCTTTGATGGGAAAACACTTTATTCTTATAACTTTTTTATGACATCTATTCACATTTTTCCTTTCATCATGAATTTTTAATGACTTGTAATTTTTTTTACTAATTCATTTTTAATCCTCCACAAGACAAATTCACATTCTAAGGAAACTCCCTTTTCAAAGCCAACTATTGATGGCACCGTTAAGAAAGATGGTCAACAAAGATGTACCTCAGCACGCAAGAGTGCTCTGATGCACTAGGTCAATAAAATGTCTTCCAGAGACTGTTGATAAACAAGAGATTCCTTTCTGCATGCCAGAAGATGAAGGGGAGCTGCAAGCACAACATACTGTAATCCCCCTAGTCCACATGGTGCGCTGATAGCAGAAGCTGTCTCCCAATTATTCACTGATAAATGTAACCAAAACAAGGCTCTTCAAAGGGACAAAGATGCTTTAGCAGGGCATCAACCTCTAACTGGACAGTCAAAAGCTGGAGGAAGATCCAGATAGGTCATAAATTCAAGATTCCCAGCGTTGGACTTTAATCTTCACACGCCATTCCCATTTTACCCATGTGTGTTTGTGAACACACCTTTAAACATTGATCTGTATGTGTTATGTGTCCCCCCCCTGTGCCAAATCACCAGGCAATGTGCATCTATTACAACTTTCATTTAGATCTGGAGGTGGCTGGTTCAGTCCTTAGGGTGTGAGCCAAGATTTTGGCCATCCCTTTCCCTCACCCTCACCCACGCTACCAGATAGTCCATGCCAGTTATCACGGTGATTTTTGCAATGTGAACATTCATCCATTAGGAATTGGACTGAGACCCTCCAACACATTTCGCGCACCATGGCACACCAGAAGACCAGCAGATAGAAACAGTTTCCCATAGTGATAACCTGGACTGAATTTACACTGGTAACCTGTGCCCTGTGCAGTCCTCCATTCCCACATGCCTCTACTTTTATTAACAGGCCTATATATGTTATGTAGTTTAAGAATTCTTTAATAACTAGCTACATTTAGTATATACCTGTGGATCAGGCCCCAAAAATGCTATCTATCACTATATTACCGAATTTGCCAAATGCCTTCCATGGGCTTCACCTAGAGCATCGTTCCTTAAATGACACATATTTTGTGCCTGTGCATTGGAAAGATTGGCAGTGCAGTGAGGAAAGCGTCAGGTCCCAGTACTTCAGCGCCACTGCCAGCTCACAGCTGAAGTACACACAAGAAGATGAAACCCACACCCTGGCACCACAGCAGTGAGGTAAAAATGATTAAGGAGATCGTCCATTTTTTGTATCCCTCACTAAATGTCATGCTTCGGGGGACTATAGCCAAGAAAAGTTCAAAGTAATAATATCAGAACTCTGCTTCTCTTTTCTGTGTGACATTTTATTGTGATATGAAATAGCAGAGGATAAAAGCACTAATGGGGATATTTGGTTCCTTCTTTCAGTGAGCATTTTAAATACAGACTGGCTGTGACTCACATTTATTAGGATATATGCAAATCTTTAAGGGCCTCGTTCACAAAGCCAAGCCAGGGACACGCATATTTTTTTGTGTGGAATTTACTCTGTGCGAGGAAAAGCCTAAAAGAGGATTACCGCCATCCAAAGTGTCTGCTATCCACCGCTCTTTGAATCATTATACCATTAGGCTCACATACAGTGGAAGACCCTATTCCCCGGCATGGAACAAAAACCATATTCCCAGCACAGATTGATAGTGTATGCTTTCCAGAAATGTCCATAAAGCTAGAAAGGGAGGATGGTCTTCTGGTTAACATGCTGCCCTTCTGTTCTCAGCTCTGCCTTAGACACCCTGTGTGACCTTGGGTGACTCATTATATCTCTGAGCCTCAGTTCCCCATCTATAAAATGGGCATAACAATCTGTCCTTTCTCCCTTCCTTTGTCTGTCTTGTCTATTTAGACTGTAAGCTCTTTAGGGCAGGAACTACCTCTCTCCTACAATGGGACCCTGATTTCAAGGGATCTCTGACTGCTACTGTAACACAAATAATAAAAGACAGTGATACCAGAGGGTGACAAACATGTCACATTAGTTATCAGTGTGTCTGCCCTGAGGTCCTAGAGACACAGATCTGCTTCCACTGCGGATGCTATTTGAAGAATGTCCTGTCTGCATATATTCCAAAAAGAAGAAACATATTCTAGCCTTATATCCCCAACTATTACAAAAGGGCACCAAGAAAAGGTGCTTTAATTATTGCACGAGTTCTTCTCTATCATCTCAGCCTCTGTTCAAATGTTTCCTGGAGAGTGTGAGTCCCTGCAATAATTGGATGCATATTTTCTCTTTAGTGTCTGAAGTGATTAGCTTTTCTGTTCTTGTATCTCTGTAGCCACGTAGTTAGTGGTTGAGATGGGGATCCTGTTTGGATCAACCTTTCCAGTCGGCACTCTTCCCTGATGACTGAGCAAGGCTGAGCAAGCCCTTAGGGAAGTAATTAGTCCATGTCACAAATCCAAAACCACTTCAGAAGCATTGGACCAAAACGCTCAGGGAAAAAGCACTCCCCACCATACTGAGGGCAACAATCCCACCCTGGCATGTGGAGAAGATGAAATGCATGTGACTTTAGTGTATATAAAGGTATTTTCAATGCCTAATTTCTATAGGATCAAATCCTGTCACCCTCATGCAATCCTCACTTAGGCAAAACTCCACCTTGGCCACATATTTCTTTGATTACATGTATGTGCTTATTTTAAATCAAAAAGAGCAAGCGGCTACACAATAGAAAGGAGGCAAATAATTGAGCTATAAAATATAACTTTAATAAGATTTGGCTCCTTTTAATGTTTATGGGGTGAGTTGATTTGTGCAGGTTTTTTAACTTTCATTTCAGGTTGATTCCTATCCTAATTAGATGCTATTATTGCACTCCTACAAATAATCTTTCGAACCAAAGTCCATTCTGCAGAGAGTGATCAAAGGATGGTTTAATTAAATTTTCATGTTTAATTCTCTACTTTCATTTCTGCTGTCTCTTTTTGTCTAATAAATGCTATCAGAGGAGAAGGAGGAGAACTAGCTGAATGGTGCAGACCTGTGCTGACTGCAGTGTGTTTTAGGGTCTGTTCCAGAGCCCAGTGGGAGTCTTTCCCTTGACTTCGTTATGTTTAGTATCAGGCCCTTGTACCGAAATGCCTTGTGCTGTAAGTTATAATCTTTTCCTTCCAGGGGCTGGGCCAGTGATGACCTACAAGGATTTCCTCCAATATTGTCTGTGATTCCGAGCTTCAGTGCTCCCATCCTCTGCCAGCTTAAATATTATACTTAATTTAGGGCAATAACTTTTACATTATTAATTGTCTGCTACACCAATAAATTATACATTTTGTAAATGAATATTCAAGTCGTAATTCAAAGCAGCAGATGCGAAATGAAAATGTTCACACACAAATACAATTCTAAATCATGGCTTGTTTTTATTTTTATGGGAAAGGAGGAGGTAAAACAAGATGAAAATAATCACCAAAAAGACGGCGTGGGATGGGAGGGGCAGGAGACTATGTTTTAAGGGGCTTCTCAGCTCAGGCTCCAATTTTATGTCGGCGGTTTGATGAACATGAACCCCCGAATGTTTGTGTGCAAGTGGAGGAGGTCATTAAAAACTTCAGATTTTACTCACCATCTCTCTTCTCTTCCCCGCGCCAAGTCCCACGCGGGATGAGATGGGTGTTCATACAAAGTATCAGGGTGAGCTGAGGGTTTTATAAAAGGAACCTAGGTTAAGTAATCAAAATGACAGACACCGTATCTGACTGCTAGGAAGGTCTCGATGACTCTGTGAAGATCACTTCCATGTGCGGCTGTGGACATAAACAACGTGGGGCCATAATCACTCCTGCCAGATCTCCACTGGCTTTGTGGCAATTATCCCAAGGATGCATTTTGACCCATCGCTAGAGGGGTAACCAAACCTTAGGCTTCAGCACTTCTTTCTGTCCCCTCAGGTAACTGAGAAGAGATTGTGCCTCTCCTGAGCAGCGCTGCACAGATCGGCTAGGTTCATTGTGATGGCTCTTATGGGGCAGGGCTGCAGGAGAATGCAGGCAATCTCCCCTCCCCTTGCACAACCCCTGTGAAGGTCTCCCAAAACATCAAGTCCTGTGCAATGGGGAGTGTGGTACTGGAGACCGTGCCTTTAATGGAGCACAGGGTCTGCTCACTCCTTCGCTCCCTCTTCTTGGTGGTGCAGATCTGCACAGCTCCCTATCTCAGGTGTCATGAATGTCACAATCTAACCCCAAGGCGCTAGGGACAATGGAAGGTTGAACTTTTGATGCCCCTGTGTTCAGGTCACTGCTAGAGATGGGATGCAGGATTAGAGGGACCTACAGTCTGAGCTGTTGTGGCAACTAAACTAAGCTTGTGCTTACAGTGATGCTATGCAAATATTTCCATCCTTGAAAATTGGATTGGAGAAGTCATGCTGCTGTCCTGCATGGGGCTTTTCATTTGATTCAAGCTGAAATTGTGTGTGATGCATGTACCTTGATAAGGAGGCAAACTGGTTCCAATCTGTACAGTGTCACACACAACTGTTTAGTTTTATGTCTCCTAAACATCCAAGAAATGTCCCATTCTGTTACATCTGGAAATTATCTGGACTTTATAAGAAGTGAGACCCCAACCCCAGGAGATGGAAGGTTTTGCAGTCTGTACTATTGTTAATGAAAAATAAATTACAGCCCCATACTGTGCAGTATGCATGTAAGCCCTTTTATGAGCAACTTACGTTGCTTTGTGGTTGGCTTGCTGGGTAATTTTTGTCGTTTGCATGTTCTGTATGTTGATCATTTCAGCCCTTCCACATGGATTAGTGACACTGTATATGCCGGAGAAGGGGAAGAGTTAGTCAAATCAAATTAACTGACTTTGACAAGATCAAGACAGTGCAATTTACTATCATAATTCACTGAATATATGAGGGCATTCCAATCACTCTCGGAAAAGGCTGGGAAATATTTGTTAGAGTTTGGGGAATACTTTAGAAAAAAAAAGTTTGCAAATATTTGCTGTGTTGAGTTAATGTCCACTTTATGTTTGTTTTTCTGCACATGCAAGTGATGATATTTTTCTTTTAGCAAAAAAAAATGCTTGCAAAAAACTAATTTTGAAGTTGCACCCACAAGATCTCCAGGAAACTACATTTTATATTTGCACATAAGAAATCAAAGGCTAGAAAGAGTATTGCATGCCTGTCCTGAACAAACACAATTAACCAGTGCATTGCAGCCCTGGATTGCTCACACAGACCTATTCACACACAAATGACTGTTAGAAAAGCTTAACAAAAAATAAATTAATAATTTAAAAGAAGAAGTCCAACAAAATTATGACCTGTTTGTGGATATTCCAGGAGAGGAATAAGAGGCTACTTGCAGCTCTTAAATGAGTCATTGCACATTTTTTCACTCAGCTCTACATTTCACCTGTCTTCACACACAAAAATATGTAAAGACCCACAAAAAGGCTGCTTATTTATGTCACCTTCTCCATCAGCTTCCTAAACCATGAATGAGATCACAGCAGCAGACCGCAGAGTTTCCCCCATTGCTTTGACAATTCCATGAGCTACCCAGGTATCCACAAAACCTGGCTATTGGTGGAGGAATAGAATGTGATAACAAAATCAATATTCATTGCTCTCATCAGCTATCGCCAAGGGAAAATGCAGTAATTGAGGCTGAAAGATCTTAAAAACCTTCAGTGCAAAAGGCACCTCACATGCCTGGCTGGAATTGTATGATTTGAGGGGACAGTAATAAGAGGAATTCCAGGGTGCACAAGGATATTATTAGGCTTTCAGATAATCTTTTCTTCAGAGAACAGAATGTAAGGCACATGTGCAGAGAGTCTCCTTTCTGAATGCAGCCATTGACTAAAGAAAATCTGGTTTTGACATTCAGGGAATATTGTTTTAATCCCTATTTCCTGATGTTCTGTAAGCCACTGAGAAGCCCCCTCGGAGTGATGCATGTTCGACTGTAATAAGAGATTGATTTTGTGAATAACATGCATGGTTAATTAGAAAATAAATCCTACTCAGTATTGATTTGCTCACTCACTCACACCACACTTCACAGCCTTTGGGTCCTTTAAACAAAAAGGGTTTGTGTTGCTTCCCCTCTGGAGTGAGACTGGGCTGAACTCAGAGTCACCTTTGCCAGCTAGTTTCCTTTGCAACAGGCCAAAAAGCCCAGATCAAGGAAAGAAACATGTCACTGTCAAGGAATGAATTAAATTTTAACAAATTTTCCATTTGCAATTTTTTTTTTACAAGAGAAAAAATATATTGCTGATTAGCAGAAAACACACATGCTCATTTCTGAAATTAGGCCTTCTGAGTCCAACCTGAGTTATTGTTCCATCTGGCATTTAACTGACAGAAATGTAGAATAAAGCAAGAGTATCCTTGCTTTAAAGTCTGATGTTACTAAAGAATTCGTCAAAGTGACAAGACTACAAAAGCCATGCATTACCACTTCACTATTCCCTTACCATTCACGGGAGAATAATGCCTGCTCAGAGTTGCATATGATCTGTTTCAATTATTTTTTAATTTACATTGTGGTAAAACTGACAGTAAAGGAAAAAATCATGCAAAATACTTTCTATAGCTCTTGTTATATTAAAAAGCTTCCCTGCGATGAATACTCGGTGTTTTCTGTAGCAACCGATTAGTTAACGCGTTAGAAAAAACACATTTGCATATAAATATCATTTCAGCTTCCGATATGTATTTTCTTTCTCAGTTACCGGTTGAATCTTGCCAGTATCTCTATGGAACAGGAGATAAAAACATACAAGTGTCAATATATCACTTCTAGGACCATATGTAAATAACCTGGAATCACTCTACTGCAGTGGTTTTCAACCTTTTTATTTTGCGGACCCCTCAAATATTTCAAATGGAGGTGCAGGCCCCTTTGGAAATCTTAGTCATAGACTGCAGACCCCCAGGGTCCACAGACCACAGGTTGAATACCACTGCTCTATTATTTGACACCCTTGTTGTGGTTCTTTACTCACATAGCTCCCATCACTCGAAACAGGGGATGAAAGATAAAGGAAAGAAGATGTCCAATCAGTAGAGGAAAAGGAAAAGCAAGTAGTTCTGCCAAGGAGACTTTGGATGAAGTTTTGGAGAAGCAGAGTCTCAGAACTGTCTTGCCACAGAAGGAATAACATATGCAGTGGGAAATTATGCAGGCTTTATATGCTAATCATTTGCTGCTCATCATTAGTTCACAGGAACTATTCACGGGAAGAAGCACAGTTACCTCAGCAACTGTGTGTCAGTGCATAGTGCTTGGTCTGTGTGAAATATGCAAAGAGCAACTTCAGGCCAGGACCAGCTCAATGAAATTCCTACTGACTCACCCAGTGGAAAGTCACCTTTTGCTTTACCTTGTAAAATTGATGCCAGTGGACTCCCAGGTTCCCAGATTGAATCTCAGTTGAGGTAAAAAGCAGAGACCTCCCAGATGGCAGAGCATACTAGGGGGTTAACCCCCCTGCAAAGTCAGTCCATAGGCTTCCTAATATGACTGGAGCTGGATGGAAATTTTTAAATTAATCTTTGTTGTTGAAAAGTGCTGATTTGTCCAAACCAAAACTGGGCATGAAACAGGGTCATTTCTGACAAACTCCCCGACTCAAACCATGTTGAGGAAAAGGGTTTAAAATGTTGCAGCACTTTCCAAATGAAAAATTCCAGGTTTCCAGTTTGAAATTACATTTTGTTTCCAAATTTAAGCTAATTAGACTGAAAAAAATGTTTAAAATGGAAAAAACATTGAAGTTGAATCAAATGATGAAACTTTTTGATTGGCTGAAATAAAAACAAATCAGTTTTTGGTGCATGAATAGTTCTGAGAGTTTGACATTTCATCCTGATTTGAGATGGGGGAAAATGTTGAACTCTAAAAAAATATTCAGGGGATAGGAATGCCATGTCCCGTCCATCTTTATGACAATCTGCAGATAGACAGCTATCTTCCTTGAGAAATCAGATGCTCCTACCTGATGTACACAGCCAGGGCCAGCTCTAGAGTTTTTGCTACCCCAAGCTTTCTTCTTCAGCGACACTTTGGCGGCAGGTCCTTCCCTCAGAGAGGCTTCTGGGTACACGTCTGGCTCTGTTGATTTGTTTCCTTATTTCCTCGTGCGGGTATCATAGTTTTGAGAATGCGTGGTGAAGATCTTGTAGGTGTTGGTCTCTGTCTGAGGGGTTGGAGCAAACATATTAGGAATGGCAATATACAAAAACCTGTACGACAACACTTCAACCTCGCTGGACACACAATAGCAGGTTTTAAGGTAGCCATCCTGCAGCAAAAAAACTTCAGGACCAGACTTCAAAGAGAAACTGCTGAACTTCAGTTCATTTGCAAATTTGACACCATCAGCTCAGGATTAAACAAGGACTGTGAATGGCTAGCCAACTACAAAAGCAGTTTCTCCTCCCTTGGTGTTCATACCTCAACTGCTAGAAGAGGGCCTCATCCTCCCTGATTGAACTAACCTCGTTCTCTCTAAACTGATTCTTGCTTGCTTATATATACCTGCCTCTGGAAATTTCCACCACATGTGTCTGATGAAGTGAGTATTCACCCATGAAAGCTCATGCTCCAATATGTCTGTTAGTCTATAAGGTGCCACAGGACTCTTTGTCGCTTTTTACAGATCCAGACTAACACGGCTACCCCTCTGATACTTGACAGCATGTTCCAAGGCGATCTAAGGCATGCAACCAAAGCCAGAAGCATGGGGACTATTCCGTAGAATCTGAGAGACCAAAGGAGAGTTTTGTGTCCTGCATCAAGATTAAGATCCGGTATGCAGGTGCCGAGCTGTGGAATTCTATGAAAACTATCTGGCCACCGCCCATGAAAATGGTACTTCTGCTGAGTTAAGCCTGCATTGATTTTCACTATTAACCTTTCCCCTGGATTTCCTGTCCCTTGCATCATATTCCTCTGCACTCTGGTTCACTAATATTGATTTTGAACAGATGAATTGTCACATTCCGTTTGAGCTGAAGATAATTCCATCTACTCAGTCATCTTTAAAATTGTTAGTTAACTGTCCCTGTCCCCAGTTTCATTTTTCTTTAAGCTTTCTATTAAATTAAGCCGCTAGCACACACATTTTAATTTTCTCGAGTTACAGCTGATATCTCACTAGGCTTTGACATCTCATGAGATGCTGGGCTGTCCCCTAACTTCTTGCTTGTTTACTTTCCTTCCTTCCTTACTAACTAACTAACTAAACTAGCATGGAGGAATGTCTCCACAGTTGGCTCTATATAGTTCACTGAGGCTGAGCAAAGATGCAAGTGATATATTGGAGCTATCCATCAAACTGGAAAGTGTTTCCCTGCTATAAGTCTCGCTGGTGGTGGGCTGAGATTGAAACAATCTAGAAAAGACTGATAGAAAAAGCTTCCCTCTGCTCTAGTTATTTGAGTGCTAAAGATTTTAAGGATGGCCCCGCTCAGTTAATAAAGAATTTGAAATCTTCTGTTGGCAGTTCTGGTCTGCACACTGGCAAGAGACCGAGAGCCCTGTCAATCAATGTCAAAGCTGTGCAAGGAATGATACATCTACAGGGAGAAATTATTCCTTCCCAGTTGCGTGGTGCTGTGTTTTCCAGGTCAAATTATATTATATTATCATTAATGCTAATAATCCCTTAGATCTATTGTGTTCCTTTCCCCCAAGAATCTTAAAATGATTTAACCTGCACAATGTCCCTGCGATGTACTTACTAGTCCCATGTTGTGGAAATACTAATATGCTGCGGGGAACGTTCATCCCGGTGCAGAGGGCCAGCCTCAGACCGAGGTGTCATTCAAATTACATGTAGGGTTTGCCTCGGATTTAATTGATGTATAGACTTTGTGCTGGCCCGCTATGCAGGGGTGAGTCTTGCTCAGAGAGGTTAAGTGATATGCCCAAGGTCACAAAGCTAGTCAGTGGGAGAGCCGGGGGAAGCAGAACCAGGGAACCTTGGCCTCTAGGCATGCGCTCCAAGCCTCAGACAAGCTGGGCTCAGTCCTCCGCTGTGCTGAGTATACAGTTGGCACAGCTGAGAAGAGGCTGGGGGTAAGTGAATCTAAGGGCACCTCTACACTGCATTTTAAAACCCATGCAGCGAATGTCAGAGTTCAGGCCTACAGACTGGGCTTCACAGGGCTTGCACTATGGCACTAAAAGGACCTGTGTAGACATTTGGGCTTGGCTCTGAAGCCCAGGGTGGGGCTTAGCTCTCCTTGGCCGCTTTTCTATTCCCTTGCTCCTGGGCTGGCCAGAGGTCAAAATGGCCTCCATGTAACTTATATCAACCCTTAGGCGTCTCCAAATTACCCCACTTGTGGCCAGTTGCTGCACCAGCTGAGATCTAGCAGAACACCAGGCACCTCTGCTTCTTCCTGCCTCTGGAGTGCCCCTCTCTACACCCAGTGTCTCCCTTACACCGGGGCAGCGGAAAATGGGCAGCACAGAACCTACTTTGTTTTGGAAACTCTGGTTCTGAGCACCAACAGGTGAGTCCACGACGGAGCCTGGTGTTTCATCATTGTCAATGCTGTCCTGTCTGAGGTGGCAGAGAGCTGTTAAGAGAACCAGCCATTGCAGAAATGTTCCAGAATCCTAATTTAACAGAGATCAGGGTGAAATCCTATTTCCATTGAAGTCAATAGCGATTGACTTCAGTGGGGCCTGGATTTTAGCCTAATGCTCAGTAATTTATCAATTTGCTAATGTTCTGCATTTTAAATTTTAAAATGTTTCTCTGATGCTTCAAAGCATTTGCACTTCTACAAAAATCCTTCTCTGGTAAAAGCAACTTTTATTTTTAGTCTTGCTTTTTACTTAAAAATCAAGAATTCCCTTTGGATCAGACTGTAAGCAATGAATTGCAGAAAAACTTTCTCTCCAACCTCATCTGAATGATGCACATCCTAGGGGGTGGAAAATTACTGAAAACTATAATAGTAAGTAACAAAGAAGTCTTAAATCCAAGCTCTATGGCCATTTATAATCACATCAAGTATGATTCATTTCACTCACAAATCCTGCCTCATTCTCTCAATGCTGCTAAAATGTACAATTTCAAAACCATTGCAAGACAAAACCTCTGCAGTAGAAGACAGAAATTCAGATCTCGACCAACGATAACCTTGAATTTTAATTTTTGCTTTGAAATTGGGATCCCTTTTGGGGCGGGGGGAAATTAGGCATATTTGACAGAGCCCTAAAATGTGGCTTGTGGTTCCTCTTGCTCCATGACTGTAGGATCAGGACAAGTCTGATCAACTACAGGCTTTTATTGTCATAGCACTAATAATAATCGTAATCCTTAGCACTTCCATATAGTTCTTTATGTTCCAAAGTGTTAGGCAGACATTAGCTAATCTCAGTTGTTGGCAAACTCACCCAGCAAGCTGCTTCCATTCATCTCTCAAACAAATGGGTCAGTCATAATATTTGCTGATGTGGGCCCCAATCCTGCACATGTTTTTGCATATGCTTAATGTGACTCATGTAAGTAGGCCCGTCGATCTCAATGACACTACTCATCTGTGTAAAGTTAAATGTGTGGATAAGTGTTTGCAGGATCAGAAGTTAGACTGTCATCTCTCTGGGGTGGGAACCTGCCTTTGTATTGCAGCCTGTATAAATAGTTGGGGCTTGTATGCTATACCGTAATGCTAATAGTCATAATGTGCCTGTATTGGTACCAGCACAACTTATGTAAAACTTTACCCCTGCCCGTTCTCCACTTTCCTACATGTTCCTCCAGTGTTTTTGTACTTTACCACTATGGGCAGCAGGTGCCCCTTTTATAAAGGAATGCTCATTCTAATTCAGGCCTCACACTGACACCTTTCCCACTCTTATTTCAGCTGTGCAGAGTTAATGGAGCCTTTGTTTAAATTTTCTATTTTTAGCAGGTAAGATAATCATGCTGGCCTCATTCAGCTCCATACATCACCGCCAGATAGCGGATGGCAAGGTCAGACCCCGGGGAGTGACTGTGGAAGGCAGCTGTGAACAATGACACATGAAGGCAATAGCTTGGCCAGAAGGCCCCCACACTGAGCTAATACCGTGAGAGCAAACGAAGGCAGGACTCACTGCGGGATGGAGATGTGGCCTGCATGCCTCAGAGGGCTGTAGCATCACGCTGGGAAAGTAATGTGTCTCACTGGAGACACATCCGTGATACAGCGATCGCTCAGGAGATTCAGCTATGGGGGGCTCTGGTATTTTGCCCTTTTTTAAAGGTATAGTAGAATACTCTTGGTTTTGTGTGTACCAGGGGGTAGTTACCACCCATGTTGATGGGCCACCCCCATTCAGTATTGGAAATAGGCTGTTTTTCTTTTGCAGTTTGTATGCAATGTAAATATTGGATGAGACCAGCGCACTGCCTTGTCGTGGACAAACACACACGCACCAGGGGAATGGGAACAAATGGCTGTAAACGTTGCTGTCAGGAAGGATTTTGCTCACTGTTATTTTCCGATTACCCATTTTTCAACAGTCATTTAGAAGGTTGTATTTTATTCCCTTCTTCCAACCTTCAGTAGAGGAGGAAGATGCCTTTAGAGACGAGCTGCTGTTGTTCTGTACCTGAGATGCCATGGGTGCAGGGTGGATCACTCTGGGCTCAGACATGGGCTCCACATGTCTCAGTGGAACTGACATTTGATTTAAGCTTTAAAATCCCTCTCGCCAGAGGGTTCCCATGAGATTCCCAGTTTGAGCCCCAGGCTTAAATAGTCCTGCTAAGTCTGGGGACCTATCAGAACCTTTGGAAGCTGATTCAAACTCTGGGCCATCAATGGTTAATATGTGCCAAGTGCTGATCTTCAGTCAGTCTATAAATTGTAGCAGATTAACGGAAAACGTGCTGAACCACTGAAGTGATGCTGCAACGTTTGACACCTCTTCTGTGGGTGTCTGCAAAGTGCAGACCTGATTCTCCATCATCCTCCACCTTGTTCATTCATTTACACCAATGCAGCTGGGTGTAAAACTCTGCCATTCTGAGCTGATATAGCCTTTCACACCCAGTGTACACTAGTGTAAATAACCACACGCGGTGCAGGACAGGAGAGAATCCATCTCTATATCTCTTTACCTTTATTCGTTTGACACAATTGATCAAGTTTAGTTTATTCTCTTGGTTTCATTTTGAACTCACAGGAAGGATGGATTGAAAGCTGAATGTGAGTGTTCCTTTCCGCACAATACTTTCCCCCACATCCTTCCTCTGCTGGTTGTTTAAATAAAAGCAAAGGTTGTTAACAAAGCGGTAGTGATCTAATGAACCTCACATTCTCCAGCAATAAGTGAGCAACTTACTGTGACTCTGGAACTTAAATGGAGCAACCCCAGGGTCTGTAAGACAAGGATAATTGCCTTTGACTCAGAGTCTCAGTTGTGAGTGATTCAGTGAGTGAGCCAAAAGAAAGTGTTTGCCTGAAAACAGGCGTAAATCTCTGAGAAATGTTCAGGATTCTGTGTATTGGGGCCATGCACTTCAGCTTAGTCATGCTCCTGAAAAGTTTTTCTCAGTAAATGCGTGACTTTCCTTTACAGTCAAGTTAAACAGAGACTGCGCATCTGAAACGTAAGGTAACCATCTTCTAAGGAAAACTCAGACTGATCATTGACCTAGGTCTTCAAAAAAGACTCAGTCCGGCCCCTATTGAACTTACTGCAAGAAACTCCATTGATTACACTTGGATCAGGATTAGGAAAATGTAATATATTTTCTGTGATTTTTTTTGACCCAAACAAATAAGTTTTGTTAAAAAATTCATAAAATGTTCCGAATCCTCAGTGAAACAAAAACTTCTTAAAAGTTCAATCTTTGTTATTTTATCTCCGCCGCTCCACCTCACCCCATGCCCCACTCCACCCACCCCTACACATTTGTCACCCTTTTTCCCACTTTCTTTTCCACTGGTAAAGGCGAGAAGGAAAAGGAGAGAAATGCAGCGAAGAGGAACAGAAGATAGAAAACTCAATTTTTGTTTCAATGTTCAGATCTTCATTGAAAAACCAGAACATTTCAACTAAAACAAACATTTTCTGTGAAATGCTTCATTGTTGGTCAAAAAGCCATTTTCACTGAAAAAAATGTTGTGATGAGAAAATGTTCAACTGGCTTTGCAGCTCTGCAAACGGTCTCAGAGTAGAGATGTGCTGGCAATGAATTGCAGGGCCCATCTTGCCATTCCCAAGCACATTCTAGGATGCACTGGAGATACAGCTGGTTTTCCCATCCCTCAGATATTTTTCTAGAGTTCAAAATTTTTTCCCATCCCAAATCAGCACAAAAAGTCAAAATCTTGATAATATTTGCATACCAAAACCCCAACATTTTTTTCAGTTCCATTTAGATACGTTTGAAATGTTTCATTTCCGTGTCTGTCTAATTAGCTTACATTTAAAAAAGAAATGTAATGTTACCACAGAAAAACATAATTTTTTGTTTAGAAAATGTCAAAGCATTCTGACCATTTCAAAACTTTTATTTCAACTTCTTTTCAAGTTGGGAGATTTGTCAAATCCAAGCTCGTTTCACAAACGGTTTCAGTTTTAAAAAAGTTTTGTTGATAAATTTCCAACCAACTCTAGTTGGAGAGTCTTCAGCCCAGCAGCTTCTGGAGGGTGCTCAGCATCGCATAGGATTGAACCATAGTATCTAAAGGCCCGAACCATAGCCCACTGGAGTAACTGGAAAGATACTCATTGATTACAGTGAACTGTGAGGCAGACTCTAAAAGCGCAAGGACCAAACAGTTAGGTGTATGCTCTTTCTCTCTATCATGTGTTAGCCGAACTCCCAGTGAGACCCACTGATATCAGTGGGCTACTGGTAGTGTAAGGTGCTATTCAGCTTGAGTAAGAGTATCTCTCTCTGGCTCAAAGTGCTCTCTGCTTTCCTCACAGAGCTGTGAAAAAGTATATTTGTACATTTTCCACTTTGAAATATATTTTTAAATGTTCTAAGTGAATACATCCTGAAGAAACAAACAGAGGAATATTTTATTACTGAATGTTGAATATATTGGTTTCATATTTTGTATAAGGTGTTGCACCAAAATTAATATAACGACCAAATCCTGCTTTCAGAAATACTCATGCAGTGCTCAGTGGAAGATGTACATATGTACTGAGGGCAGAATCTGGTCTCAGATCAACTGCTTAGTGATCAGTCTAAGGGCTTGTCTACACTTACAGCAGTGCAGCTGCACCACTGTAGTGCTTAGTGAAGACACTGCCTATGCCGACAGGAGACCATCTCCCGTTGGTTTAGGTACTCCACCTCCCCCAGAAGCAGCAGCTATGTCAACAGGAGAAGTCTTGTCATCAACATAACATTGTCTAAATCGGAAGTGCTGTCGGTATAAATGCATTGCTGCATTCCACACCCCTGAGCAACATAGTTATACTAACAATAGTTTGTATTGTAGACCAGGGCTCTGTATAAAATTATCGCTCAGTCAACTACTCTTGTTTTGTAGTTGACGCAGATGCTAGAGCAGTGGGAAAGCTACACATCCCTAGCTCTTTAGTCTTGAACTTCTTTTCCTCCTGAACCAATTGGTATTTGGTATGATGCATTTCAATACACCTATGCTGAATAGCAGGACCCGCATGTGTGAATAAGGATGAGACGATGAAGAAAGCAAGTTAACATAATCAGGCACCTGTCTGCAAATGTAATCAGGTGATGTGGTTAATATCTGTATCTTTCTCAGTTCTGCTTGTAGCAGGCTGCTTAAAGGGGTAAGGCAGCATAAAGTATTTATAAATGAATAAATGAATGAAAGAGTGATTCAGTTAAATGTATTTGGGATGGATATAAGGAAATGTCTATGCATTTCACATGACTTTGGTTAGTTTAGAAATTAACTGCATTCTAAATCCTGTATAGTGGAGCACTGTTTGCTGGTATCTCCTGTGGTATTGCTATTTATATATATTCATAATATTCAGAAAAAAACCATTCTTTATTGAGAAAACCTGTTTTTTTATGCCACTATAATACTAGGGGTTATTTTACTGCTATATTAGAAGTGAATGTTTTAAAAAATGGAGTGTTATCGAGCTACCATTTCCCTTAGAACTTTAATATATTCATCAGTTCCAGGAATGAGTGGAACAATATGAAAAACCAACGAGAAAATCTGTCAAAGGGTAAAATTTAAAGTAGAATTTTAGTGGTGTGTGCGTCTGCTCCAAAGGGCCTGGGTGTGTTCAAAGTAATTAAAGTAGTGTCAAACTTTAGGAGAAAAACATTTCAAATATTATTTTGAAAGCTGAGTTGTAGTGTGAGTTCTCCACCAAGATTTCCCCTCTGGGGAGAAGAGCTGAGATGCTGACTTAGTAGATCTGGACTAGAAATAAGTTTGTTGCTCTCATTCTAGTCCCTGTGGGGCTTTCCCTGCCTCACAAAACTAGTTTGGTATAATTCAATGCAACTCTCATTTGCAGTGTGAGGAAGCTCAACTCTGGGATACTAAGATAGTGAGGAGCTTTGGCAGATGAATATGAAGGCCCCAGTAATGAAGTAACAAAGGGTGTCACAGGTACCAGAATGCATTAGCAAAGACTGCATGTCTCCTGATGCTCAGCAGTAATTTCTTGTCCAAAATTTCAGATTTATACATGCATGTGGGGATCGAGGTGTTGGCACACCTAAGTCAGATGTGTAAAAGTTCACGTGCCCTTTGCATATATTCTTTTGAATATTAATTTTTGCCCTTACACTGGATTGCTCTTAGGGGCTCGGTTGGGCACTGGTGGTTTGACCATTATTGGAATATAAAGTAATTATGCTTGTAGTATTTGCACTTTTGAGTTTATGGAAGCCTTTGTAAAGCAACTGTGTGTTACTCAGAGTGGGTGAGTACTTATGGAAATCCGCCAAGTGCTAGATCCTGCAGGGCTCAGTGTTTGAACACAGAGTACAATACTGGTGCAGGAGAGCTAAGCTGTGGAGAAACCATGCAAGAGGATTGTACGTGCACACATTCTCATGTGCTGCAGGGCAGAACTCAGGTGCAGGACAAATTCAGGACCTGAATGCAGATGTGGGAATAAAATTTCATTTGAATTATGCATGCTGGACTGGAGGTGAAGAGTTCATTTCCATACACTCTCTGCCTTCCACAGAGGAACATTCTTCTCAGTAGTTTGCTTCTGCGTAAAGATTATTGTTCTCTTGGGGATTAGAGTCAGGTCACTCTCAGAGAAGGGCTCTCAACTCTACAATTTGCTTCTCCCCTTTAGTTCAGCAGGTACAATGATCTTCCAGGCATCCCTATTCAAACAGGGTGAAATTCACCCTTGTGCAGGGAACCAGTAGAAGACCTAGGCACTAAAGTTCTGCTTGAGGCAATCCCCATTTGGCTTTTATTGCACAGGGTAGACTGCACAGGGAAGTTATTGGGGGTTCAGGGGTTCTCTGATTGATTTGATTATTTGATAATTTGATTATTAGTTATTATCATTATGGTTGTTTTTAAATAATCACTTTATTATCTGTGGACCTAGAGACATTTAATAAGACATGCACTGTATACCCTATTAGATTAAATTAATAAAAGCATCCAGTTTCTGTAATTTGTTTGACTTCAGTGCTGCAGGAGGAAAATATTTTTGCATTTCTTAATAACAGAAGCTACAAGAAGCATCTCTAACCCTGTCCTTACTCCAACCCATGTATTGTTTGTGGGAAAATACTACAGAGATCAGTATTTGTCTCTTCTATTGCTAGTTTGGCCCTAGGCATCCAAGCTTGTGATACAAACTAACTCTGTTTGGTTATGTTGCATTTTTACAATGGTGTTGGCTCCTAATTGGATGCAATTTCCCACAAGGAGATAAAATATTTAAAAACAAGAATATAAAAGAGAAAGTCAGCCTTTATTAAAATGACTCCATCATTTTGAATTGATGCCTTCAAGTACTCTTTTGTAATTCATCCTTATAGATATAAAATTATCATCTGAAGGAAGATTGTTAATAAAACTGACATTTCCCCATCAGTCAACTTAATTCACAATATAACACTTTCCAAATCCAATTATGTCTGTCTGATGACTGACATTCAGTTCAACATTATTGTTCATGTGGAAAAGTGGATAAAAAATGCAACTTCGAGTAATTTATCATACAAGAAGTCATTTTTATTGGGACAAATATATAAATATTTCTGAGAATTGGAAAGGACAAAAAATGGAAGCAGCTTCTCTTCAAAGTGCAGACATTTCTTAACTTTACAAGACTATGGCTATGTAGAAGAGATGCTAGAACTATATTATATAAAATGGGAATCTTCTGATTGCTTATGAGATATAATAATATTAAAATATTACCATGTGAACAGACAAAAGGGAGTGTATTTGCTGCTACTTCAGAGCATGATATTGTTACCAAATGTTCCATTTGCCTCCCGTGGAATGCACTCTGAATTTCAGCACCATGGACAGGTTGATTTCTCTATGGTCTCTCATTCAGCAAATCATCCCTGTTCAGCAACTTAACTTTAAATTCCTACTGGATACAATGGGACTTAAGCATATACTAGGTGCTTTGCCATATCAGGACTCTTTATTGCTGAGTAACTATTAAGAAAATTTATTTTTGGAGACTATCCAAATTTGACTTGATCATGTACTCTCCCCAGAGAAGTCATCTAGTTGTTTAAATGAATGGCAAAGTTGCACATATTGTTATGAATTTTTAAACCAAAAATATTTACCAACTGTCAAAAGAAAAAAGCCCTTGATAACTTTGACATGTAGTTTTGTGGCTGTTCATCCTTCCCAGCCTTATTCCCTTTTTGCAAACATTAACATGAGAAAAGATTTTTGTGTGTGTGCATGTAACACAAGAAGCAAACTGGCAACTCAGAGCTAGGATTTATTGAAAAAAATAATTTTGTGATGCGATTGTTTTTGTTTGTAGAGGATGGTTTACAAATACTACATTATCCAATCAAGGAAGAGAAACAAGATCATGTGACTTCAGTGACGAATAGCACCGCTTGATTATCAAATCACTAATATTGAATAGTCACAGAAAACAGCTTGCAAGCAGCTCGCAGCCTCGTGTGTTTACAAAAAAAATTAATTCAGCAACTGTGATAGTGAATAATGATACAACCAAAAAAACAGGCTGTTTAAGTACAATTTATGTACAGGAAAATGGGTGACATCAATGAATAAATTGCTAATTGTGAATTGTTTACCTGGCTGTAATCTCTATTTATTATTCTCCATTCTAATCTTGGAGAATGAAATGCACCTTTGGGATTAAATGGAACTTCAGTGGTCCATAGACCGTCTGCATGGGAGTGAATTTCATCCTTAGCATAAACAGTTAAATACCTGACTCCAGCCTGCTAAGCATGTGTTGAGATTTAAAAAAAAAAGACAATGGGAAGGTTTGCAGAATTAGGATGGCTGCAGACCACAAACATTCTGTTCCTAACAGGGTCTCTATCTTTCTTCTGTGGAAGAAACCACAGCACAAATTGAAGCACACTTCCCCAGCTGAAAATGAGCTTAGCAGGGTAATATGCAGGAGCCAGTATTAGTCATCCTGTAGTCATTATATTGTAGGACTTGTCATTTCATGTATCTCCCTGGGAATGTTGAGACAAATAAATTCTGTTAAGAAAAATACCTATTTGAATGATATCAGGAGAGCATGTTACCATGAAGGCTACTGTATGAGACTCACTGGAAAAGGAACTAAATTCTCCACTGCAGCCATTGGTTTTACTGTGGGTATCACAGCAAGACAAGTTCATTTAAACCATGCTTGTTCTAAATTACGTATGCCTGCCTGCCTTTTTCTCTCCATCCCCCTAACACTGTATAAAGGGGCTCTTCCTGAGATTTCTAGTGACAAACTCAAATTCCACTGAGAAGTACACGTGCTTATTTTATCCTCATCTCCAGAGCATCAGACAACTGATAGTGTCCCTTTAGTGGTCATGAGTGCAAGGGATACAATCCAAAGATCTCAGCTGAAGGTGGCATCAAGAGCTACTGCCATCCATTGACATGCACATCTTTGAACTAGGAGACTAGTCAATTTTCATGTCATCCATCTGAGGGGAAGCAATCAAGCTCAGGATGTTGGATCCCATTTGTGGTGATGTTGAGTTTACTGGTATTGTGCTAAGTTGAGCCTCTTCAGTCCACAGTACATGTGGGCAGGGTAGAAGAATTGCACAATATGCTGAAACATTTGGCATCTATTATATCTGCTGCAAATATGTTACTGTTTGCATAATAACGTCAGTACATTTTGCAAAAGCAAATGCAGTCTGGGATAAACAGGATCTATTCTCATCGCATTTCCTCCAGAACCCAACCACACAGAAGACAGAAATGAACCAAACATTGCTAACAATATGTGAACAGTTAGATCCAAGCACCTGTTCTTCCTCCACAACAACAAACTCAAGTAAGCTCATTGTTCTGATATTCAAGTCCAAAAAGTTTGCCTGATTCACTAAACTGAGCACATCCATGCAGGCTGGGTAATCAATTAAACAATCAATAGGAAGCACATCAGACTGGCTTTGTTACTTAACAGTCCCTTTGTTTTAGTCCCATCAGTTAAAAGGAGTCTTTGAGGGAGAACAATAAAGGAAATGAGTCTGAGGGAATTCACAAGCTGAGGCATTCATTTCTAGACCTCACAAAGGCACAAGTGTTACATTAATTTGATAATGCTGTCTGTCTGAAAAGAGTTAAAAGTAGGTCTGGCAAGCAAAGCAGATGGGAGTTATGCTCTGCCTCTAGTTATCAAACTGGCATTCATGTTCTACTTTCTTTTAGAAGAGGATCGTGTTAAACAACTGACAGAGAAGGCTACAGACATTAGCCTGTCTGCAAATATCAAACCACATAGAAAATGTTACAGTCATGGTTCCAAAGGAAACGAATAATTCACATTTGGTTTTTTGAAGATTTACAAACATCAAGAATTAATTGTGCTGGAACTGGCTGTACATATTGGGTCCGATTCTCCTTGAGCTTACAGTAATGTACATCAGGAATCAAAGCAGTTATGGCATGGTAAAACTAGTGCAAGTTAGTGCAGGTACATGACTTCTGTCACCAGACCTCAGTGGGTCACAGCTGAGAATGCCAGATTCAGGACAAACTTCTGAGAAATAGGGCAAACTCACCCCAAACTGGTGGTCATTCTATCATTAGATTATAACAAAATTAAACTTGTGTCTCATCACACTGGTTAACAAGGAGTCAGAGATGAAGGCATTCCAGCCCTTGTCTTACCGCCCAGATACTGGACTCCATGATGATAGTTACTGAAAACCAGTTTAATCAAACATAGGCTTGTAAAGTCTCTCTGGTTGCTTCCAGATTGGAAGGTCTGTAGTGCATAGTTCAAAATGCCCCTTTTTGTTGTACATTGATAATTCAGAGAATCTGGGCAGGAAAGAGGCAAAATGGAGACCTCTTGGGGTCTTTAATATCTTTTGCCACATGCCTGGAAATGTACTGTCTCAAACAAAGCTCATAGCCCAGTTTGTGGAAAGTTATTGGCATAAGATGGAGTCCAGGGTCACAGGAGCATATCACATTTCTTTAAATGTTTTGATGACTCACAGGAGGTAGCCACTGGCCCTTGGAGCCTGAAGTGCCTGCAGGAAGCGATATCTGGGCAGAATGAGTTTCTTCTATGACCCATTGTGAGAGCTAAGTGTCTTCGATGGGCCATTAACACATTGCTGTCTGGCCTCAATGTAAATTTTACCTGGTAGGTGTTACCCAGGAACACAATCACATGTCTAAGATACGAATCCCTGGCCAATATTCATAACTTCATATCCAAAAATGATCAATGCATATAAACAGGATAAGCATCCTTAGCAAACCATCACTTTTCCATTTACACCTTACGTAACATACTTTGTACAAGATTTCATAGATTCATAGACTTAAGGTCAGAAGGGACCATTATGGTCATCTAGTCTGACCTCCTGCACAACGCAGGCCACAGAATCTCACCTACCCACTCCTGTAACAAACCCCTAACCTATGTCTGAGTTACTGAAGTCCTCAAATTGTGGTTGCAATTATATAACAGTGGCAATATCGATGTTATAAATGATCATACAGCATCACACCTTCTCCTGTAGAAGTCATTGGAAGCAAGTTCAAAAGTATACTGGAACTAGAGTAAAAGGTTTATGGCTGGATCTCAGCTGGTGTAAATTGGCATAGTTATACTGGCGTCCGTAGTGCTTTCCCTGTTAAAAACAGCTAAGGGTCTGGCCCTTTAAGGTATAAATGACAAGGTTTCTGTTAATGAATAGGAAGATGCTGGAGTGTGGGATGCATGAATAATGCAGAATGGCTGATGGGCTGTACGTGCAAGACCTCCAGCATGTTTGATCATCTTCATATTAACAGGCATCTATGGGCAAAGCTGGTAGGAAGTAAAAGTAAACCCAGCACAGGAACTGTATGCTCTGGGTTGGGTCCTGTTTCTTTTGTTCTGTTGAACTCTGAGCTCTGTGCGGAGGCCACTGAAAAACAAGGCAGCACAACCCAGCCTGCCTGCTCTGGCTTTGACACTTCTGGACCTCTGGGCCAAAGCCACACAGACCTTTCTGGTGCACTGGGAGCGCTTCCCTGTTAACTGGATTTCCTCAAAGACTTTTAATTTAAGACATACAACCAATGGGATTGCACAAGGTGTAAACCATTGCAGCACTCAGCCATGATTGGCTAGATTACAGTGCCTGTCTCCTGAAACGTCAATGCCTACTCGCTGATAGTGTGATCCCACCTGCTCCGCTATCACATCCTTAGAGCAAACTCTCAGTATCAGCAGATGATGTTTTGAAGGGGCTTTGGGTAAATCAGACATGAAATTCTGTGGGGAAACAAGATTATAGCTGTCAGATATTGTCTGAACATTCAGCCTTGCCTGCTGCGTTTTGTATTATGTAGAGCAACTTCAAAATGTATATAGTTAGTGGTAGCTCAGTGCCGTATGTCACTCTAGGACGACAACATCGATGTGCATTGATTTTCTTTTCTTTATTTATATTATGTTACAAGAAGAGTTGACGGAGCTGAAACATCTCATTTCTGGGAGAGACGGCAGCACAGGCCCCAGGGAGCAATGTCGGCATCTAGCAGGCGCCTGGAGCAGGTTATTTTTTTAAATAAATTCTCATCCCATAAACACAATGAACAATAGACACGATGGCAACATCTCATGGTGAGATGTGCTCTGTCACTATTATGAGCCTTCCATGTATTTCCTGCCCTTTCTTGGATGGTCCTGGGGGGATCCCTTTGGATCAGGCCCTACATGAGCAGTGAGGTAATTGCAGAAGGGGATTGGAGGTCAGGACACCTAATTCTCATGCCCCTGGGAGCTCCCTGGTTGTGCTGGGTGTTGTATAGGGTGATCAGATGTCCCAATTTTATAGGGACAGTGCTGATTTTGGAGTCTTTTTCTAATATCGGCTCCTGTTACCACCCCCTGTCCCAATTTTTCACACTTGCTGACTGGTCACCCTAGGTGTTGTGCAGCCTGAGACAGCCCTTTAAGAGGTCCAGCTTACTCCTCCTGCTAGTTCCACTGTCTCACACATGAGGAGGGGCACAGGTGAACTCCCCTCTCCCTTGCAAGTGAGTTATTCCCAACAGAGCATCTTGGTAGCTGTCCCTAGGGCAGGGGCTGCTGTTTTCCTCAGGCCTTATGTAGGCCATACAACGGGTCAGCCTCTCCTAAGATGATCTCTCCCTTGCCCCTGTACAGCTCCATGAAGCCCAGCCACAGCCCAGTTCTGAACCCTTTCCCATTTCTGTTCCTCTTTTCAGGCAGAGGTCCTGGACCACACCCTTCGCTGGTGTAAATGTAGCTGAGAGTCATCAGGCTTTTTCTATGTAACCAGAGTGCATCAACATCCCCCTTGGTGTATCTCCCCCTCCCCACCCCTCCCCATAAGTGGAGGCCATGTTATCACTCCCATCACGACAAACAATTTAATTATCTGACTCCACATTATATTTTTCTCTTGCACCCTGGACTATGGCCTTAAATTTCCATTGCATATCCCCAGTCAGCTCTCCCTGCCCCTCAGCTGTGTGAGTAGCAACGGCAACTATATTATACTGCTCTGCTGGTAGAGGCTGTCGTCTCTGCAGCGTGGGACCTTCCTTTGCTTACTGCTTGCCTGTCCTTAATTGTTTTGAGATTTTGGAGGTGTCTTTATCTCTCCTCCTCTAATTTCCCCCCAGTCCAACTGTCAGAAGCAGAGGCGTCTCTCTGAGTGGCTCAGATGTGATGACTGGGAGGTGTTTTGACATGGCTGTAAAATCCATCTGTTTGTAAATGCCCACTGTGTTGCTCTCAGCAGCAGCAGCGCCAGCACTGCCAAGCTAAGCTCCACCGCTGCTGACGTGGCAGGTGTCTGCCCCAGAGGGCTGCCTGGTGTTAGAGGAGTCCCGGCTGAAGCAGGTAGCAGTAATTGGTGTTGATGATTCCATTCTCGGCAGCAGCCCTGAGGTAAATCCTGTGGCCAGATTGGAGCATCAATGCACTTCAATGGGGCCTGCCAACATTTGTAAAAGCTGTAAATAGCTGGTTAGAGAGGAAGAGGAAAAAACGAGCCAGACTTGCAGTTTATCTCACTTGCAGCCCACTTGCCTACCAGAGCATTTGGGAGGGGCGGCTGGGGAATGTGGTAACCGCAGCGCTGATAAACAATGGCTCAAAGTGCAGTTTGGCTCTGCCCATGTACAGCTGGCACCTTCTCACTTAGGAAATCTCCTATTAGTGCCCTAGCTGCATAATTTAGTGAGGACAATATGTGTTCATTATTTGTCACTCCTGCTAGCCCTGCAGTACACACAGCTAAGCAGGACACAGCTGCATTTTATCCCTTCCTTTGCATCAACAGCACAATTATTCACAACGTCCCTATTGGCTACACCTGTGCAAACCCACTGACACAGGGAGCTGCACAGATGTCACTGAGGGCCTAATCTAGCCTCCAAAAGCTTTATTGCAGGTGAGCATGCACCAGAAGGGAAGGCCTTGGCTGGCTCAGATCCTAGGTTACTCTGCAGTGAGGGAAGCAGCCAGAGCTTCTTTATCTGTGATAAGGAATCATTGAGGGACAATAAATATGATACTATTTTCACAGGGTTACTTTTCAGAACAGACCACCATTTAGCAAGGAAATTGTTACAGCTACAGTACACTCATGCCATCTGTTCTTGTTCCTATCATTGGCCTGGTTGAGAAATATCTTGTCCTTTGGTTGGTCATAGCAGAATTTTAGGAAGTTAAGGCTCTTAGAGAAAACAAGGCAGTCTGTTCCTAGCTCTGCTACTAATTCCTGAAACAGAATGAGTGTCATTTAAACTCTGTGCCCATACTCTACCCACCTGTAAAATGGGCTGAGAATATTTAGCTGTCTCACAAGAGTATCTTACTGATTAATGTTTATAAAGCAGTTTGAGATCCTTGGTTTCAGTACACAAGGAAAAGGGTTTATTGTTGTTGCTAGCCCTTTCTGGGAGTACTGCCTCTTGATCGTGGTCTCAGAGCCTGTTCAGTTGTTACAATGCCACACTTCTGTGCTTATTGTTGGTCTGCACTATAATGTAGAGAACTTGGATTCATATTTTGGGAGGTGTGCAAGTTAGAGAGGTAGGACAGCACAGTAGGGAGTGCCTTGCAGAATGCAATTGAACTAAACAGCTATAGGAATCAATGTGTTATTGCAACAAAACCTCCTTCCTATTGACACTTTCCCTGACACATAGCTAATCTTTTTGGGGAAGGGCTTCATTATATTCCCTCGCTCCTCCCAGAAACTTCTCTTTCCATAAACACAACCCCCCCAGCAATAGCTAAGGAATACAGGCAGCCTCTCAACATCCAACAGCAAGCTGTTCTGAATGGAGAAATGTACCCATTCGAAATGCCTTACTTAGAGTGACATCAAGCAGGGAAATGCTGAACCAGGCAGATAAGTGAGTCAGGTAAGAGAGGGGCTCTCAGAGAATGAAGTTTTTCTCCCAGCTTTTTCTTAATGCTGAACAGACTGTGATGCAAAGGGGAATTCTGGACAGTCCCTTTTCTTCTTCCTAGTGGTGGAGAAGCTGGTGCCCAGAACAGAGCCAGCACTGACCCATTTTAACATCAGAGACAGTATCTGTATTATTTGCTAATACAGGGTGCCAAACGAGGGTTAAGATAAGGAGCAGGGTTTCAAAGGGGGATGAGGAGGGTGTTTGATTCCACTGGGGAATGGCTGACAAGAGGGGAAGTAGGGAGGTGCTCCTGCTGGGCTTACAGGGGTGGGCTAGTTCTCCCCGCTGGCTCTGGAGGTCATTTGTGATCACACTAGCCATGCTATCTGCTACATACGCTTGATTCAAAAGGACACAGCTGAACCTGAATAAAGCTTCACAGTCTCACAGCTTGTCTAAATATCATGTGTTGCAGTCACTTATGCATCCAGTTAACTGCACCAGCAGTCTGGCTTTAGCAGTGCCTTGCGCTAGGAGGACTCTGCACCTTTGGGTGCTCTCTCTTCTCCTTTGAGTCACACTAAGATTGAAGCCTTTCTCCCTTACCCTGAGCTGCTGTGCTGGGCTCTGGAGGGTACGGTATGCTCACCCAGCGTGGAGGGAGGGGGAAATATACTGTCAAGATTGTGGATCCCTCTCCATGCCCCTATCCCCCCCTCAATAAAACACAATTCCTGAGTAGTGAGAACAGAATTTTATTAATAACTGTTTGTGCCTTTTTTTTTTTTTTTGCCTTCCTCAGTAAAACTGATAGTGTCTCACACCTGCTTGGAGTGTCAAGAATACTCTTCTCCAATGGGGATGTCTGAACAGAAGGAAGAAGATTATGGGGATTTATGAGTAGTTCCTGAGGCTTTGAACTTTGCATTATTTAGTTGGTAAATGATCAGGGCCTTTGTGGCAGAAGTACTTCAAAGCACTCAGCAATGACCTGTCCAGAAAGCACAGGGCATGGTACTTCCTCACCAATTACCTCTGAATTGAATGATGTTTACTACAATGCAATGGATGGTTGTCAAAAGTGGGGTGAATTATGGTGCCCCCCAGCTCTGAATGAGACCCCACTTTATAGGGAAACGGGCATTTCCAAAGGGGGGTTCTAACTTTGAGCCGGGGGTTGGGTTTTTTGGTATGTATGTTTCGTTATGCACACAAAGAAAAGTTTTCATGTGCAACTGGTAACTGCAGGAGGCTAATGTGTGTGGGGTGGGCTGGGCAGAGCCCTCCCCACGCACATTAGTACATGCAACCTGGGGAGCTGTTGGATGCATGCTACACAGTCTGCATGTGCCTGTGCAGATTTGTGTGTATCCCAGCAGATCAAAACAGAAGAGGTTTCTCCACACTGGCCTTTTTGTTATGCCTCAGACCATGGTTAATATCCACCCTGAGACCCCCTAGCAAACTCAGCTCTGCTACAGAGTGTTGCAGTTCACAGCACAAGTGGAGCAGTTGACTCAATGCGGCTCGATACAGGGGGCAGCACTGCTGATCCACATGGAGTCTGAATTACTGCTCAGCCTCACAGGGGAAGCTGGCTGCCCCAGTGCAGAGCAGAAGCCACTGGCAAGACAGCTACCGGCACGTATCCTGGCAGGAGCGACCCTCCACATGGGATTGTGATCTCCAACCTTTGCTGCTATTGATGTTCAGTTTCATTCAGTACCTTTGACAGCTTCCATGCTTCCCTTTGATTTATATTAAAGCTACCAGATCAATCAATACCCTGTCTGATCCCAAGGCCCAGCCCCTATTGACAGTCCCACCATGCACACCTTGCATTCACAAAGCCAGCAGGGATCCCTTCCCTGAGCTCCTGATGACTTGTTGCCTGGTGCAGGCTTGTCATTACTGCCAGTGCCTGATTTGCGAAGGTCACCATGCTACGTGGGAAGCCAGCTTTGCTTGGGAACAGAGAGGACAAAAATCTTTTCAATTCTCCTTAAAGACTATCATCAGTGCTACTTCAATTACCAGCGCCGGGCACAGGGATGGGGCTGCTCTGAAATGAAGTCCAGGCTGGAAAAACCAAGCAAAATAAAAATGATGTGCAGTTAGTGGCCCAATCCTTAAAGCAGGAGAACTCCTGCTGTAGTTAATGGGAGTTTGGCCTACATAGGAACTGCGGGATTAGGCCCGTTCTTGGTGATAAGTAGTGTTAAGGTGGAGGTGGAAATGCTTTGCAACACTCAGACCTTTGGAGAGGTGGTGGGCAGAGTTTTCTGGGCCCCACTCATCGGTACAGCCTGAGATGGAGGAGGTTGGCTTCTGAAGCAGAACTTGGAGGCCAGAGATATATTCCTGTCAAAGGGGCCATCTGAGCACCTGACGTTTGCTGCCACTGGCCAGCGATATTTTTAATGATTCAATTGAAGGTCACTGGTGCTGGACACCAAGCCCTGCAAATACACAGCAGAGCCACACCAGTTCTGCAGTGGGGCTGGGAACTGGGATTAGTGCCTTTAGGCAGTGACCTAATGGTGAAAGGCCCCAGGTACCATTTCCAACTCCCCTTGGAGAATGAAGGTTTGAAAGAGCTTTAGCATCAGGAACAGCCGCTTTCACTTTAGTTCAGTTTTGTATCCTCTGGGCTTCAGCATTGTCCCTTTGGGCTGCTGCCTGCTTTTTGGCAGTATGTGATGACTCACCTAATGCAGCAAGATATGTATTTTCAAGATGGCGGCTTAGCATTTGCCTGGTGTTATGACTAACATCCAGCCCAGCCCATGAATGCACAGTCTCTGCGTGACTGATCTTCTCTCCGTTTGTGCTTAAGAGACTGACCAAGTCACTCCTGAAAATAACAGCCTCTATACAGGCTGTGCAGCCATTGAGTTTGAAGTCATGTCATGGAACCAGGGGATCGTGTGAGTTTATATCTGTGCTTAAACCTATGGAGCCCTCCTCAATAATACAATGCTGGAATTATTCACCTTGAAGTAGTGTACTGGTGCTATAATTTCAGATAGCAGTGACCACCTTTGCTTTCCCCTACCTTGAATAGTAGAATGCTTAGTAAGCTGCAAAGCCGGGTTCCTCTAACACCCAAAAGTATATTGAAAACAGGCACAGAAAACGTCTTTCCAAATCCAGGATCATAAATATTAGAGATGATCCAAAAATAATTTTTGAAGGAATTTTTTTGCTCTTTCTCAACAAGCCCTAATGAATATTCTCCAATGAGTTATGTCTACATTATGGTTAGATCCTTGTCTGGTGTTAATTGGCATAGTTCCATTGATCTGAATTGGACTGGAAGTCAGTGGAACTGTGCCAGTTTGCAGCAGGTTCTATAGTTCCTTTATAATATAGCATCAGCCCTTTGTAGTTTAATTTAAAAAAAATTTCCCAAGTGGTTTCCATGTATCACAAATTCAGTCCTGCTCTCATCTGCTGAATTTTTAAGAATTTATGGACACAGTTTGGATGCCAAGTGTAGGAGGTGGAGTGTAAACTCTCCAATATTTGAAATCAGGGCTTAGAGAACAGCTATTCTAGTAACAAGGAAGGAAAATTTAGGCCAACAGTAAAATGGGAATCGTGTGACTTAACAATAGGGAAAGCATTTCTGCACTTTTCTCTTCTCTCCAAATGAATATCTGAAATTAGTGCCCCAATAGAGACAAGTGTCTCGCTCTCTGTGGGCCAGATTCTCAGCCTTGACTTCCGATATGCTGATTTGCACCAGCTGGGGGCCTGGCCCAGGGTGTTTGTGTGTCTGTTCATGCTTCAGAGAAGGGAGGATTTAAAATCTTCCTTGTGACCCAAGCTAGTGCTCTGCCCACTGAGCAGACAATTCTGAAACCCCGACACTGGCCTTTCTCACAGGGTATAATATAGCCTCAAACAATACAACTTTAAGTGCAGGTTGTTAGCATCCACTGTGAGGCAAACTAGCCAATTGTAAGTTATTTACAGTGTCTATTAGCTGAAATAAAAGGAACTTGCTTGTTTTCACACAAAGCTTGATCAGAAATTAAAGCTATTTTCTCCCTCCCCAGCAGCTCTAGTCTGGAGACACTTTCAAACCCTCCTCTCTGTAGATGGAGTTACTCTGCATTTACACTGGTGTTACTGAGCATAGAATATAGCCCATTAGCTATAAACAAGCTCCCTGCTCTCCTCAAATACATGGCTACACAATTTGAATATTCTTCTTTGTTAACTAGAGTTATTTGTTTAAAGACAAAAATCTCATCTGATTATTGCATGGAGCAGTAGCTTAGCACTTTACCGCTCTGTGGGGACACAATTTGCGTGTCATTTCACATTTTATTGCCTTTTATTGGCTTCAGGATTGTTAAAAAGGGAATGAGGTATATTTATCATGTGCACAGGAAGTCTACCAAGATAATTGTAACTAGTTATAGCTAGAAGGGGAAGGTGGCAAGGGAGTGAAGTCTTGCTGGAAATAAGTAATTCTTTAAAAAATGAGAGAAAAAACAGAGGAAGATGATGAGAAAATAAAACCCATCAATCGGGGTTAGAATGCCAACAAAGACACTCGGCACTCTCCATTAATCCAACCATTCCATCTGCCTTAGCAAAATACTCATGCAAGTAGCATAGATGTTTATTAGAGGTATCAGTTACTGACTTCTCCAGTATGTTACCCCCAGGCAGATGGATAGTTACTTCATAATTTCTACCTTGTGAGATTCAGGGACCAACTACCAGGGCGCTGCTGTCTGAAACCAGCCAGTGGAGAGGCAATGAGTGCAGGAGTTACACTGTGGAGATATCTGGTTTGGGGGGGGGGTGTCTAGCAGAGAGGGCTGGGATACATATCAAACAGTCACAGAAATGAAAGATGGAAAAGTCCTTGCACGGGGGATGAAGGATTGTTCCTTTTCATAGATGTTCTAGTGTTTTGTCCAGTTTTATTGACTCAATCAGTGGGGCTTCCACCATTTTCTTTGGCAGACTATTCCACTGTCTAATGCATTTTGCAGTTACGACATTTTCCCCCCAAATTTCATCCTATTACTCTTACTTACCTGGCCTTGACCCACCCTCAGCAATTGCTCTTGGATCAGAATCCCCTGAAATATTGGTGGACATTTATCAAGTGCCCTCACACATTTTGCATGTGGCCAAGCCATACCATTTCAGTTCTTATCTGTCTTCATAAATCAGTCTTTCTAGCCCCTTAAATACGTTTTCTTTTTAGATTCCCTTCACTGAATTCCCTCCAATTTCTCACTATCTTCATGGTGACAGTAAGGTACCCAAAACACATCACTACTGTACAGAGTCAAATGCATCCTGTTGACCTTATCACAGCATTTGAGATTGATGATAATTGTTCTTTGTCCTGTAACAGTTGCATGATCTCTTGCTTCTCATAACCCACGCTCTAGTTACTTCTCCAGGGCTAGATTCTGACCCCCTTCCTCACACTGAGTATTATTTTACTCCTTGCTTAGTTGCATTGAAATCCATGGGATTGTGCAAAGAATAAAGTATTACTCGACATGAGCCAGGATGGCAGAATCTTTAGTGTGATGTGTTAAAATTGTGATCTATTACTTCAAATTCTTTAGGGAAGAAGAGGTCTGTTCCTCTTGCAGGCAGGTGGTTTTGTAGGGAAGTGGGCTTAGCAGCAGTCAGTCTGCAAAGAGCCAACCTACAGTAAGGTGGGGTGAGTTGTGCCTTGCTGCCTTAGGGAGCAGCCTGCTTTGTCCCCTGCTGTTTTTTGGATTTTGTGTGCTAGGGTTTGTAATTCTAAGAAGTAATGAAGGGTTACATTGCATCCTTCCGACTAGGGTCTTTTCTGGTTTTATCTACTTTCTCCATTTGTGCGCTGTGAACATAATACTTAAGAAGAACATAAGAAATGGCTATACTGGATCAGACCAAAGGTCCATCTAGCCCAGTATCCTGTCTTCTGACAGTGGCCAATGCCAGGTGCTTCCGAGGGAATGAACAGAACAGGGAGTCATCAAGTGATCCATCCCCTGTCACCCATTCCCTTCTTCTGGCAAACAGAGGCTAGGGACACCATCCCTGCCCATTCTTAGCCATACAGTGAAATATTTAAGTGGTTCATATACCTTGTGCTCGCTCTTTGCACAGGATGCATTTCACCCTCCCTGATATTGTCATTTCCCTTTGAATGGATGCCACAGAATACATTACATTCTCTCAGATATTTTCATGTGCCTGATAAATTTTGGAGAGGACTTTAAGGCTTGATCCTTCACAGTAAATGAAAAAACAATGAACAATGAATTCACTGATAAATCAGCTACTTCCCTATGTCCACCAAGATTTGAGTGATCAAGAAACCCAGTGAGATTAAACATTAACTTTCTGAATTATATTTCCCCCTTTTTAAGCTGCCTATAAGCTTTCCATTACTGACGTCCTGCCAGTCATTTCTCTTCAATTTCCATTTAAAAATTCACAGTTATAATGGAAGCAACTCCCAATTTAATCTGACGAATCCTTGCTCACCAGAAAACATTTAATCAGAATCATGTAAGTAACTTTATTCTTAGTAGCTATTCTATTTAATATTTAATGTGAAGCTGAATATGATTTTAAAGCTAGCCGGCTCAGTGGTAGTTGAAGTGGCCTCAGAAATATCTTCCATCTATCTGAGAAAGAGAAGCATTCCCCAAGCAGCCATTTCCCTCCTCAAGAAGGCTCTGGAACTTCTTTGAACAAAAAAGATCTTACCCAGCACAATCAATAACATCCAATAGCCTCAGCAGCTGCTCATGATAATATACTGCAGACTTAATTGTAGGAGGGAGCTACCGTACAGAACATAGGGTTGAGAGGGATACAGTTTTGTACTTCTGTGTGGTAGTGGTACATATTTTACCCTGTGATCTCATTAACTCATTAAACATTACCTGTTCTTCACAACACCTATGTGTAGTAGATAGCTATGATTCTTATTAAAGTATTTGCATAAGCTCATTAAAGTAAGTGATCCCCATATTACAGGCATAAAGCTAAGGAGAAATAGAAATGCAAATGCTGGGTAGCATTGCTGTTCACCAGCACGTAAGAGACGGGTTTGGCTTTCATGGGGCTGCAAAATAGCCCTAGGA
Organism: Mauremys reevesii; assembly: GCF_016161935.1. Classification (NCBI taxonomy): domain Eukaryota; kingdom Metazoa; phylum Chordata; order Testudines; family Geoemydidae; genus Mauremys; species Mauremys reevesii. Next base: position 17,424,297 of record NC_052643.1, on the reverse strand, counting down.
TGTGGGCATTCTGCAGACCTTTTTGTCACTCTGTCAGTGGAGATGAATGTGACTGTGGAAATAGCCATTCGTAGTTTTTTAAAAAAGAATCCATTCGGGAGGGTGCTGTTCAGACACAATGCCGAAGAAGGGAACAACTGTTTTACATAAGTGGAGAGACAAAGATTTCTATTTAAAATTCCTCAGCAGCATATGAGCACGATGTAGCTATTTAGTTCTATTCTCAATGGTTGCCAATAACAACCTAGTTTTGCAAATTATAAAAGAAGGTTGGTGGATTGTTTTTTTTAAGGCTTCCCAAGTCCAATTCTCATTCTGCAGTCACATGTAGAACAGCCGCCCTCACCGATTTATATTTTTTTAACAAAGTCTATAGTGAGCAAGCTCAGGAGCTGATAGAGAGAAGAGAAGGAGAAGGGGTGGGACTTTCATTACAGCCAGCAGAGGAATGATGATGCGTTCAAATATGTCCAAATGAAATCAGAAGGAAAGTCAAACAATGGTGAGCATGGGGCCGAGAAAGGCGTACTTCTTTCTGACATGTCTTATAATCATTCTTCCCCTGCCCTATCTGTCTAGCTTGATCAGAAATGGTTTGCATATAGTGATGCACGTCAGTCACTTATGGGGGTGTGCTGGGGAAGTAGCCAGTGGTGTGGTCCCAGTTGTTAGGGACAGAATGAGCATCACACGTACCAGTTCCCTTTTGTGAACAGCAAGGAGCTTGAGGCCCAATATTTCTTTGGCGCGTGTAATCTGGTCAAGCCAAGCCACAGCATTCTGATCAGCAATGTTCAAGGCAGGAAGACCTCCAGGAAGCTGACTCATTTTGCAGTCCTCAACAATGTGTGTTATTGTTTGTGGCTGCCCAGACTGACATAGTGAATTGTCTCATTCACAACACATCCTCCATGAGCACCCAGCTGCAGCTTCTCTGTGGTCTGGAGAAACAGACGATCCAACTAGCAGTTCGCATTCAAGGATTACGAATCTTGGTCAACCGGTTAAACAAGTTCCAACTAGTCATACATCTGGCACTTAAGGTCCTCCAGCTGAATGTTGACGTGTTGTCTGCTGTCAAGCGGGAACTTATTGATGTTGTGGCCCAAGATTTGAGAGTGTGGGTGGCTGACTGAGATGTTACCTCTGCGACACTGTTTGCTTTAGCTCTCCGTTCATTTTTCTCAGTTTTGGGGAAGAGGAAAAATTTTGTACTCATCTCCAAAAATATACCCAGCTGATCATTGACCTCAGTTTAGCTGTCATGTTAAAGCAACAGACCTGCAGTTTCATTCACAATTGTCTGTCATTAGATCTCTGCAAATCAGTATAGTCTTAACTGACAACTAGTCAAGTTTAATCGGGATCTGTTGCAATGTTTCCACTGCCCTGAAACAAATATCTCTGAGTTCCCATTGGGAATGGAGGAATGGGCTTGTGGCTACTCTGTTCTATTTGGGTTCTCATACTGAACCCATCACCATGGTGTCTGGCTAAAACAGAGGACTCAGTGGCAGGACATTTGGGTTTCTGATAATGATTTTGCTGTTGACTTTCTACATGACATTTGCTAGGTCACTTATCATTGACCCAGATCCTCAAAGGTACTTTAATGCCTAATTCCCATTGATTTCATTGGGAATTAGGTGCCTAAATACCTTTTGGGCATAAAGATCCAGATCCTCAATCTATGAAGAGGGAATAATTATATCTACCTTCTTCATGAAGGCATTTGGAGTTTCATGATTGTAAAGAGCACTGTGAACATCAAGTGAAAGGCATGATATATGTGTCCAATATTGTTATTGGGCATAATCCTGAAGCCTTATTCAGGACTGACTCAACACTTAATCTATGCAAACCTCCAGCTCGTACCAGTGACATTTTTGCCTGCATATGAAGAAGGACCTCAGATTTTGGCACATTATTTCAATGAAATGAGGATGAGGTCACAATCATTTAAAATGAACTAACACAATCTCTTGTCTTTGGGATGTGGAAACAAATTGTTGATATGAGCTGTTGTGCCTTCATTCTCCATCAAGTTTCAAGAGCTTTTCTAAGTGCTTAGAATAGTCCGCCAGCTTGTTGGATGGAAGAACTAGGGATGTTTGGAAGTTCCATTGGAAATTCAGATATTTCTCCAAAGCTCTAGACACTGAAGATAGGAATTTGGCCTAGCAATCGGAATGGAAGAGGTGTGCTGAACAGACCACCTCACAAGATTTGCACTGTCCATTGTTGATGGTCATTTTAATAGCCTGCCCCATAGAATATCTTCTTCTGGTTCTGGCAAGAATCAGAAACAGCAGCTGCCAGCAGATGGTTACAACTCTTTTTGGAGAAAAAAGTCCAATTAATTCTTTTAAGCCTCAGGTCAAGTTCCTAGGATTGGTTTGAAACCTGGGGATAAACTTCAGGTTGTTTTCTTATTTTATCCAAACTGGTTCACCTAACCCTATCGTAGACAATGAACATACTATTGTCACAGCTGGGTAAAGAAATTGTATAGGTTGCAGGACACTCATTATAACAGAAATGTAAATGAAGACATCAGGCCACAGTCAATCATCTATCTGCACAGCTCCTACAGATGGAGAAGAGGTGTATTCCCCTCCTTCCCCATTTGGTGCCAAACACTAACAATTCAAATCGATGCATTTTTATATTGACTATGAGAGTGGATTCTATGTATACTTAGCCTGTAGTGCCATTTTTTTGTTCATGGGAACAGCCTTCTTTTCTTTTTCCCAAGTGTCAGAGTGAATGATTTTAAGGCAATAGAGACTTCCATAAATCAGTACTCTGATCTTAAAATAAAACCAGGTTTTTATTTTATCGGTATATTTTCCATCCCCTGCTCATTCTGCCTGCAATTTATAAATAAAAATATGGAGTTGGCATGATAGGAGGGATTGATGGGGTATTGCAGCAGGATGCTTATGCAGTTGATTCCAGAAGGCATCATGAATAATCAGAATAATTTTAAAACATTGTAAAGTTAAGGAAACATTTAAGCTAAAGTTTGTTTGATTAAGGGTGAAAGCAAAATCATAATATGTCACTCACAGTAAAGGAAGCTACCTACTACAAGTGAAGCAAACTCCAGTCACGATGTATACATGCTTACAAGCAGAAGGAAGTTCATAAGTCGGATAGTTTGAAAAAAAAACTTCAACCAAACCTGTCCTTCCCAGCCTCTGGATTCCACATTGCAATATGCAGATCAAGCACTGTCCCCAAGAGTGATGTCATAGCATCAGTCATTGCTAACTGGCTGATGTCACCACTTTCTGGAGGGGGTATTTCCTCTGGTGACATAATATTGTGGTGGCTTGGTGGGGTTCCATGCATGTGGGGTTGTCAGAGCTCACCTGATGTTATTAAAAGATGTGGATCATCTGCCACTGGGACTAATACAATTGGCCCAAATACTGACTTTTCCCAGGCTGCACAGGTATTTGGTTTGTTAATCGCCATGTTTTATTAGGGATAATGGTCACAGCTCAGCAAACATACTGTACTATATATACTGATTATAACTGAACAAAGTCAGACTTGGATTTTATATTAACCAGGGGACTAAGTAGCACATCTGAGGGAAAGATTCTCAAGCAAGATGTGGAAATAAGGATGAAATTCACCTCCGTGCCATGGGCCAGCACAAGATCTGAGCAACACTTATCCCTCTCGTGAGCCCTCTGCATAGGGATGAATTTCACCCTTGATTTGATTAGAGCTCTCCAGGAGACATCTTCAGTACTCGTTGCTGTCCTGCGAGGAGGACATTGCTTACAAACTGAGGGAGCAGCAGATGGCAGCAGAGATGACATCAGCTCTGAAGAATCTAAGTTAGGAGAATGGTTAAAGGAGCTGGGCTGGTTCCCCTGGAATATGAGGAGATGTTGAGGTGACCAGCAGAGAGGTTTGAAATTCTGATGATAGAGAGAGGTCGCTGTTTCTCCTAGTACAGATGAGATGTGTTGCTCTCTCTCTCTCAAGTGAAATTCATTCTCTTTACAATCAGCAGTCTCCCCATAGAAACTAGGGGGCTAAATTGCCCCAGAATTGTCCTCCTGTTCCCCTGTGCACCCCCCCCCCAGCTCTATTGCAAGCACCTCCAAGTCAGGAGGGGGGCCTAGCAGCAGGGTATTGAGAAGCTTGCATTGCTACCCTGTGCCTTGGATCAGTTCTGTAGATACAGAAAGGGATAATCACTATAGAAACCATAAATGCACCGAGCTTTGCAAACCTAATAGTGAACACCATGTGGGGGAATCCTATCTGTATGCAGTTCCCAGTGGGGTTAATGGGAATTACACATGCAATTCTACTGCCACATTGAGAGGAAAATGCACCCCTGAGTCTTCCATTCAAACAAATTTAAGCTAAATAAATAAATGGGGATGTGTCTAAATCAAGCTGAGTGAGTTTTCTTCTCCTGACTGAAGAAACGTAGACAGATGCCAGAACATCACCCTTTATCTTCCCTTTTTGTGTGGCTTGAACAAGTTTCAATGGAAGATGTAGTATGAACTTAAATTGTGTTCAGAGGCAGCATTTAGAGCCATAAGAAAGACAGACCTTGGAAATTACTAGCTGAAGTTGAGGAAGGAAGAGATCAATGGTCTCTGCCAAGTGTCAGCAGGAGATGAGCTAATAAGGCAGAAGACACACCAGACATTTTCTTAGTCACTGAGTTACCAATTTTACCATCTCAGTTGGAGAAGAGTCTATGGGAAGAAGCACCCATTAAATGACTTTGCAAGAACTAAGAGCTAATTCTGAGTTAAACTTTCTCTACATTTGGGTACAATGTTTCTCGTGAGAATGAGAAATTAACATTTTACTGCCTACTACAATATATAAAGAGAGTAATACGGTGTCCTAAGATAACCTTTCTTAATAGGCAGCACTTTTATTGCTCAGTCTCTCCATTGCCTCCCACTGGTTGCTGTAGTTATAAAATGTTGAGATATGAAATAGACATAATCAAATTGCCAAGTGTGGAAAATATTATAGGAATATAGCGCTAGATCGTCAGGTGGTATAAGAATCCATTGACTTTGAGCTGGGGATCTGGCCCAGGAAGTTTAATCAGCATATTCAGCTTTAAAAAAGCAATGGAATTCTGGTGACGTGGATTGTCATTAAACCAGAAGAATGTCTAGCAAAGATGTTTTCTGCTGGCAATGGCTGTAATGGAACTGATCGTACAAATATCCACTCCCCAACACACAAGAAATTGTAACCTGAGATTGTGTTCGTCTTGCATCTACAGACATTCACCAGCCGGGATATTCCCATTAGAGATACGGCCAGGAGAATTCTAGACCACCGTGCTGAAGTTTGGAAATTGCACCATATGCACAGCACAGACTAGGAAAGTTTGCTTGTTTTTTTTGTGGAAAAGATTTTTATATGGCATTGCTCTGCTCTTTCCATCCCCAGCCCAGGCATCCCAGTGCAGGCCTTTATCCCATGATGAATCTGGCATCAACTGAAGGACAATCCATAATAACTCCTAGAGAACTTTCTCCCACTTCCCTTTTCCATCTTGGGAACTATCTTCTTCCGTAAAGACAGTGACTACAACTTTTGCTAACATCTACCCAGAATGGCAAGCATCTTTGGTGCTCAAAATAAGACATAAATGAGACTCCAGTGATATTTATAGGCCTTGCATTGATCCTCTTCGCTGGATCCAATTTCACCTGCAGTGCCCAAGGGAACTACTCTTCCAACAGACTTGAGATGTTGGGTGTCATGGCATTCAGCATTACATTTAATTACAGTCTGCTCTACTGCAGCTCCCCAGGAGCCACTGTAAATTAGAAGCTTTGGGGAGATGTTGGGATGCGGGTGGTGGGGAACTGTATAGCTCAGAGGGTGGTTAATAGAATGTGAAGCAATTCGCTTGTAGCTGTAGGTCATTGATGCAAATTCAACCCTGGTGTAAAGTGTTGCCATCTGAAGGATATTTGTTGGTCTTTGTCAAACTAATTAGTGGCCTTGGTTTTTAGAAGACAGTTGTGATGTTGGGTTTTTTGTGACATAGACACCTAACAACTTGACTGAAGAGCTCATTGTGGGGTAATGGCTTGAATGGAAATAGAAAACAGACCATGCTCTCAGTCCTAGATGCTGCCACTCCAGATCAGACTGGAAGTTCATTGGTAGGGCAGCTTATGGAAGTTTTCTCTGCTATTGTACCTCTCCCTCACTCTCTGTGCTTTCGGACCTCCCTCTCCAGCAGTGTAAAAATCCTGCACCTTGTAATAGCACAAAATGCATCTAAAACACCTGGTGGTCTCAGACCATGTTAACAAAAAATAATTAAAAATGAACATCCAAACTGTGGCTGTACACCAATGTAACTCAGAAGAGAATTTGATCCCTAATTCTTACACATAGAAAAACGTGTTTAAATGAATCTAAGCATCGGAGCAGAGAGATGGTTTTTAAAAGTAGGTTTTTTTTAAAATCTGCATTTTCCCATTACATCCGTTTTGTGTTCCCTGGTGCACAAACTCATTTAGTTTTCTTTTGAAAACATGTTGCTCCAGGTTTTATCGGTTCCTGGTGCTGCCCTATTAAATATATCTTGTACTTGTTTATGGAACCGTTTTGCTTAAACTCCCCATTTGCTTTTAGTATCTCAATGTTTAGATTCTGTTGTCCTCTTGTTTTCATGTTTTTCATCACTTTGGGGAGATTATTTTGATCCATTTGACCAATCCTCTTTGTAATTACAAGAAAAAAGCTCAATTATGTCTCCTACAATGTTTTGTACTTCTTACAAGAACCTTTGAACACATGACTGAGGGAAAGTGGCACGCTCTGCATTTGATTACAAGCTAGATAGAAAGCATTATAAATATTTGGCTGCAGTTAGTATTGATGGAACCACCAGACACTGGTTCATTTCATTTTTCATTTGAAATGCATTGTGTGTTTGCACTCCCATGCTGTGATACTGCTGAAAAACTCTCACGAGGTCTCCCAGCTGACTGGAGCTGCGTTGATGTTTGTTTTCAGGTGGCTAGAATTTCCTTTTTAGGTACATCGTGAAACTGTGGCATAAACTCCACTCAGCAGAGGATTAGAAGTCTGGATTCCTGGGTTCTATCCCTAATGCTGCCACAGAGTTGCTGGAGGTGGAGCAAACCAGCTAATTTCTCTGTACCTCATCCAAGTATAATGAGAATTCTTACAAACACTGACCCTCACATGCTCTCAGTGAGGTAGGAATGTACTACTTTACCATATTACAGTTTGGTAAATTGAGGCATGAAGGGTTATGGGCTTGATTCTGCCATTCTTACATACAGTAAGGTATACACAATGCAAGTAAGGGTGGCAAAATCTGCTCCTAAGCGATTTGCCCCAGGTTAATGGGTGAATCAGTGGCAAAGCTTGGACTATAACTCTGAAGGCAAACAGCACAATGGAGATTACACTTCAGCTCCTGAATGCCTCAGTTCAACAGGACACTTAAGCACATGCCTAACTGTAAGCACATGACTATACCAAAAAGTCCTGTGGTTACAGTCAGGCACCCATTTAAGCGTCTAATTGCATCAAAGCCATAAGTAGCACTACACAGTAGCTGTTGATGAAATCCCATAGGATGTACTGAGACTGTTTGCATTAGATACCATTTTGTAATGATGCTTTTCTTGGAATGTTTACCTTTTTTACTGGAAATTTTTCTACATAGAACCATAGGCCTGGAAGTGACCTCGAGAGGTCATTTAATCCAGTCCCCTGCACTCTTGAAAGGACTAAGTATTATCTAGACCATCCCAGGGCTGCCCAAAGAGGGGGGCAAGTGGGGCAATTTGCCCCAGGCCCCACAGAGACCCCGCGAGCCACTTTGGGTTTTCGGTGGCACTTCGGCGGTGGGCCTTTCACTGGCTCTGGGTCTTCGGCGGCGGGCCCTTCAGTGCAGCCGAAGACTCGGAGCGAGTGAAGGACCCGCTGCTAAAGTGCTGCTGAACCCTCGGAACGCCGCCTGGTGAGAACAAGCGCCACAAGCGGCAGGGGGAGGGGAAAAGCGCCGCAAAAGGCGTCACTTAGGCTGCTCTACCGCCGCCACTTCATTCTTCAGCAGCAATTTGGTGGCGGGTCCTTCCCTCCAAGAGGGAACTGCCGCTGAATTGCCGCCGAAGACCCGGCCCTGCCCCAGGCCCCCTGAATCCTCTGGGTGGCCCTGGACCATCCCTGACAAGTGTTTGACAAACCTGCCCTTAATAATCCCCAGTGATGGAGATTCCACAATCTCCCTAGACAATTTATTCCAGTGCTTAACCACCCTGACAGTTAGGAAGCTTTTCCTAATGTCCAACCTAAATCTCCCTTGCTGCAATTTAAGCCCATTGCTTCTTGTCCTGTCTCAGAAATTAAGAAGAAAACAATTTCTCCCTCCTCCTTGTAACAACCTTTTAGGTACCTGAAAACTGTTACCTTGTCCTCCCTCAGTCTTCTCTTTTCCAGACTAAACAAACCCATTTTTTTAAATCTTCCCTCATCGGTCATGTTTTCTAGACCTTTAATAATGTTTGTTGTTCTTCTCTGGACTTTCTCCAATTTGTCCACATCTTTCCTGAAATGTGGCGCCCAGAACTGAACACAATACTCCAGTTGAAGCCTGATCAGAGTGGAAGAATTACTTCTTGTGTCTTTCTTACAGCACTCCTACTAATACATCCCAGAATGATGTTTGCTTTTTTTGCAACAGTGTAGCACTGTTGACTCATATTTAGCTTATGGTCTACTATGACCCCCAGATCCCTTTCCGCAGTGCTCCTTCCTAGGCAGTCATTTCCCATTTCGTATGTGTGCAACTAATTGTTCCTTCCTAAGTGGAGTACTTTGCATTTGTCCTTATTGAATTTCATCCTATTTACTTCAAACCATTTCTCCAGTTTGTCCAGGTCATTTTGAATTTTAATCCTATCATCCAAAGCACTTGCAACCCCTCCCTGCTTGGTATTGTCTGCAAACTTTATCAGTGTACTATCTATGCCATTATCTAAAAAATTAATGAAGATATTGAACAAAACCAGACACAGAACTGATCCCTGCAGGATCCCACTTGTTATGCCCTTCCAGCATGACTATGAACCACTGATAACTACTCTTTGGGAATGGTTTTCCAACCAGTTATGCAGCCACCTTATAGTAGTTCCATCTAGGTTGCGTTTCCCTCAAAAAACATTGCAAAAAAGATTCTGTATCCAAAACCTCCTTGTTCCTATTTGAGAGCCCAATTTTTCAGGCACACTTTGCTTCTACAACAGGGGTAGGGTGACCAGATGTCCCGATTTTATAGAGACTGTCCCGATATTTGGGGCTTTTTCTTATATAGGCACCTATTACCTCCCACCCCCGTCCTGATTTTTCACACTTGCTATCTGGTCACCCTAAACAGAGTTTCATCCATACTAGGCTATATATTTCAGTTTATATACTGTGACAAAGTTCCTCCTCTACCTTGCTGGGTCCTGCGCTTATTGGCGGATTTGCTCACCTCAGTGATCTTCCCCTCTGGTGGAACCCATAGTCTGGGTCAACTCCTCCTGTGTCTGATCAGGAGTAGTGAGGTTTGGGGGGAACCCAGGCCCACCCTCTACTCCGGGTTCCAGCCCAGGGCCCTGTGGATTGCAGCTGTCTATAGTGCCTCTTGTAACAGCTGCATGACAGCTACAACTCCCTGGGCTACTTCCCCATGGCCTCCTCCAAACACCTTCTTTATCCTCACCACAGGACCTTCCTCCTGGTGTCTGATAATGCTTGATTGTATGATAATTCCTCAATCCTCCAGCAGCACACCCTCTCACTCTCAGCTCCTTGTGCCTCTTGCTCCCAGCTCCTCACACGCACTTCTCTCCTCTGGCTCCTCTCCTGACTGGAGTGAGCTCCTTTTTAAACCAGGTGCCCTGATTAGCCTGCCTTGATTGGCTGCATGTGTTCTAATCTCCACTGCCTTCTAGAAAGATCTTAATTGGCCCCAGGTGCCTTGATTAACCTGGAGCAACTGCCATTTGGTTACCACGGTACTAGGGATTTGTTTAGCCTGGGGCTAACATACCTGCTCCTCATTACTTTACTGTAGCCATCCGGCCTTGCCCCATCACAATACCCTGCCCAATGTCAAGTTCTATAAGTAATATAAGCCAATTTCCATATGAGAATACCACCCCCAATAACATAAAATACATTTTTAAACTGCTGGGAACCTCAGTGTAGACAAGACACTGGAGTGGTGGTAATACCCAGGGTGCTGGTGTTTGTAGCGTTATCATCTACCTAGCACTCACTCCCCCTAGAATGGACAAGGAAGCTTCGGCCTTGTAGGAATCTGGCCCAACATGAATCCAGCCAACAACTCTTCCAGCTCGGCTGAGTCCACTGAACTTGGACAGGCACAATTGATGCCCTTCGGACAGAATGACAAAAGGCCACATATACATCCCATTTCTGATGGGGGACAGCTTGGAGGTGGGCAGGCTTTACTGTTTTGGCAGAGGCTGCCTTTTCATAAAACATTAAAGAAATAGCAAAAAGGCTAAAATTATGTTCATAATGTTTTTATAGTTATGACCTTTCCAAAATATGTCTCTGTGGGCCCCCCTCCATAATTTTAATGAAGAAGGTACAGCCTATCAACATTATAAAGCTCTGTGAGCTTCAGCCGTCTCTGCTTCGCCTGAGCTTTGCAGCTGCTGTGCTAATCCAGCTAAGCTCTCCTGGAATATAGACTTCAAAGCATGATGTATGGATGACATTTTATCCACTATAAATTCGCTTGTCTGGTAGGCCAGAGAAATTACTATAAAAGAAAGTTCCTGAAAGTTATTTTTTTGATTGTGATAATAGGAGAAGCAGATGTGGGAAAACTGTTGTGGGATAGGAAAAGAAAATACCATTGAAGTCAGTGCAGTTCCCTCTCTTTGGTCAAGCCTGCAAAGACCAACTGAGCCAAATTCACCCGGGAGTAACTCAGTATTATAGCAGGGATGTATTTGACTGACCGTGTCATCCTAAGAAGCACTAACCATAGTTAACCTATTCAAAGAAAAGAGTATCTGGGGAACATGTGGTGAAACCCAGTGCATTGGGCTGGCTAAACACACTAATCAAGATCCCCAGCTGGTTTTAACTGGCATAGCCCCACTGAAATCAGCAGAGTTATACAAGGGTGAATTTGGGTGGCCAGATCCCAGCTGATGCAAACCAGCACAGCTCCAGTGAATTCAGCAGGGATATGCCAATTTGCACCAGCTGAGGATCTGCCCCATAGTGTTTAACTAGCTCACGCATGGCAAAAACCAGCATTTGATTGGCATTTCTTCACACATGACTTTTCCACATGGTCCCTCTTTGCAGAAGCCACTTGCAATGTTTGTTAGCTGCCTTCAGAAACAGTCTTTTATCTTGCAGTGACAAAAGGAGAAGAACCCACATTATCGTTCGCATTTTTACAAAATAATGGGCGTGGGAACTTGCCACCCAATTTTGTCAGCAGCGAAAGAGTAACCCCTGTTCAGTGCCTGACGCTGGAAACCAGCCATGGATAAAGCCTGCAGCAAGAAGGTGACAAACAGGAGAAGCCAGGTAAGATGTCTGTCAATGCCCTTCCTAAAACCCTCACAGTCAAACCAAGTGCCAGATGGAATTATAAACCATTGACCATGTGTTCTGATCCAGTTGTGAAGCTGAAGCATCAGTGATGTCTCTAAGAACACTCAGATATTTATCCATGGTGGTGAGGCTTTTTCAGGAAAGCCCAGGAGTTCTTAGGGCCTGATTCTGATCATGCTTAGACCGGTGCAAATCGCATGAGGTGAGCAGCAGCAGGAGAGGCATCCACTGCACTTTGCTCTATACAAACATGGTGCCTCATCCCTAACCAGGAGGTGCCTTCTCTGGGAGACAGAGAACATATTTGGCCCATTTGCTGAGGTTTGCCACTTAGGGTGGTAGTTAGTGCTAATTGGCAACCTGAGCGCTGATTAGACTGTTATGCCTTGCATGAATAGTGTGTTCACCGCTGTCTTCTGAGCATCTCAGCTCATTTCATATAAACTACCAAGCAGACCTAGGATTCTCTGAAACATTATTTCTGAATAACTGGTTGATTCACTGTTAGACACCTGTATATTAATTGCATAGGCCTCCACCAACACACCTTGTGATTCAGCCCAGACATGTATTAATGAGGTATCTATAAATCCCATGGGATTCAGTGCAGGCTTGGTGCTCTACAAACGTGCTTTAACTCTCTGCTGCTAGTCTAGTCCATTTGTCCACATTCATATAACATTTGATCATCCACAGTATAAACCCAGTAACAGCCGCCTGGTTTAACAATCCGTAAATTTCCATTGGATAACAGCTATCTATTGGTTTCTATGGATTATCTATAACAAAATTTCATCTGTTGTGGGAAGTAATCATTAAGTCCAATGGGGACCAGTTCATCTCTTGAGAACCAGTGAATCATCCCACAGTATTTTTTAAATTAACCTGCGATAGCTTATTTTGATATAGAAACTAAATACATGACTCTGTTAGTATCATAAGTTCCCAGCTATCTTGTAAGTAGCTAGGACTAATTCAGACTGTAAGCCCATCTTTGGGCCATCTGTTAACAGGATCACATGTGATGCTATGTCACTATAGTCTGAGATTTGAAGAAATGCTTGGAGAGAATTCTATCCAGTGCTATTCAGATGAATGAGGCTGGAACGAATTTTCCCACATTGCAGCGTGGGGCAGAGTCTGAAATGTGCTGGAAATGATGGGAATTAGAACAAACTTTTCAAGGTGGTAATTGCCATTGGCTGTAACACACACAGCCCACACATGGCACTCCCATTTCTTAGTTTTGGTGTGACAGGACAGAGATGACCTGGGTTGTCTTCCTGGCACTGCCTCTGTGTGACTCTGAGCAAGTCACTTCCGCTCTCCTTGCCGGTGTTTCTCTTCCTGCCCTTTGTCTGTCTAGTCTATTTAACTATAAACTCTTTGGGGCAGAGATGGCCTCTTAGTATGTGTCTATACAACAGCTAGTGCAGTGGCACCTTAGTGTTGAAGCTGCTGGTTGCTAGTGTAATATTACCAATATAACAATGTACGGGCAGATCGGTTGCTAGGGTATAATTTTTTGGGAATTGTCATCTTGGTTTCCTTCTGATTTTCCTTCAGATTGCAAAAGGCCATTAAAGAGACTTGAGGAACCCACAAGGCAAAGCCATTTGCCTTTGCCCCACTCCTTCTTAGAGCTGGGTGCAAAATGGTTTTCCTATCCCACATGGATTTTCAGGATTTCAAACATTTTTCTATCTTGTATTGCGACAAAAAGTCAAAACCTAGAAAATGTTCATGCATCGATAATCTGAAAAAATATTTGAATTGGACCAATTGTGAAATGTTTCACTTTGATTTCAACCTTTTTATGTTTTTAAATCTTTTTTTACTGTAACTTAATTAAAATTTCATGATGAAAAGTTGTTTCTAACCAAAAAACAAAACTTTTGGTTTTGAAAACAGGACCTTACAACAATTTACAAAAAAAATTGTTTGATTTTTGTTTTTAAATCAGGAGTTTCATTGAAACTGGCCCTTTCCAGTGAACAGTTTGGGTTTAAACAAATCAGCATTTTCCAACAAAAAGTGTTTTGACAGAAAATTCCCAACCAGCTCTATTCCTAATCCTACCAAACCTTGGACAAATTCAAGATTTGATGCACAATGTGATTTGCTGAACCAAATTTAGCATGAAGAACATAGTGCACAGTGGTTCCAGAATCCAGGCCCTTCATCTTGTTTAGGAAATAACTCTGGGTATGACAACAAAAGCTTAAATAACCATGTAAATAATACATCAGGCTGCAGAACGCTTGGAGAAAGGAAGTTATGTTCCTCCAGCCTAGTGCCCCCTCTCCTCTTTATCAGTCACTGGAAAATAGCTGTCATCTGGAGATAATAGACATTTCAGTCTCACAATAGATGGTGAATCCTCCTCCCATGGAATGGTGCTGAGTGAAAATTCTGACTAGATACGACCCAACATTCATCTGATGTCACGTTTCCAATTCACTGTACCAACAACCAAAATCGATAGCTCACTTAAAGGCAGTGTCTTGTCCCCCAACTGAGATCTGTTAAAAAAACCGCTTGAGTCTGCTGAATTGCTTTGGAGTTTCACAGAGGGCAGGAGAAGGGACATAATGCCCTAGAAAAGATCCTGCTCATTAGTTCAGCATGAGAACTGTGCCACATTAAACATGCACAGGGGCTTGGTTTGTACACAACAGCTAATACGACATGGACCCTCTCAGGTGAGTCATCTCCTTGCTGCTTATGTTGTCTCACTAGGCTGCACTTTGGAGTCTTGGTTTCTTATTACAAGCCCCATGCTGAGGAGGGAGGGTCAGTTTCCAACACATGGTAATACTCCCATACTTTCCATTTCTATAAATGCTGTCACCTTGTTTGACCTCAAAGTGCCTTACAATTCCTGGGCTGGTTCAGGACTTGTTATAAGTGGGAACATATCCATTGCCAGGGGAAGTGAAAAGCATTTTTACCTGCCACGAATGGAATTCACTGTTCTACGTTTCCCCTGCAAAGAATAGCTGATGCCACATGCCAGCTAGCACAGGCAGGGAGTACATTCCATACAGTGCTAGAGGTATTGGTGATGTTGTTCAGTTCTTACAGGAGACGCAGGTGGTTTTTGCACACTGGGTTTAAGTACATGAGGAACTGCATTTCCAGCAAAGCTACCCATCCACTTTTAGACTAAATGATTTTCCATTAAAAAATGTCATTTCATCCAAACCAAAATTTTCACAAAATGGACTTGTTATTTTCTACCCAGTCCTAATTTCAAGGGTGTGATCCTCCGCACGCTTACACCACTGTAAATTGGAGTAGTTTTGTAGAAGTCAATGGTGTGAGTGAAAGGAGAACACTGCCTTCTAAAGATGAAAGTAGTGGTTCATGTAAGGTCAACACAATTATTCCGATCATGATTTGGGATTTGAAATGGGTTAATTTATTTCTTTAAAGAGATCTTCACAGTTTGCCTTCAAATACTTTACAACTTTGTAACAGTTTGAACACTGTGTAGATAATGAAAATGGGCAACAGATACTTAGACTTTGATTAACAGATATGAATATCACACTTTGGAAAAGCTCACAGATCTCGTGTAATCATTGCTAAAACACAATAGTCTTTTAATGATAATTGCAGGCCTTCGTATGATAAGCAACAGCTTTAGTTTTTTTTTGTTTCTTTGTTTCCTTTTTGGACCAATAGATACTGTTTAAAGGTTTAAAAGAATGGCACTTCAGCAGATGCTTTGTAGGTAATGTTAGGGTAAATTTGCACCAAGAACAACTGCAAAATAAACCCTAATTTACATGTACATGTTTTGATTTCCATGGCTAATTCTATTTAAAGCAAACATCCAAAGTACTGAGGCTCAGCAACAATCATCTCCTTCCTTTTTTACCCTGTATGACAACTTCAGAGAAGAAACCAATCAGGGCCATAGATCTAACAAACATATATATGCTTTGGGAGCAGAGATTTATGAACATATCTCCTCCAAAAAGGCAACTGATATACCTGCATTGTTCCACCTGTCAATAGTGCCATCGGAGAGCAAACACAACTGCCCTGCTGACCAGAAAAATGAATGTCCGTCAACTATGTTCAGTGCTTCATTATTCTGTATGTGCTGCTGAACTTCCAACAGGAACCGTTCCCGTGACTACTTCCACATTTAAAAAGCAGTCATATTTTCCCCCCTTCTTCCTGATGAGTGATAGATGGGATCAGCATCAGAGATTATGCAGTGTCATGGCCACATTTTAAAAAATGTCATGCCTGGGGGACCTGGTAAAGTGTGGAAGATAATGGTGTTACAGAATAAGCCCCCAAAAAACTAGTCTAGCTTTAGGGTTTGGTACAAATCTAAAATGCAGGTGAGGTTAGCTGGAAGGCCTGTGGAGGCTCATGCAACTTTGTGGAGAACCCAGGCCAAGATTGGCCCAGTGCATGGCTGTTGGCAGGTACAAGGCAAAACTCAATGACTCCGGCTGATGTTTCACTGCATTCCATCCATGCAAATTCTGATAGGTGGTAGGGCTCCAAAACCTGTTCATTCATGTGTTTTCAGCCCTAACTAGAGGCTTGATGAAGACTGCTTTGAGAGTTGGACCCTTCCCCTTTCCCTTCCTCAGTTTAGCCATCTTTTAAATGAGTACATTAATACTTCTTTACCTTACACTAACTGAAGAAGCAACAGGCAAATGGCAACGAGTTATAATGCTTCCAGGACTAATAACATTTGACACAGCATCACCTAGTGTTTCAAGAGTGGGTCAGGTTTACAAAATAGCCAGATTACCTCCCAGCAAGCAATCAGGCCTGCTTCAGATCTGCAGTAATCTGAGCTGGCTAGGCTTTCCTCTAATCTACACTGTACGAAAGATCCAAGGAGACTATTGACAGATCATTCCCTAGTGAAATCCACTGACAATTCATCTCGGGAAAGAATAGTAGCTATGACAAGTTTTTCTGCAATCTTCAGAATTAGGGGAGATTTTATAACTCTAGGAGATTGATCTTAAGGATACCATTAATACAAAGGAGTTTAGAATGTGTTCTGTTTTGTCTATAATTTAATATAGTGTGTAACCGTACACATGGAACTAAAGTATCTTTAATTTGTTCCTAATTAAGGTTCCTGTATATTTACAGTAGCAGAGTGTGGTTTTACAGCCACTTGGATTTTACTCTCAGTCTTCCACATTACCTCGACTTTTTCCTCCTGTTTGACAGATAGACACCAAAAGGTTGGAATGCACTGACTTATTTGCTTTCTAGCAATCAATATTGGTTATTAGTCAATTAACGGTAACTCTTCATCCTGGTATGAAGTCTTGCATATAGTTTTCTGGGGGAATGAAAAGACATAAACCCCCTTAGGGCTAATGAGGAAAATGTAAAATAATATGTATGGCCTGTACGTCATATGCTTTTATACATTGAGAATCTGGAAGATGAAAAAAAATCTAGAAATTCTTTTGCTTTAGCCGAAGGTATGTTAAAATAAGATAGTGAAGGACTAGACATTTCTAAGTGACATCCTAAAGAATAGTCACACTACAAGACATTGTACTTTTCCATTTGTAGTCCAAAGGGAAAGGTTCTGTCTGGAATTCATGAATTGATTTCATAACAGTGAAATACTCTATTAAGTTTAAATGTTGCACAAGTAACAACAATATTCAGAAGTATCATGGAAGCCCAAGAACACATGCTATTGAGGGAAGGTACCCCAGGGAATGAATACTATAGTTTCCTCTGAGTTTTCAACTTTAAAAATATTTAAGAGCTTTAGGAAAATATTCAGTAACCCAAAAATTCTCCCCAAAGAAAGGATCCAGCACATCAGTGCTAGGGGCAGGTGAAGTAGTTTGGATTAGAAGTTTTGGGACTTCTCAAACTATTACTGAGTTTGTAGAATTTGCTACAATGCATTTGCCATTGTTTTCTTGATTAAAACCCATCTTGCAAACCATCATGAATACTTATTGCAATATGGCTTGTCACAAGTGGCTGATTGACCAATCAAGGAGCAGAAACAGTCCTATGTCATCACCCAGTGTGAACTGCGAATGAGAGCCAGTGAACACTCAAAGCAATAACCATGGTGAATAGTTCAGAAGCAACCCAGGAGCTGAAATTTGTCAAATAATGAACAAATTTGTAAAACTTAACATCTGTCCATGGATCATTTCTGAAAAGGAAAAGGGGATAAATTCACGCAAAACATTTCACACAGCTCTAATAACTACACAGTAACACCAGTCCCCTGAAAACTGCTTAGGTACCTGTACCCGGCAAAGCCAAAAATAACCCCTTGTGACTTGCACTGGCAGAATTTAGAAGACTGAAATAACAAGTTTTTGACCCAATAACAATATAATACTGACTCTTTAGGGCAGTGATGAAGGGTCTGCTGCTGTGAGGTGCTGTGTGACTCCTGCAAGGTGATGGGCACCCTGACTGGCTCCCATCAGGGAATGAGGGTGCTTAGCACTTCTCAAGGCACGTCATAAAGCCCTTTGAGATCTTTCTGATGAAAAGCTCTACCTAAGAGCTAGATATTTTCAGTGAACTTTGGGTCAGGCCCTAAATAAACAGCAATTAGGTGATGGCAGGATTTGTGGTTTGCAATTTAAAGGTGCTACCGAATGTGCTGCTTTTCTGACCTGAGGAATAGAAGCTTTTCTAGTCATTGCCCGTGAGTGTTTTATAGGGGCCCTCTACCTAATCCAATCTTTATTCTAATGCACGAATGAAGGTGGCTTATTGCAAGTACCTCAAAAATACTGCGTGCTAGAAGCATAAATAAAAGCCATTCATCTTTATGGGGTTATTGAAAACTGCCTTGTTGATATTAACGTGGAGTTTAGGAAATATCCTGATTAAATCTGAAAGGCCCTGTAAATTGCAGGAGTTGGAGCTTTCTGGGATGGAAGGGAAGCAATTTTGTAGCCTGTCAGCTGAATGCAAATGAAAGCTGAATGAATTAGTGTGTGATAAACTTTTAAAAATCTAAGTTACAGTTTAAAACACCATTAAGAGGTTTGGAACTGCTTAAAATAATAATAATAATAATAAAAAATCGCACCACTCCAATGCCATTTCAATTATGGCCTGCAAGACCGTCCGTAAATATATTTGATCACACTCTGGGACAAATCATCTTTGTTATACAGACTGTTAAAAGGGTTAGACTTCTGGTGCATTTCAGGCAAATAGCATTAACGTTACACTGAAAGGATAAGGTATTATTGTTTGTACTGTAATCTCAAAGGATAAATCCTGTAGCCATTGCTCAGTGCTTCCTCAGGCAAAACTCTCAGTAAAGTCAATGTATGTTCAAAGTACTTAGCACCTTCTATGTGAGACATTCAACAGCTAGAAGAATCAGGCTGGCGGTACGGGCTGCTGAGTTTGGCCCATAATATTTTCCCCGCACGTCCACAATGATATTTCTAGGGCATCTTCTGCACTGCCTTACATCCAGGGAACCTCACTGTCTTGCCTTGCTGCTGCAGTTGCCCAGGATGTAAGATACCGCAGAATATGGCCCAGAGTATATAGCACTGGAAATATTTTAAAGCACATTATGAGATCTAGGTATTTGGTTATTCATTATATTATTATGTATTACAAATACTGGTTACAATCTGAAGGGCTGTTGGAAGGATTCGATAGATATTGGGCCACATCACTGAAGTTATTGGAGTTACTGCAGGGCTGACTGTGGTCTGGATTATTATCCCTATTTTACAGCTGTGGAAACTGAGACAGGTGTTGTGGCACTTGTCCAGTGTCACATAATGGTGTGATAGAACCATGAGCCCCTCCCATCCCCTTGGGATCCTGCCACCCTCTCCCTCTCTCTCTCATCTATTGTATAGCAAACACAGCTATTACGCCTTGGGCAATATGAAGCCTTTTATGAGTTTTGTGGGCAGCAGTTTAGGTGCTGGCTCCTTCATCCCGTTCCCCACATGGGGAATGATGTGTGCCCCTGGAAAGGGGTGAGAAATACCACAAGGGCAGGCTCAGCCCTTCAGCTTCCTTCCTGGCTGGAACCCAGAGAGGCACCGGGGTACCTGGGGGAAAATGAACCATAGTTTTTCTTGGAACCTTGGAGAAAGGTCTAGAAAGCTGGGGAGTTATCATAGTATCCAGGTGGGTTCTCCATGCATATTTATGACATCCCCAATTCCAAATCCCTTCAGGCTCCACTGCCTTCCTCTGGCCTGTCTTTTTGTGATGTTGACAACGTTTCCCCATCTTACACAAATTATTTAAGGTTTAAAGGGAGGGAAAAAGGAAGCCTGCTTCCCAGGTCGCTTCTCTGCTCACTCACGGAGCTCTGCAATGGAAAGGAATGGGGAATGTCTCTTTAAATCTTCAAGACAAAGAACAAAGCAACATAATGTAGAGAAGCCAGAAGCAAACACACCTGTCATGTTAGAGAATTAAAGAAACAGAGGTCCCTTCCCTCTTGGCTCAAAGTGGATTGGATACCAACACAAATCAAGTAATACAAAGCTACCCCAGGGCTGTTTGAGATGCCAGATAATATCTGTGTACCCACACACATCTCTAATCCCCATGTAATTCCTCTCTTTTGAATAATTGCTTTTGCTAGAATCAAGCTGTACTGGCATCATCTTCTTAATTCCTTTGTCTTCCATAAACAGCTGATTTATCCTGTTTAATAAACTCCAGAGATTGTTCAATACAATACATGTGAAACTAGTTTGCTTACGTCAGAAGAATTTTAGAGGTCCATATGGAATAATAATAAATAATTGTTGTTATTTTGCACCCTTCACTGAGGTGCATACGCCTGGTACAACACAATAAAACCAAATTAAAATGTGTCAGAACAGAATGAAACTTAAAATTCAAACCAGTAATGACACTAATGAATGGGTCTAATGAAGAGAGAGAGAGAGAGAGAGAAAAGGTAGGGCCCAAATTTTCAAAAGTGACTAGTGATTGGGGGGGGGCACACTTGACACTTTCAAAGCCACCTCTGAAAAGCAGGTATCTTGAGTAGGACACCCCCAGAATTGAGGCTAGTCACTTTTGAAAATTTGGGTCCTACGTTTTCCCCCTTTCCTTTTTTTGTGTTAGAACCACTAGTGTTGTTATGGGTGTGACTATGCTTGTAAGGTATGGAAGTGCTAATCTCCCCATTGTACAGATGGGGAACTGAGGCACAGAGTAATTCAGTGACTCACCCACATTCACACAGGACATCTGTGGCAGAGCTGGAAGTGAACCTAGGACCCCAGTTCATTCTCTAACCATTACACTATCCTTCCTCTTAACAGTAAACTCCTTTCCATAGATTCCAAGGGGCTGAGATCACCTAGTCTGACCTCCTGGATAGCACAGGCCAGAGATAGTGCAGTCCCCAACGTAACTCCTGTTTGAACTGAAGCATATCTTTTAAAAAAAAAACATCCATTCTTGTTTTCCAGTGATGGAAAAATGAATAACCTCAAATCGGAGGTGTTTATATTTTCTTAGCGTGCAGAGAGACATATTAAGATGAAGTAGAGAAGTAAGTTCAACAGTCTAGGCAGGGTTTAGCCCTGTAAAGGTCTGGTCATGCTGACCTAACGTACCATTTGGGGATCCCTAAACGGCCAGGCGATTTCAGGGCAGAAATACCCATCTAGATGAGACTCAAGATGAGAAGTCAAATATATCCAAATGGACCTTAACCCCCAAACCCTCCCCGCAAGTATCTGTTTATAGTCGCCTGTTCTGCATGTGAGTCCAGGCAGGCAGACGCTTATGTCAATGGTGCTCTGCTTGGAGTAGGGCCCCATCCACCCAAATCCAACTCCAGGATGAGGGTCACAGTCCATAAATGCAGCACAGATGACAGCAGCCGAGTCTCTGCTGTCTGAACATGCTCTTGGAGACAGCAAGAGCCGCAGCGATCTGAAAGGCAGAAACTCTGGAGAAGAGATGATGTAGCTTTCTAAAGGCATGCTTTCCCCCCAGACTTCCCAGCGCAGCCTCTGCCTGTTTGACCCCGTTGTGAGACAGCCACTGAACCACCCCCCTGACTCATCTGACAAAGGGCTCGTGCCTAAGCCATACAGAAATTTCATTCTAATTGCTTTGTGCATCTACAGAACATTTGATTGTCACCCTGAGCTTTCCTTGGTGCTGCGCAGCTCCGTGTGTAATGCGATTATGCACAGGCGCCTGTCAAGTTTAGAATAATAATTATTTTGTTTTGTATTGGGAAACCATGATGATCCACGGACTGGAATTGTTAACTCTTGTCATTGCCTGGGGGCAGGATTGGTACCTTTACGACCCAGCTCCTCTATTTCTCTTGCCAGGCTGGTGCCCAGCTTCTCGGGTGATGCAGTTTGGGGCCCTATTCTGTACGGCAGAGATGACATGATTGTGCCTGGTTTTTCAAAGGAATCTGCAGGTGTTGGAGTGGGATTGTCCTTCCCATCCAGCATTCACACTAATGAGACTGCTCCAGTGTTCAGTCCAAGAGAAAGGCCTCTGCTGAGACTAGTTCAGGGGGTTTAATAAGATGCTGTTCTCAGAACACTTGCAGCCAATTTGGTTCAATTCGCCTGTTGGTCCAACTGGTGATCCATTCTACCCACTGCACTGTGGTTGCTTTGCATGTGCACATGCCCTTCCATTATTTAACTAAAGCAGGTCAAAAGGACAGCATGGAGAAATGCATGCCAGGAACTGTAGAGTCAGCAAGCAGGAGCACCCAGGAGACGTGGTCTCCGACAGTTCACAGAAGCTTCAGGGCTTGCAAGAGATATTGGATGCAAAGGGTGCTTTATTTTATTTATTTGTTTTCAGATTCTATCATCTGTCTCCCTGTTTCTGAGACCATCTACAGAAATTAACGTAACAGGGGTAAACCTACAACCCAGTGCCCGGCCCAGATGACTGAGCTTGCTGCTGGGGAGAGGAGTGGGAATTTTTTTTTAAATGCTATTTTGATCCCAGTTTCATTTTTGTGTCTTTCCTCTAGAGAAATGCTCCAGTTTTCACTATGTCGTTAAAGATGTGTGATTGATAGCATTCATCTGTGGTTCAGATTAGCAAAAACTGCAGCAGAAAAAAGTGGGGGTGGAGTAGATGGGTTTGTTTGCTTGTTTGTTTAGCTAAAACGTACCAGTGTCATTTGTGTGTGTGTGTGTGTATGTGTGTGTGTGTGTGTGTGTGTGTGTGTGTGCATACATGCTGGGGCATGCGTATATCTGTGTGGGTGCATGTGCACAGACTGTGTCACGTTTCACTGTATCTAAAATAGATATTACTCAAAAGAGCATCGGGGAAACACAGGCACACTTTAAGTAGCACCACCCACACACAGTGACACCAGCTCACTGCTCTGCGGAGAGAAGGTCTCTGGCTGCCTGGAGGAGTCCAGTAACTGTCATCATTTGCATAAGCTCTTCTTGATTTGCTGCAAAGTATTTTTTATTAGCAGAAGTAAAACTGAACTCCCCCCACCCTTGGCACTTTGCCTGCACACTATTCAGCTCAGCAACTTCGCCGCATCCTCCACAAAGTGTGTTCAGCTGATAAATGAAACAGAAACATGCCAAGCACAGAAGAAACCTTTAACACTAAGAGACAGAATTACTTGCAGCAGGAGATAATAATAACAGTGATGAAACACAGCCGTCATAATTTGATAATCTCTTTCTCTTTCTCTCTCTGTCTCATTCCCTATTTTCTCCCCCCACTGCTGCATTTTGGTTTCCAGCTAAAGAGGCAAGGTGCATGATTCCTTCAGGAATTAGTGCTTTTGTAGACGTTGGCACATCACCTCATTGGTCTGAGGCTTGGGGAGTCCAGCTACCAGGAAGTGGCACTTCCACTGAGCATCTGAAGGGTGTGAATACCAAGAAGGGAGAGGAATTGTTTAAGGTGGTCCATGAAGTAAAAAACAGGAGTGAAAAGACCAAATTAAGACAGGGAAAATGTAGGCTGAACATCAGGAAACCTTTCAGATGGCAAGAAGCATGGAACAGGTGCCAAGACATATGCAGGAGACACCATCACTTGCGACCCTGCAATCTAGACTTGGAAAAGCACATGTGCATATGGTTTGGGGGCCAATCCTGCCCCAGCAGGGAGATGGACTAGAGGGTATAATAAATCTTTTCCATTTCTCAGTTCTAACCTCACACCCTCGCTGCAGCTCAAACTAAACATTGTGACCCGAAGAAATTTAGAATCAACGCCCCATATCAACTCAGCCAACTCAATGGGAGCAGAGGGTGCTCAGCACCTCCAGAGGTTGTGCAGTTCCTTGCAGGATCAAGCCCTAGATCAACAAGTGCTGATCTAATTTCACTGCTCCTCTGGTGTCATTTTGGTCTCAGCTGTTGTTGTTCTTTGGGGTTATTTGTTGGCACCAGATAAGAGGGATGTCAGCAGCTGGGTGACTGCATTATGTGTCGTCTCCTCTAAGCAAACATTTGGTACAACAGATTAAAGACTGTGAGGCCAGTTCACAAATTTGGGTGCCAAGGTAGGTACCCAGATCAGCATTTAAACTGGATAGTTGGGCAGCTAACTACCCATCTGAGTACCCCTATGCAGAATATGGGCACAACCTACAATCTGTTATTAAATGGTGATAAGGATTCCTGCCTGTCTGAGACAGTGGGGCTACAATAGCTTAACCTCATTAATTTCATTGGGATTACTACTGATTTACACCAAGGTAAATAAAACCAGAACCACCAATAGTTTGGAGGATATGACAAAAACATGTCACCCAGTTGCTCTGCACCCCAAACTCGATGGTGGGCACACAGACATCTAGTCTGGATGTTACAGTCACACATTTGCTAGACCCTGACAACAGACAGGATCTCTACTTCAATTGCAGCCCATCTCTGATTCTCCTCTAGCTAATACTCCAATAACTCTCGCTCCTGAAACACACACAATGTGCTCAGAGAAGGGATTTTTTTCCATAGCAGTCATGCTGTAGTCACTACAGTCCCAATGATCTTTTAAGTCAGTAATTGCAGGATTCATATTTTTTAGCTAATGCTATAAATGTGCCTATGAGCATCAGTTCATATCTTCTCGGGGTGATTTACCCTGTTTCATTTTATCCAGTGAATTAAACACAAAAATATCCAAGATCCATACAGCTTCTATTATCGATCTGTCTAAAATTTACAGCATCAGTCACTTCTCTCCCTTTGCAGCCTGCCTGGCTCTTTGACACACAAGATTATTCTCTGAAGAATAAAGGTGCCTGGCTTAGGAGAAATGTTTGCAGGTCATTCTCTGCTAATAGGATATTCAATTTGTTGTGTGATATTCTATCAGTAGCACATCAGTGAGTCATGTTTTGAGTAATTACTTGAAGAATGAGACATTTTATAGTCGGATACATGTCATATCTTATAGCATGCCTCAAACATTAATGTTCTTCTAACTCATTCCCAGCTATAATATTTTGCCATTGATACCGTGCATAATCTTCACATTATATATTCCCCTGTTATCTAACAAGATCCTGTAAAATTACAGTGGCACTAACATTTGCTACCCTTAGTAAACGAAAAGATCAAATTACGGATGAAGTAACATTGATTTTGTTATGAGTCCCAAGGTAACGGAGAATCAATTGACCTCTGCTGAAAGAAAATAAAAAAAAGGAGAGAGACACTTGTTTTGGCTGACTCTCTCTGGTGCTTAATCCAAATTCTTTTCGGGTTTATTTCATGGTTAACTTTAAAGTGGTTTATTTTTTATTGCTGATGAAAAGCATTTTACAGGCAAAAACTTACAGGCAATGAAAATGCAAGTTTGCCATATGCTGCCCTGCTTCGACTACACTACCTCACCACCTCCAGGGAGTGAGAAGATGGCTAAATCACTATTCTCACTGAGGCCCTGGCTTCCCTGCTGGAAAGGAAGTGTACTTCGTATAGGGTCGTAATGGGAAGACACACCCATTGACTTCAATGGACTCTGCATCCAACCCATGATCTATTCTGTTCTACATTGGTTCCTATACTGGACTCATCACCATAATATCTGATACCTTCCAGTCATTCATTAACCAACGGATTAGACACCTGCCACATATTGTTTGTTGTTTCATTGTTTTAATTTGTCTTGTTTTATTTTTTTCAACACGTTGCTCTGTGTTTAGTTGGAGAAGGCAAAGTCAAAGAAACATGCCTGGCACTTGGAGTGGAATGGGGGAGGTTTGTGCTTGTCCTAATTCCTGGGGCAGTTCATTCCACAGTCTTGGACCAGTCCCCAAGAAAGTTCTGTCTCCCCCACAGACAGGCTTTGCACTTACTGTAGAGAATTCCACTCTGCCAGGAGAGCAGCGTTGTCAACCATGATCATCTTCCTGGAGCTATAGTTGATCTTTAAGATATTCTAGGTCCAGGACACTTTGAAGATAAGGATGGAAACCTTGAACTTGATTCAATATTCTGTGGGGGGCCAGTAGGGAGCGAAGGATGGATTGGATGTGCTTGCGATAGCCTGGGTTGTTGAGGAGACGTGCTGCAGCATTCTGTAGTCGCAGACATTTTCTGAGTGATGATGAAAGAATCCACCCTTTATTATTTCTAAATCTCATGATTTTAAAGCCAATCTTCTTCTTTTGGGGCCTGGCTCATGATTTTTGAATGTTTGGGGTTGGTAATACTGAAGCAGCCTTCAGTCTTTGGGGCTAAGTTCTCAAAGAGGGGGAAAGGAGAAAGCTCTGAAAAAAGTAATTGTACACTTGAAAATGAGTTTAACTTCCTGGGGAGTTAATCTACATGAGAGAAGGAGGCTGCACTTTCTCCTTTTCAAATGTGGATTAAGGCAGCTGGTAGTAATTAGAACCTCAATTAGATGCCCACACACCCACCAAAAATAGGACTAGTTGAAAACACAAGCAGAGGGAAGAAAAGAATGGAGCAGAAGAAAGTGTCTACATTAGAAGCAGTTATCAGAGTGACTGGACATCTAAAAGCAGCATCTGCTGTAAAATAACAGCAATTCCAGTGGAAAGGGAAAATTGTGCCTTGAGAGCTAGCAATTTGAGGGGGGGGGAGTCAGTTACTCATTCGTCCCTGTCACTTGAAAAAGAACAAGAAGATCCATGTGCCAGGGTCAGTCATGTCTAAGCTGAACCTCATCCTGAATGGAGGGAAAAGCATACGAGTCCCCTCTCTGGAAAATACAGCAAGGGAAAGTTCTGATGAACCTTATACAAGCTGTTGTAGGAACTAGTCTGTTCTCTATTGGTAAAAACACACAGCATAAGGGACTGCAGTTATGTGAGTATAACAGCTGTGAGAAAGAAACCATTTTCCTCGGTTAAAAGTGACCCTGCACCTGTTATTTAACCAGGGTCAGTGTCCCACTGCACTGCAGTCATCACTCAGTGTAATGAGCTGCCTTGGTCCAAGAAACTCAGAGGAGCCATATTCTCTGCCTTATTTCCTGGGCAGTCAGAGGTCTATTTGCAGCACTCAGTGACACCCAAAAAACCGCAGGCTGAGATGAGGCCTCTTTAAGATGCTGGCCCCTGGTTTTGAATGGTCTGATTTTTCAGAATTAGTCCCTAGTTAGGCAGTTGGCCCACTGGTGAATATTCTTCCTGAGATTCTGTGATGAAATATTTTTGTGAAGGAAAAGGAATGTTGCAGATAATGTCCATGGCATAAATGCAGGGCCTGATTCTTCCTTGCTCTGCACCTTGTGCCATCACTTATGTGTAGGCAAAGGGTGGAACGCTGCCAGTTGTGAAGGGTCAGTGTAACCCACTGTGGAGAGTGTGTTGTAGGTCCCCCTGTGAGCCTGATCCACATAGGACAGAAGTTGGCAACAGCTTCAGCTAGGGCAAATTAGCTCAAGTGGTAACAGCTCATGCTCAGAACCATAAGCAGTATTCTACTATCAGTCTCACCAGTGCTATATATAAAGGTAAAATCACCTCCCCACACCTAGTAACTACTCCCTTCTTTATCCATCCTTAGGAGCATGTTGCCACAGCATTGCACTGGGAACTCATGTTGACTTGCTTGTCTACAATAACCCGTAAATCCTTTTCACTGTCACTCTTTCCCTGGATACAATCCCCCATTCTGTAGGGCTTGCCTGCATTCCTTGTTCCTAGATGTTTAACTTTCCAATTGGCTGTATTAAAGCACATTTTAGTTGAGTGGTCTCATCTTAGCAAGCAATCCAGAGCACTCTGACTTCCCTCGTCTCATCGTTATTTACCTTTCCACCAATCTTTGTGCCATCCACAAATTTTATCAGCAGTGATTTTATATTTACTTCCAGATCATTGATAAAACTGTGACTAACATGAGGCCCAGTACCTGCAGAATCACACTAGAAACACTCCCATTCAATGATTTGTCTCATTGAGGGGTGCTTTTGGAGGTCAGTCAGTAAGCCAGTTCTTAATGCGTTAGTGTGTCTTCTATTGATATTGTATAGCGCTATGATTTTAATTCAAATGCTATGGGTACTAAGTCAAATGCCTTACAAAAGTCTGAGCATCTTATATCTATGCAATTACTTTTATCAGCCAAACTTGTAATCTCATCAAAGAATGAAATCAGGTTTGTTTGACAAGACTTCTTATCCTTAGCCCTGTTAGCTATAGATTTTTCCCTGATTTCTCTAGCTTCTCTTATCATTTTTATACTTCATAATTTCTATATTGATTGCTATTTGCCCTTTTTTCCATGTATTATATTTTACTTTTTAATTTCTAATTGCTGCCTTCACTTTGCCACTCAACCAGGAGGGGCTTTTATCCAAAGCCGTTCCCTTTCCTAATTCCTAATCATGGCTTTTGGGACTTCTAATAAAGTTTCTTAAAAAATTCCCTATTTTCATTAACATTTTTTCTGTGTGTGTATATATAAAAAAACTGGTTGGGCCAGTCCTCTCTTTGCCCACCCTGAATGTAATCAGGTTATGATTACTGGTCTGTAAGGAACCACCAATTTGATTAATTCAGCTTTATCCATATGATAATGAGGTCCAAATAGCATTACCTTGTGCTCTGTGTAATGTCTTTTGTGCTGGAAAATTATCATCTATAATTTTTTAGAAACTCAAGTGGTGTTTTACTACTGGCTGCATGGGACCTCAAGCCTATGTCTCCCAAACTGAAGTCTCCCATAAAAACATAATTTTTATTTACACCCATGCCAGGCAGGTGCTTAAGAAGTAACTCCTCCTGGTCTCTTGTTTGATTCGATGGTCTGTAACAGACACTCACCGTTCCCTCCCCCTGGGCTTTGTTGGTTAGCACATTGATCCATATGCATTCAAGATCCTGCAGTTCTGAGTTATCAGTAACTGTAAAACAAGTAATGATGTCTTTTATATATAGTGCCACCCCGGACACACACCTTTTTTACGCATTCCGTCCTTTCTAAGCAGGATATAACCAGAAATTTTAACATTCCAGGCATGTGAATCATCCCACTAGGTTTCTATAATGCCAGTTAGATCAAATTTCTTCTCATCAGTGAGAATATCCAATTCCTCTTGCTTGTTACCCAGACTCCTAGGACTGGTATATAAGCAATTGAAAATTTTCTTCTGTTCACACTCCTCTCATCACAGCATCATGCCAATCTCTCCTGTCTCTAGGAAATAAGCACATGCCCAATGTACAATAAGCAGAAACTAAGAAGATGCACTGGCTCAGGAATATCCTTCCCAGCCGTTTTTCCTTCAGGAGGCTTGACTTTTGAAAGACATGTTAAACTGTTTTCATTTCAGCATGATTTCGAAGATGCAGCACATTGACCAAGAATCATTTCTTTTTCATGAATAAGTTGTGGAAAACAGATGTTTAGTGGGAGGCAATACATAGCTCAAGCAAGGACAGATACTGATCTCTAAAGAAGAGAAAATATTGAAAGTTTCCGTGGAAGACATCAACATGCCTGATACATTTAAAAGCACTGATATTAACAGGAAACGTTTGGGAAGAGAAAATCCTGCTGAGTGGGGAAAGCAATCCTTTGGTCAACAAGATGTAGGACAAATGAATCCAAGAACTAATGATTCCGTAGCCTGAAGTCTCCTTATCTCACCATTACACTAGATTTCAAAGCTGAATTAATTTCTAATAGGAAGTCTTCTGATGACAGACTTAGGGAGTGTCTCCACTTTGAGCTGGGGGTGTGATTCCCATCTTGACTAAACATACCTGCACTAGCTCTGGTCAAGCTAGTACATCACAAATAGTGAACGCATGGCAGCATGGCCGGTGGGAGGAGCTAGCACTTTGAGGAGACCCTAGGCAAATACTCCCTGTGGCTAGCCTGTCACACCTGCCATGGGCTGCACTCTGTTTAGTGTGCGTACTTCATCGGAACTAGTGTAAGTCTCACTGAGTTAGGGACTACACCCCCAGCTCAAAGAGTAGACATACCCTGAATGCCATGCAGTTAGACAATCATGTCACATCTCACAAGTGAAGCAGACCCCGGCCTGGCTTGAACCACAAGGGAAGTCTCACAAGTTTTGGTGATTCATAGAATCCAAGTCCAGAAGAACATAAGAACAGCCATACTGGGTCCATCTAGCTCAGTATCCTGTCTTCTGACAGTGGCTAATGCCAGGTGTCCCAAAGGGAATGAACAGAACAGGTAATCACCAAGTGATTCATCCCCTGTCGCCCATTCCCAGGAGGGACCATTGTGATCATCTAGTCTGACTTCTTGCATAACACAGGCCACAGAACTGCCCCCAAAACAATTCCTAGAGCAGAGCTTTTAGAAAAACAGCCAATCTTGATTTAAAATTGATCAGTGATGGAAAATCCACCACAACCGTTTGTAAATTGTTCCAATAGTTAAGTATTCTCACTGTTAAAAATTTACACCTTATTTCTAGTCTGAATTTGTCTAAGTTCTTCTTCCAGCCATTGGATTGTGTTAGACCTTTCTCTGGTAGATTCAAGAGACCATTGTTAAATATTTGTTCCCCATATAGGTATTTATAGACGGTAATCAAGTCACCCCTTAACATTCTCTTTGTCAAGCTAAATAGATTGAGCTCCTTCACTTTGTCACTATAAGGCAGGTTTTCTAAACCTTTAATCATTCTCATGGCTCTCCTCTGAACCTTCTCCAATTTATCAACATCCTCCTTGAACTGTGGACACTAGACCTGGACTCAGTGTTCCAGCAGCAGTTGCATCAGTGTCAAATACAAAGATAAAATAACCTCTCTGCTCCTACTTGAGATTCCCCTGTTTATGCATCCCAGGATCATGTTAGGTCTTTTGGTCACAGTGATGCACTGGGAGCTCTTGTTCAGCTGATTATCCATCATGACCCCCAAATCTTTTTCAAAGTCGCTGCTTCCCAGGGTAGAGTCCCCCAATGTGTAAGTATGGCCTGCATTCTTTGTTCCTAGATGTGTACATTTGAATGTAGCCATATTAAAACACACATTGATTGCTTGCACCAAGTTATCCAGATTGCTCTGTAGCAATGATCTGTCCTCTTCATTATTTACCACTCCCACTATTTTTGTGTCATCTACAGTAGTTGCCATTGTCCTCTCTTGAGACAGAACTTACAAGACTCCCAACAAAGTACTGCAGGTTGTTTGGTAGCCAGAAGAACTGGATAATTCCATTTCATGGCAACTCTCAAAGTTTCTACTTTTGTTTTCGTTTCCCACAATCACTAAAATAAAATGTTTTGAACATTTTCACAAAACAGGCTTGGTTCAAAATGTTTGCTTTCAGATTTAAAAAGTTCAGCTTTTGATTGCTCGCTCTCTCTCTCTCTCTCTCTCTTTTTCTGGTCAGACATGACCAGAGATCCTGGGACCTCAAAAGCCTTCCAGTCAAAAACTTTGTCAAAAGCGATATATCTCTATGAAACATGTTTTCAGAAATGTGCCATCCAGCTTCAGCAGCCACAACGTAATTTTTTTTTTCTTTCGAAGGTCTTGATCAATTGTAGTCAGTAAAAGACCCCCCAGGCACTTTCTTGAAAAGCAGTAGTGTTCATCCTAGTCCTCCGGACAGATTCCAGTTTGAGTAATTACTGCCCACCACCGGAAAGGTCCCCATTGATTTCTGTTGGATATAGTATTCTTCACTTTCTGTCCTAATCTGCTGACCAGATCCCATAGGAATACACTCGTCTGTCACCCAGAGAACAGTAACAGACAAGATTTATATCTTTAATCTTGAGTTAGAACCTTTCACCTGTATTTCTCCTCTCTTCATCCCGCTTTCTTTCTTTCATAGCTCACAATCTAGTCTTCCATTTGTCAGAATTAGACACATATCAGCCAAAACTGCATCTGAGCAGTCCTCTGCTTTTAGATGTTTAAGGCTTATGTTATTTATAAATAAAGACCCTGATTCTTTTAGGTTTAGACAAGAGAAATCTGTGCTTCAGCTAGGTCCTGGTAGGAAATTACATAAGCATTGTTTTTCCCAGTCCATTTATTTTATATGTCCATCCACTCATTGGTCCATCTCTCTCTCTCTCTCTGCAGAAGGCAGAAAATACATATTATTACTGAAACAGGGCTTTGAAGTGTAAAAACCACATTTCTTCAACACAGATTCTGTGAATGGCACACACCACTTGTCAAAGAGCTTGGGATGCCTTTGATTGAACTCACTCCTGTTCATTCAGCAAAATCACCTTTCCGAGTGATTGTTACTGATTTGTGGTTTTGTTATTACTGTGTATTTGGTTTACAGTAATACCAAAGGGTGCAATGTGCTCAGTGCTGTGCATACACACCACGAGAGGCAGCCCTGCCCTGAAGGACTTGCAGTATAATAAGGTAGAGATGTGGGAAAAGGAAACATTATTCTCCCTGTTTTACAGATGGGGCCTTGAAGTGCAGGGAGATTGTGACTTTCCCAGTGTTACACAGGGAGTTTGTGAAAGAGCTGGGAACTGAATGCCTGACTCCCCAAGCCAGTGCTTTAATCCCACAACTCTTCTTCCTGTACTTGAACTTACTGTTGAGTGATGCCGACTGCCCACCCCCGAGAACCATCATGTTCTCTGAATTGTCTTGCTCTCACCGTAGGCTGGCGAAAGGGAGTGCACCTTTAAGAATTACAGCTCCATTTATTCCACACCATTCCCAATGTGGTGAAAAAGCAGCAGTGGGAACGGCTCATGTGCCGGGAGTGTAATATAGCCAAAAGTTTTTTAAAAGGTGTATGTGAACGGTTTTCAACACTCCCAAAAGTCTCCCTTATCCTAGAACTGACCTTCTGGAGGTGAAGACCCACAGTGTGCATGCAGGTTTTTTCCCCTCTCCCCTGAGAACATCAAATCCTGATCCTGCTGACGCTACAGCTCAGTATAGAAGCAACAAGAGAAGGTTAGCAGAAAGGAGTGGAAAATGGTATTAGCAAAAACCCAAGATAGAGAATCCTGGTTAAACAGTCTATTTTCTGATTCAGTGGCTGTTGATAAAGAATCTATAGTGTAATTGCTATATCAGAAAGCAAAACTGTGTAATAAAATAAAATACAAGTGTAATAGAATGGACAGAGGATTGCAGTTGGTTCCATCTCTGCTCCTGGCGTGACTGAGGAAAACTTCCTACATATGCAAAGGTAAATATTCAGAAGGGTAGCTGTCTTTTTCAGACAGACGCTGCACTCATAAGATCTGTGCCTGTTTTGTGTTTGTTCTGGTTTTTGTGCTTCTAACTGCGGCACTAATGTCTAATTGTGAGTGCAAATTAGTTCATTAGATTTGTAAGTATACAGATCTGTCCCTTGAAAATCAGCTTGAGAGGCTGGCCTGATATTAGCTAGAAATACATAAATCTGAACTGTCCTACTAACATTTGTATTATTTCCAATAAACTCATTTCCCTTTTCTATTAAAATAGTGTTTAGTCCAAGATCCTAGACAAAAATGCTGCTTCTTCACCCTCTCTTCTGTACACTCTGTTTTAGAAACTTGGAAAAAACATGTTTATTCATTGCTATCCCTTGAAAGCAGAAGTCCCTGCTGTTGTTTATTAGCCTCCTCATGTGGCTTAGAAATTTTTCTATGTGCATCATTGCTTCGTTAAGACAATTCTTCAGAAATTCATAAAAATTGCAGCCAGAGTGGATGACTTAATTATCAGTTTTACTCCACTTGACAGACAAGTCCTTATTACAGATTGAAAGCTTCCCCTCTCACCCCCCATGAA
The DNA here is from genome assembly GCF_016161935.1 of Mauremys reevesii. Lineage (NCBI taxonomy): Eukaryota > Metazoa > Chordata > Testudines > Geoemydidae > Mauremys > Mauremys reevesii. The sequence continues at coordinate 17,390,463 of NC_052643.1, read as the reverse complement.
AAGCTTGAGGCGCTACAAATTTGATTAAAGATGGAACAAATGATGGAAGGATTCATGCTTATCAAAAGAGGAAGCCGTCTAATTAAACAATAAGCTACATCTGTGTGTGCATTCCTTGGTCATAGTTACTGGCCTTTGGTGCACTGAGGTATGAAGCCAAAGGCAAGAAAAATGCACCATTGCTCCAAGAATGTGCACCCTGGTTGGTACCATAATGAAACTTTGATTCTAAAGATAAAGGATGGTCTTGTGGTTAAGGCATTGGGACTCAGGAGATCTGGGTCCAGTACTTGACTCTTCCACAGACTCCCTGTATGACCCTGGGCAAATGACTTTAGCTCTGCCTCTGTTTTCCACTGCGAAATAATCTCATAATGAGAAATAATCCTTCCTTTCCCCCACCCTTCTTCTGTCTTATCTAGATTGTACACTCCTCAGGGCAGGGACATTCTCCTAGGATGGGTATGTGCAGCGCCTCAGGCGATGGAGTCCTGATCCTGGTTGGTGCCCCTAAGCACTTCCGTAATATAAATAATCCTCACAGCCTGTCACAATGTATGAATACCTCAGCTCCTAGATGCATGTGGTTCCCTGCCACAATCAGACTTGGACTCCGGACTCATTAAATTAACCAATAGCACCTGCTGGAATCAAGCAGCTGGATGGGTGGAAGTGGTATTATTTTTAACAAAGATCTGGTTCATGCGGTATCAATTAAATTAGACGACTAAATTAACCAGTGACGGAATGAAATGGCAGGACTATAAAATGATTTACCTGCTGTACATGGGCTGGGTAAACACAGGCTCCAGGGCTTGGCTCACTGGAGAGTTAACATGGAGGCGTTTCCTCACCCAAAGAAGAGGAGAGAAGGGAAAGGGGGAAAGGCAGAAGCAGCCCTACCGCCTTCTAACAGGAGCCTCACATTAATAAGCAGCATGTAAACTTCCAACCCCCAGTAGAAACAGAAAATGGACCCTAACTCCTAAGCCACACAGGGAAGAGAAACTATGCAGCCATGCTAGCTATTCTGGCTGTCCTTTAAGACTGTAGGAGAGGAAAACAGGCCACTAACTCAACCAGACGTGCGCAAGAATCACAGGGACCCTTTTTTCTTTCCAAACAATCTGCTGAAGGACAGGCAGAGAGAACTGCCCAGTCGACTTTTCCTCTGAACAGGGATTAAAGAGGAAGAAGCCCAATGCCCAGGCAGTCATTGCTGCTGCGCCTGCTGTCACCCAGGGTGTACCCGCTCCCCGTGTGCCTGCCATGAGATCCCATTCCCATTGCATGCTGCCCATGCTGCTTGTCTGTAAATGTAATGGCGTGTCTAGCATATAGTCCTCCTTAGAAACAAGCTTCAGGGCATAAACCTGCCTCTAATTTAGGGAATAAGAAGAAAATTCCCCGATGAACATAGGCCTGGGAACTAGAGGTGTGGAGGGTGCTGCAGCACCCCCAGGTTTTGCACAGGATCCCGAACTCTGGGGCTCCTCTACTGGCCTGGTCCTGACTGGCAGCCCCATGCCTAGGGGCTCCGCTGCCAGCCCTGGTCCCAGCTGCTGGCTCGTGCCCAGGGTCCCGGACCCCAGCCCCACGCTCAGGTGCTCCGGTGCCAGCCCTGGTCCCGGCTGCTGGCCCTGCACCCAGGGACTCTGCACCCTCCCCCAGCTGTGGCACCAACCTTGGCCACCTTATCCCTGTCCATGTCTCCCCCTCCCGGAGCCACAGCCCTGCTCCCAGCCCCAGCTCTGGGGGGTGGTGAGGGGCATGGACAGGGGTAAGGGGGGCTCATCTCAGCACCCTCACTCTAAAACTGTTCCAGCACCACTGCCTATGAGCAAGTTATCACATAACTGTCCTCTTTGGATGTTTCTTACACCTTCCTCTGAAGAATCTGGAGCTGGCCATTGTCAGAGACAGAACACCGGATTAGATAAAGCATTGGTGTGATCCACACTCACAGCCTGTGCTTCCTTTTATTCCACATGGCAAGACAGAAGAGTTCATGCAAGGAGCTGTAGACTTTTACACCGCACAGGTCTTCAAATATTTGCATCTATTTTCAATAGCTCTTTTAATCCATTTTGCCCTTATATATACAGGGGAGAAAAATATTTCCCATCCCTCTGGCTCTCTGTTGATTTTCATCTGCACTTACTGAGCATGTGATATCAATAATGACAGGGGAAATGCCTCTATGTAACATCTCCCAACGCTACGTATCCCTGACTTCTACCACATGATGATACTCAGACAAGGTGTCAGCTTCCTAAGTATGAAAACCTGCAAATGATATTTATGAAAGTAAAGCAATTTGCTCCTCTCTGCTCACTTAGAAACTGCATCGTCCCCAGGGAATAGGCAACAGAGGTATTTCATGGTGAGTTCTTGGGAAGCAAGTGTTTCAAGGTAACCGCAGACGCTATGTATGTACTTGTTGGAAATGCAATGGTAAGCACAGAGGGTAGGCAACAGGGGAAACTGAATTTGTCAACTGCATGTAGAGTCTAAATGATTTGTCCCTGGAGATTCAAGGCAAGATCTGGTGTCAATGGGTGTAGACTGATTGGAACTAATGGATTTACACCCGCTGAGGCTCAGACCCTCCATAGTGAGCCAGCCCATGCAAGCTCATAAACCTCAACTCGCAAGCCCAATTATCCTCCCCAAGACAGGCCTGAAATGTAAAGAGGGTCTCAAACATTCATCTGACCGTGCGATGCTCACAGTGTACAGCTTAGGCACGTTGCAGCTCTGTGCCACGGGTGGAGTCTGCCTCTTGCATAAGGTGTGGCTCAGGACTGAAGAAGCCCCGTGTGGAGTACACTGGTGGTCCCTGATGAGCCTTGCCAGGTAGGTTTCATCATAAACTGCGCCAGAATCTTCATCTGGATTAGATCCTCCCAGCACCTCATTCCATCCATCTAACTTCACTGCTCATTGCAGTCTGTCAGATTTAGAAGTCTGTTTGTTGAGTTTTAAAGACATGCTCAGGCTTGGATTTTTCCTCTGCCACCATCTATCAGTGGTTCAGCTGTGTGTCTGCCCATGCCTGTACTGCTGGGGCTGAAGACTTGAAGCTCACGGAATTGCAGAAGGCAACATACATTTGCAGAACGGATGACATACACAGCATGTGCTAATCCATCGCTTGTACATGCAGAGGAGCATTTAGATTCCAAAATGGTCCAGTCCAGGCATGCAATTTAAGTACTTACTTTTGAAAAGTAGCCTGATGTCTTTATGTAATCCTTTTACTATACAGTCTTTTTTTGACTACACATGGGGAGTCAAAGTCCGTCTACAAGCTGGGATTCCACTTGTTAGAATGGCCTGACCCAAAGCCTATTGAACTCAGTGCACAGACTCCCCTTATCTTTTTACCTTCCCCGCTCTTTTTGTAGATAATATTTATCAGTTTTGACCATTTTTATTTAATTTATTGGGGCAGATTCTGCTCTGGTTTATATTGTAATCCACACTGAAATCAAAGGGGGAACATGCAGCCGAGAACAGAACTGGTTCCTTGTGGAATGTCAGGAGCCGATACTAAACCATGCTAATTAGCTGCTGTAGCCATTCTCTCTCGTGCAATGAGATGGCTTCTGAAAGAGCCGCTAACACATTTCCTTCTGGTGTCCATGTGCAATCTCTCACTTGCACTTTCACCAATAAACCCCTTCTTAAAAGAATCAAAGAGCCTAGAAGTATTTTCAAAAAGTTTTAAAATGTTTCCTCCATATTGACCTGTCTTCCCTTTATATTTAATCTATACCAACTTTAATTAAATTCTCTCTACATGCATAAATTCCATCCCCTAAGCAGGTTTTCCTTCAGGCTCTACTTAGCCAGGTATCAAATACTCCTTCCTGTGGAATGACTGAACAAGTGTACTCCCTGGACTGAAGGCTTTAAATTGCTTTACCATTAGAATGCATACCGCACAATGCAGCGCCTGCAGCTTTGAAATACATGAATCTGAATTATGTGGGGTTTCATCTGAGCTTTTCATAATGTGTCATTATCATTATTAGCTGTTAGAGTGATTTCTCATGGTGATCCTGAAAAATTGTCACTTGTGTTTTCCTGCCACCTAGAGAGAATTCTGATCCCTCATTTTAGAGAAAAGTGGCACCATTTGGCTATACAGTAAACTCCTCATTCCAGCTAGCTTTTGATATGGTCTCCCACAGTATTCTTGCCAGCAAGTTAAAGTATGGACTGGATGAATGGACTATAAGGTGGGTAGAAATCTGGCTAGATCGTCTGGCTCAATGGGCAGTGATCAACAGCTCGATGTATAGTTGGCAGCCGGTATCAAGCAGAGTGCCCCAGGGGTAGGTTCTGGGGCTGGTTTTGTTCAACATCTTCATTAATGATCTGGATGATGGGATGGATTGCACCCTCAGAAAGTTCGCAGATGACACTAAGCTGCAGGGAGACGTAGATACACTGGAGGGTAGGGATAGGGTCCAGAGTGACCTAGACAAATTGGAGGACTGGGCTAAAAGAAATCTGATGAGGTTCAACAAGGACAAGTGCAGGACGAACAAATCCCATGCACTGCCAAAGGCTGGGGACCGACTGGCTAAGCGGCAATTCTGCAGATTACGGTGGACGAGAAGCTGGATATGAGTCAACAGTGTGCCCTTGTTGCCAAGAAGGCTAACGACATATTGAGCTGCATTAGTAGGAGCATTGCCAGCAGATCGAGGGAAGTGATTATTCCTCTCTATTTGGCACTGGTGAGGCCACATCTGGAGTATTGCATCCAGTTTTGAGCCCCCCCCCCCATTACAGAAAGGATATGGATACATTGGAGAAAGTCCAGCGGAGGGCAACGAAAATCATTAGGGGGCTGGGCCACATGATTTATGAGGAGAGGCTGAGGGAACTGGGCTTATTTAGCCTGCAGAAGAGAAGAATGAGCCTTCAACTACCTGAAGGGGGTTCCAAAGAGGATGGAGCTCAGCTGTTCTCAGTGGTGGCAGATGACAGAACAAGGAGCAATGGTCTCAAGTTGCAGAGGGGGAGGTCCAGGCTGGATATTAGGAAAAACTATTTCACGAGGAGGGTGGTGAAGCACTGGAATGGGTTACCTAGGGAGATGGTGGAATCTCCATCCTTAGAGGTTTTTAAGGTCAGGCTTGACAAAGCCCTGGCTGGGATGATTTAGTTGGGGATTGGTCCTGCTTTGAGCAGGGGGTTGGACTAGATACTCCTGAGGTCTCTTCCAACCCTAATAGTCTATGATTCTATCAGTTGCTCTTGTTTCTTCCATACTTGGTCACGTGTCAGTTTTTCTTAAATAAACTACCAGACTAAAGAGTAAGAGGCAGCTTCTCAACTGATGCAAATCTTCAAAGCTCAGTTGAGGTCAATGACGTTACTCCAGTTTACACGTCTGAGGATAAGACTCAAATCTGTAAAATCAAAGGGATGGAGGGAACGTCCCAGAATGTATGATTTCAAATCATTCTGCTTATAAGTAACAATATTTGTATATTTTAATTATATTAATGTTCCAATCTCCATATTATATAGAAATGTGCAATTAATGAGTGAGTGGAAGAAATATAAGAACTGTTTCTCCCCCCATGGCCAAAGTCCAGTCACACATCATAGATGATGCTTTCCATGGAGAAGCAGGATTTGGACATTTCTGGGGCCCTTCAGTATAGTTTCTCCTCAGACTAATGGGCCCAGGGAAAATCAGTGGTATAATAAAACATAAACACTTGATATTTGGTTAAATTAATAACTAACCTGAACTTCACTCCAACCTCAAACCCAAATAATCCTATGTAAATGATCCCCATTGAGGCTTGAACTACAGACCTTCACCATTAAAATCAGAAATCATGATCATTCAATCTAATGGACTAAGTCCTCTGGTTAGCACATTTAGCAGATTTATCAGCATTAACCTCTTAGGTAGCCCAGCTTCTATAGTGGGACAAAGACCCAGTCTCTAAGTGTAGGCTACACATGGATCCTTTATGGCTTTGGAAGCATTTTAGCCCCAACATTTTTCCTTTGTGATGTTGTCTCTGCATTTCCAGACTGCAGCTTGATCAGAAGCAGGAAATAGCCAGAATCTGATAAGAGAGGCTGCATCCTCTTGAAAACTCCAGCCCAGCTTTGGAGATTCTGGCTATAGTTTAGAGAGGCATATATACATTTTGGCCTGTTCATGTGAACTGAACTAAGCTTCCAAACCTTTGAGGTTTGCCCATCACTATGTACAAGTAGGATTGGGGAAACCCAGGGAAATTGGGTTCCATAGTCCACTCGAAAGTGCCCTAAACTGAAACGCAGCCCCTTGATACAATCTGCTATGTTCCCTTTGCACACTGAACCCACCCACCTTGACAGGTTCAGAGCAAGGTGTGGCTACACACTCATCTGTCCTAAACAGTAGATGAAACATTTACATTTTCCATCAATTATGTGGCACTATTCCTCATGTTCTTCAAACAAGAGACAAGCAACAAAACTAGTGGGTTGACAAACAACAGAAGCTTGATGTTCAGAGGTACAGGGCACCCTCAGCAGTTTTGACAATCTCTCCTCAAAGTGATTTCAGGTGCAACGTTGTACCAAAGAGCACCGTTCTTTGTGGGCCCGTGACGAGATCACTGTAAATCTCTTGGCTTTGAACATGTGAGTGTTTTCAGAGTTGATCATCTCCCTAGCCTGGCAATCATGTAAGGTATGCGGTAAGGTGAGAGGTGATGTTTTGTTCCAAAGGGTATTCATTAACCTCTCTGTTCCTCCTGTCTGCCAGGTGTTGCATGTTCAACACAAGCTACAGAAAAGGGAATATAAACAAATATAGCTGGTTCAATGACCGGAAAGAAATGCTCACTTCTAAGAGAGTGGAGGGAAATGACAAACTACACAAGAACTACAGCTACACAGTACAGGAAAATGCAAGTGGTAAACTCAAAAGTCTTGTCAGGAGAATAAACAACTGATACCTAGTGATGTGAACCAGAGCACTGGAACAAATGGAATTCCTTATAAAACAAATTAAAATTAGTAATGGGCTGCATTTGGCACCAGGCAATGGGCAGGTTATTAGCCTCTAGCCTAACTCCTGAAAAGGATAAGCTGATGACAGCTGAACCTCATGCTCATGTTCCATGTAGTAGGTGGGCGATCAGCTGAGCAGCAAAATGTTTTTCTGTAGCTGCTAGCCCTCAGAATCTCCTCTGCTCCCCTTGGTGCCAAACTCACAGCGTCATGATCCTTCAAGGGGAAGTTGAATAAGGCCCTGTTGCTTTGGTGTATGTAGCACAATACATTACAAATCCCATGGCTCCCCTGCAAACACTGCTGCCACATGTGGTAGGAGGAATGGGAGGCATTGCTCTAACTTCCCCAGCCAGTGACTCCAAACAATATCCTATAGATTTGCTGTTCCTCCACCTACAAATCCATGCTCTTGTTGACCTTTCATCTTGTTTCCACTGGGCCCCGGAACCCTTTCAAAGGCTCTCCTGGCTGGCTGTTGTCTGAAGCTGGAATCAGTCTGAATATGCAGCAGATTTGTTCTCCAGCTGCTGTATAACTGGGCATGTTTACTATTACAATTTAACATTGGGCCTTTCAGAATTAAAACCACAAATCTGCCCTTCCATGCTCAGTCATAAAAGGGTATTACTTTGACCTGGGAATGGTTGCTCCATCTTACAACATGCTCCCTCTCTCCATTGATGGGGTCTCCCTTGTTCCTTCCTTGTGGGTGGATTTCTTTAAAAAAAACAACTAGCAAGAGAAAAGGAGAGTGATGTGAAACACAGAAGCCAATAACCTCCTTTCAGACCATTGCTTTAGGCTAATGGGACACAGGCTGGGGTGAAGCCAACAGTGTAACTGTCTTGTTTTTGGAACTGAACTGTTCCAGGCATTGTAACATTGTTCTTGAAACCAACGTGGAATGTCCCTTTGATACGAGGTAACATTAAGACATTATGTTAGAGTCTCATTTCAATGACTGAACCCCAGGTCCATAATTGGGAAGTAGGGGGAAGAACTGACAAAAGGTAAGAAAGTATTTAAAAGGTTCATTGATTTTAATGGGGTAACTGATCAGATATACTTAATCACATTTTCATTAAAAGCCACCATTCCAATCACAGTCATGAATTCAGCCATGGAAATTACCAGCTGTTGGCTGTTCTGTTGTCTCCACACTGTGAAATGAACTGCAGGGGTCTCAGTGCATTTCCCAGCAGGCAGCTGGGCCGCATGTGCCACAACAATTGCCATCTTCATTTGCAATGTCAGCAAGAAGCATAAAAAGCATCCTGCAGAGCTGGTCCCAAGACCAGAACACGTGGGCACCTGGAGGTAACTTTGTGCTGCCACTGTTGAACCTGTTTCTGCTGATTACTACAGGGCTTCTGTCAATCTGGCACCTTTTACCAACATTAACATCACATTTTAATACAGATGCCAGTTAATAATCTTGATTATTGGCCTGGAGCCACATACTTTTTTTATTATTATATTAAGAGGGAATAATATTCTACACCAACTTCCCATTTTATTTTGAGGTATTAAGAAATGAAACATTAATGGAATGTGGGAAATGAACTGCATATTCAGCTGCTATTTACCAAATTGTTCCTGTTCATCTCTGGAGTGGGGGGTGGGGGAGAAGAGTCTATAACTATGCCCAGAAACATCCCATTTCTACACACGCATGCATGGCTGACAGCCACCAAGCACAAATGAATAAATATTTTATGTACTTTAATTTTCTCATCTATGAGCTTGATGTTCTGAGTCTCTTTGCTTTATTTTGTGACTTCATAAATGTTAAAAACATTTATCCTCTTATTCTTTCCAACAAAAATAAAACTTTTGCCAGTCTCTGCTCCCGTTCAATTTGCTTTCATCTCTTTATTAGCATAGCAAAATAGCATATTGCCTGCAGTTTACTCCCTTCAGTAATTTCTGCATTCAAATGTTACCCTTCCTTCCTTCAATTTCTTATCACCTGTGCTCTGATCTTTGTATTATTCAGGAAGCAAGGTGTTCTACCTTTTTTTTGTGTGTGTCACATCTGCTCACTGGACCCCGCAGTCTATTGGGATGCAGCCTGGCTTTTTCCTTGTATTTATTTCATTTTCTTTTTACACTTTTATTATTATCATCTTTTCTCCACTTGCCCTTCCACCTCATTTTTTTTCTTGTCTCCCCTTGGCCTTTTGTGTCTTCTAAGTACTGTGATGATTGCCATGGGGAAGGCTGGAGGCAGAGGCTGGCATTCCTATTTACTCAGCTTTTTCTCCCCCGTTTTGCATTTGGTCTCCTTTTGCACACAGTCTTTTGCACAGTTTCTAATTGTGAGCCTGGCACTGCTCACAGGGACCTGGAGGTGGCTGAAGACCTTTTCTTTTGCAGGGATGTTGGACTGTATATATTTTGTTGCACTTGGTTACCCTGTAAGGGGACACACACTATTGGTGACCTGGCCAGAGGGCTAAGTCTGTACCTCCCGGAAGAAGGACTGCTACAGTTTTGGAGTGGTTGCCAGCAAGGGATGCCGGAGAGCTGGGGCCCAGTGACCTAACTAGGCAACACCACTGGTACGCCCAGTCCCATCACAAGCACATTGGCAGGACACTTTTGGGGGGAGCTTGCCCTGCCACTGGTGGTGCTGCACCCAATCTGGAGACAGGCAGGATAGGTTGTTCTCCAGCCCTGTATCTGCATGGAAGTGTATTTAACAAACGGCAAATGAATGTTTCAATGGGTCCAATCCAAAGTCTCAGTTGCTTTCAGAGGAGGGATTTTCCCCCAAATAAGTGCCCCATCTGAACCCCATGTCTCCCTTTTCCCACTTCAAATGCCATTCTCTTAGGGCAAAAATTTGCCAAAGAAAGAGAAATGAGCCTTTTAATAACCTGATGCTCAACAAATTTGCCAGAGCTAATGAGCTGACACTCAACTGTCCGTACACTGTGCTGGCATCTCCCTGCTAACTTTTCCTTGCAAAGAACAATAATGAATTTCCTTAGTAATTTACAAATCTGCTGCTTACCACTTACTGCAGAGCTCGATGAGCTCATGCCACAATGGAATGGAAGCTGAACTCTTAGAGACCCCTCAAAATACTTGCAAGTCACATCATTCCTTACAACTTCCAGCCAGTCGGACAGGACGAAAGGTTTCCTCCATCAAGGAACGCAGAGAGACTCTGAGAAACCCATGTGTTTCTTCTACAACTTCTAAGGTGTTCACATGCTGCATGGTGGAGTCCAGTATAAATATTATCACTGTGATAGTACCTATGCCCGATGTGGTAGGCACCCTACAAAGACATAGCAAGAGACAGTTCCTGCCATGAAAGACTTACAGTCAATAGAATGGGAGACCGAAAGTTGTTTTACATATGGCAAACTGAGGCCCAGAAAGATTGTTTTCTCTAAGGTCACAGAGCTTGTAGCAGAACCAGGTATTGAACCGCACACTCCTAGGTCTCAGTCCAGCACGGTAGCCACAAAGCAATCCATGTGCTGTGTACCCAGATAGACCAGAGTTATTCATAGGCAGAGTAGCAGAGAAACCCTGGCACTCGGGAATTGCCATGGCAGTAAGTAGCATATGGCCCATGTGGGGGTAGGGTCACCTCTCTGTGGAGTGGCCATTGCCAGAGACTCCAGTCTAACTCTGTATCAGTAGACTATGGGGCCAAATGTCTTCTAGTGAAGACCTAATAACTCTGAAGTGGAAGAAGAAGAAGAGAAAGGAAAGGTGCTTGAGGATGAATGTGACTGTGATGGAAAATGGAAGAAGGCAGTCACACAGGAAGGTCTGAAGATGAATCTTCATGCACAGGAGTGCCTTATGAAATGTATAATTGTTCAGAGGTGCTTGAAGAAGATACTAATGCCTAATGTTCACCTTAAGTAGTGTTACAATGTCCTGTCAATTTGTTACATTTATTCCTCTGTGATTTATAACAAAATCCCAACTTCCTCACGTGAGGTGTGACATCTGCACGTGGCTACCTTGTAAGTGACTGATTTTTAGTCAACTCATATTCATTGCGAAAGTGAAATGTTTCTGTTTTCTTTACTCTCACTTGCTTTGATGAGATATTCCAGCCCGTTAGCCAGACACTACTTTAAATATCTTGAACAAATATTTTCCTGTTATTTTTAACTCAGTTGCCCATTGCAGATGATCACTTGGAAAATGAAAGATGTCTGCTTCCCCGTGAAACCTATGAAATTTCAACCTTACTCAAAGGAGAGGAAGGGAATACATTGCTTTGAAAAAGTCCTTCTCATTCCTTCTAGGCAATTAATGTTCTCCCCAAGAGGAATGGCAGAGTCCAGAATGCTGCAGTGTTTGAGTTAACCTTATGTACCAGAACTTTGCACACTCTCTTCCCCTGAAACCTGGCTAATTCATACACCTGAAATGGTGTATAGTATATTGCCAGCAGCATCCTGGCCTTAATTCCTGACCCTAGAGCAGATATAAATTCTCCCTGAGCCCTATTCACAACCATTCATTTGTTTAACATTATTTAAATCTAGCTGACATCTTCCTGCCTGTTCATTTATTGAGGTGGTCTTTATCACCATTGCTGAAGGAAAACATCACTTCACAGAATTAGTCCTGCAACAGACTGTGTGTGAGAGGGTCTAGGTGGAGAGATATTAAAGTCGATGAGTTTCCACATGGGGGTAGTGGATTTCCTACATGGTGTTCATTGCAGAATTGCATAACAGGAACTATAGGCCTGTTAGTCTAACATCTGTAGTATGCAAAGTCATGGAAAAAATCTTAAAAGAGAGAGTGGTTCCGGAGCATGAGGCCGATGGCAACTGGGATAGATTACAGCATGGATTTACGAAAGGTAGATCGTGCCAAACCAACCTGATCTCCTTCTTTGAGAAAGTAACAGATTTTTTAGACAAGGGAAATGCGGTGGATCTAATATATCTGGATTTCAGTAAGGCGTTTGATACGGTACCGCATGAAGAATTACTGGTTAAATTGGAAAAGATGGGGATCGAAATGAAAATCCAGAGGTGGATAAGGAGCTGGTTAAAGGGGAGACTGCAGAGGGTAGTATTGAAGGGGAACTGTCCGGTTGGAGGGGTTACCAGTGGAGTTCCTCAAGGCTCGGTTTTGGGTCCGATTTTATTCAATCTATTTATTGCTGATCTGGGAACCAAGAATAGGAGTGGGCTGATAAAGTTTGCGGATGACACCAAGTTGGGCGGAAGAGGATCGGGATATTCTCCAGGGAGATTTAGATGACCTTGTAAACTGGAGTATTAGTAATAGGATGAAATTCAATAGTGAGAAGTGTAAGGTTATGCATTTAGGGATGTCTAACAGGAACTTTAGTTATAAGCTGGGGACGCACCAGTTGGAAGTAACGGAGGAGGAGAAGGACCTAGGAGTCCTGGTTGATCGTAGGATGACTATGAGTAGGCAATGTGATGTGGCCATTAAAAAAGCTAATGCGGTCTTGGGTTGCATTAGGCGAGGTATTTCTAGTAGGGATAAGGAGGTGCTAGTCCCGTTATATATGAGACCTCATTTGGAGTATTGTGTGCAGTTTTGGTCTCCCATGTTTAAGAAGGATGAATTCAAACTAGAACAGGTACAAAGAAGGGCCACTAGAATGATCCGAGGAATGGAAGGCCTTATGAAAGGAGACTTGAGGAGCTCGGTTTGTTTTCCTTAACCAAAAGAAGGATAAGAGGAGATATGATTACACTCTTTAAATATATCAGAGGGATAAATACCAGGGAAGGAGAGGAATTATTTCAGCTCAGTGCTAATGTGGACACGAGGACAAACGGATATAAATTGTCAATCAGGAAATTCAGGCTTGATATTAGATGAAGGTTTCTAACCATCAGGGAGTGCAATACTGGAACAGCCTACCGAGGAAACAGTGGGGGCGAAGGACCTCCATGACTTTAAGATTAAGCTAGATAAGTTTATGGAGGGGATGGTATGATAGGATAACGGGCTTAGTCAATAGGTCAATTAAGTGCCACACTGGTAAATAGTACAATGGGTCAATGGTATGATATAACCTTTTCCAGAGGGTTTGGCTGGAGAGTCTTGCCCGCATGCTCGGGGTTCAGCTGACCGCCATATTTGGGGTCGGGAAGGAATTTTCCTCCAGGGAAGATTGGCAGTGGCCCTGGAGGTTTTTCGCCTTCCTCCGAAGCATGGGGCAGGGGTCGCTTGCTAAGGAGTGGGTGGATCGGCTTAAGTGGCCTGCATCTTGCAGGAGGTCAGACTAGATGATCATAATGGTCCCTTCTGATCTTGAATTCTATGATTCTATGATTCTATGAATTGGGGTCTTACTGTGTTTTCCCAGAAAATCTGCAGAACTGACTGTTTTGTCTTATTAATCTAAAAAGTGACAAACAGGGTATTTAGTAGAAAACAGGGTAACCATGATAATATGATGATTTCCAGTCATGCCACACTTCTCATTTCACTAGACAGACACAATGTAAGAGACACCCATTTAAAGGGTACTGGAACTAGCGGAGCAGTTGATAGGAAGGAGTTTGAGGCACTTTGCAGGATCTAAAGATGCACCAACTCCTCTCATTGTGAGTCAGTTAAGGCACTCGGGAGATAAGCTGTTGTTTCCGATGAGGCAGCTAAGGAGAAATATTTAATTAGATGGCAGAGAACAGCTCTGAGAGGGGGTTTGGTCCTTGCAAAAGGCAGTATTAATCTGAAGAGTTAAGTAAAGCCCAGGACAATCTACACTGACCACAGCCTGTCAGAGAAAATGACTATGTCTTGAGCTAGCCACATTCCGGCTTTCAGGGAAAGGGAATCAAGCTGGCAGGTCTCTAGCTTGGTTAACTGAGGGGTCACCACAACCACCCTGTATTTCGAAGTGCCGTGTAGTTGTAGCCACGTTAGTCCCAGAATGTTAGAGAGACAAAGTTGGGGAGGTAATATCTTTTATTGGACCCACTTCTTCTGGTGAGAGAGAGAAGCTAGCTGGTAAGCTTGTCTGTCTCACCAACAGAAGTGGGTTCAACAAAAAGTATGACCTCACCCACCTTCTCTCCCTTGTATTTTTAAAGTGAGTTTAGTGCTGAGTTTACAGCCCTGGGCACTTTCCAGGGAGAGAGAGCTGGAGAGACACCCTCCGTGTAACCAGCAACACCAGATAACAGCACAGCTCAGCCTGCCACGCCCCTGTAGAGACAGCAATGGGCTCTCAGTGCCTCTCTGTTCACTTCCTGCTGGGATTGCCAGTCCAGGGACCAATTTGTGCCAAAGTGGGAGGGGTTTTTTGTGGTGTGGGAACCCCTCCCTGAGAGCCCAGTGTGGCTGAAGCTTGCTCACTCACTTCATACAGGCCAGGGAACAGCTGCCAAATAGCAATGACATCGACTCCCTGCCAGCTTGCTTTGAACCCGGGAGCTGGCGATGAAAGGCTCCAAGCCTCCTTATCAATTCCTGAGCCCTGTTCCCCCAGTCACCACCTTGGAGATTTCTCCATCAACAAGCTGTGAGATGCGTCTTTAAACTTAGCAAACACGTTAGGGGGGAAAGAAGTGGAGAATTTTTCAGACCACTTGAGCCCATTTTGATCAATGCATTTTTCTAAAAGTCTGTCAGTGCTGAGACACTTCTTCCCATGTGATACCAATAAACAGAATCCTAGATGCTGAAAGGGCAGCAAAGACATATGCCTGAGGTTTTCAAAGCTGTCTCTAGGCATTTGGACACCTGTCCCCATTAATTTTAATGGGATTTGGAAGTTCAAAGTCTTGGTGACTTTGGAAATTTCAGCCTAAGTCTCTAGCCCTGAAGTATGCAGGATTGTCAACATGCTGTACATTCACAAACGTTTAGTAGCCACCCAAGAGATAGATGATGATGATGATCTATCTACACATACAAAGGACACACATAAAAACCACATCATGTGCCTAGATGTACTGTTTGTGCTTGGTGTGTGTATGTGTGCACATATATACATCTATAAATATATACTGTGAAAGCGTAGGGTGTGGGTGAAAAGTTGTTTCATTGTGTATTTGAGTGAGATCAACGGTTCCTGGGTGGTTTTGATTACCCTGGACAAGTCCTGACATGCAGAATTATTTTTAATTCAAAGGGTCGTCTCTGTCTATGCAGCCATCTGTAAGCTCGGCTGTCTCCTTTATGCTCTATCAATTTGCAAGGAAACAGTCAAATCTGATTATTTTGGAAAATATGCAGGGAGGTTAACATGGTGTGAAGTGACATAATGCATGTTGGTTTAGGCGCTATCCCTTGGGCGTGACTGTTTTCTGGATGTTACAAATCCCAAAGCTGTTAAGAAAAAACAAAAATCCAAGGGTTGTTGCCATAAATCCTTGAGCTTGAAGGTACATTTGCCTTGAGAGCCACAAACATGGAACTTCCCCATAAATGAATATGCCTCTTTAAAGCGGGGCTTGTACTCTCAATATTGCATGAAGATGAGATAAAACACAAGGGCTTTATTGAGGATCACACATCAAGCCCCCTACACAATAACAACTCACAGGTACACACCAGCACTCCCCTTTTAGGGATTCCAAGCTACTGTTGTGGTTGTTTGTTGCTGTAGTGTCTGGAGGCCTCAGTCGGGGACCTGGGCTCAGTTGTGCTAAATACACACTGTACACCTGTGACTAGCTGGTGTAAAAAGCCGCTCAGAGGAAGCCATTTGCAGGGCACCACAACCCCGTCAGTTAGGAACTGTGGCACATACTCTTCAGCGCCACCTACTGGCACTTTGTTAACTCTTTACATACCTACAGCTACAGAGGCCTCACCTCACATTCCCTGACCCAAAGAACTCACAAGAAAAATAAACCATTTCATAAGGCCTCTGTACCGGTAGCAAATTGGGGTGTTGGGTACCTAATCACTCCCAGGGCACAGCAGCCCAACCCACCAGTGCCATTTCCTGCAGCCCTCCGGGTTTTCTCTTCAGGTCTCCTGTCCAAGTACTGAACAGGTTCACCACCACTGTGCTAGTGAGGCCTGAAGAGATCACAGCTCAAACAGCAGCGCTGATGGGTGTAATAACACAAATCATGGATCAGCTCTTACTCCCTAGTGAAGAAAATATGAATTTTGCTATTACTTTAATGGAAGCAGGAGCAGGCCTTTGATAAAATGCAAGGCATGCAGCGCTACATGAGGGCTAGAGAAGGTTTGATCATTTCATTTTTGTGCAAACACAAGTTTCTCTCTGCAGCCCTGTGGGGTCTCGGTCAGGGAATGGGAGAAGGCTGAGGAATGATTTCATTTCACCCAACATCACAATCTGCTAACCCAACACATTCGTTTTATTGCCCTTTTCTAGTTTGCTCCTCTAGCCTAAAACAACATCATGTGACCCGCTCCATAACTGTGGGAGATAGCCTGGAAATATGGCATGAGATCCTTGCCCATGTGCGCTGTGTGGAGGAGACGGGAAGGCCAAGTGGAATGAACAAACAGCCAGCACAGCTTCAGGCCTTGTGCTCTTCCTAAACTCAGAGGCTGAAATTCACCTATGGGCCTAAATCTGCTGACTTTACTTCAAGAAAAGGCCCATGAGGTGCCTCACAGTCTTTGGAGGGGTGGCAGCATGAGGACCTAGGTGAATCTGGACCAGTCACTTGACCTGTCTGTATCTTAGTTTCCCCATCTATGAAGCAGGGGTAACAATAGTTGCCTCACAAGAGGATTCCAAGGGGCTGTTAAATAATACACTTAGAGAGCTTTGAGATTCTCCTTTAAGCCTCCCTGTAGGAGTGACATGTACTATTCACACTTGATCACTGCAGAAATGGAGAGTCTGTGGCAATGGGGGCAGGATATTCATTCAGTCCCAGAAATGACCTCTGCGTTTATCCAAACCTCGTAAGGTGGGGCGCACATGAACAACCCGCCTGAAGTTGAGCTCCTCTGCTCCAGTTATTAATTACACCGTTCAAATTCCTCTCCAAATTAACATTTCAGATGTGTACAAACACAGCCCAATGTCCTTGACAAGGATTTTTCTCCTCAGCTCCAGCCTGAGCACACAGATGTTTATCCTGGTTAAAGCTTTATCACTGAAGCAGAGTGTCTACAGCAAAGCACCTCCTGGGAAGAAGCTGCATTACATTTGGCATTTGATTTAACATCCTTTAGAAAATAACTGTTCTCCCTTCATCCCACACATGCTAGATCTCCAGTGGGCCAGAAGGGAGAGCTCCACCTCCAATCTGCTCCAGTTACCCAAATACAGCTTCTCTGGAGCATAACAACCTGATCTGTAATATTAGCAGATATATCATCTTTCAGATTACTGAACTATTCATAACCTATAGAGCCAGCTCTGCCATTTATGTTCAAGGGGCTTGTTATACTACCACAGGTGGGTGGAATTAGGTCCAATGCACTGCTCACATTCCACTTAAAAACCTTAATATAGGCTGAAGTGTGATTGATATCATGCCATCATACCCCTTTCTGGGAAGGAACAGGAATTTGTCACAGGTCTTGTTTCCAAGGGTATGAACATATAATTTATTTGGCTAGGGATTTACCTCCCCAGCTGTTGGGGCTCCTGGTGTACAGAGGGGAAAGTGTCTGCTATGGAATGTGTTCTGTGGATTAATGCAGGAGACTGGCACTCAGGACTTGTGAGCTGTATTCCCAGACCTCCCTCTGCACTGAGTCCCTGAGGGCAGTTGTGTATCTGTGCCTGCTTCTCCGTCGGCAAAAGATGGCTAATAACACTTGGGAAGTGGTGAGAATTAATGAACAGCACTTTGAGATTCTCAGGCCAAATTATGTTCTCGGAGTGCAGAGTATTGGGGTCAGCACAACTTCCGAATAATCTTGAGTTCTCAAACAAACGCAATAGGAATGAGGAAAATGTTGCTAGGTAAGTTACTCAGGAGATGAGCGATGGGCCAATGCTCCTTCTGCGCCATGGAAATGGTCAGAACTTTGTGTCTCGATTCAGCCAGGATTTTATGCACGTGGGTCGTCCCTATGACATTACACACATGCTGCAAGTTAGGCACGTGCTTAAGTAGCTTGCTGAACGGAGGCCTTGTTCTGGGAAAGGAACTTGGCACTGATCATTTTCTTATTTCCCAGCTTCACCCATTGTTTTCACCTAGTAAAATCTGATCTCTGGCTCCAGTTCTGAACTGAACACGGTTACAAGGCCAGAGAGAAATGCTAAGGAGCGAAAAATGGACATGACAAGAGCCCTGACTGGTGCTGAATCAAAGACTCCAGCTGGGATTGAGTGCCACCCTGACCAGAGAAGGAACTGTGAGATCACAGTGCAGCAAGGGCTGGAAGGAGAGAGATTAATTGCACCATTTGCTAGCCTTGTTAAAATCTTTGTCATTCACATGGCCTTGCTCTGTGACCCTTTCTTATCTCATTCCCACGCTTCTCAGAAGAATAAAGCCAAGCTCAACAGAACTCAGAATTCAAATGTCTCCTCCGGGCTCTGAGTCATAAAAGGAGGCTCTGGCTGGCTTGACCTTTCCTGGATTGTGCATTTAGATGATGGGCCTATTGGCCCGCTTGGCCTTCCCCCATACATTACTGGGTGGTACCTTGCCTCACCTCATTACCCTGCTAGAAAGAGAGGGCAGGGCCCACCAATACAAATGAAGGATATTAAAATGTTGGCGATGTAGGGGTACATACAGCATTTTACTGGCTGTGTTAAAATTCAGGCAGCTTCTGGAGACCAGCAGAAAATGACAGCACATGAATGCTTTGAGTAAAAGTGTTGTGAGGAACGGGGTGGAGGTGGAGGGGGTGGGAAGAGACAGAAAAGGGATCCAATCAAGGTGCAATCTGCAGGCTGTAAAATGCCACTGAAAGCCTAGTTAAACAAGGGAGAAGACATGCATTTAAATACAAAGGGCAAATTCTCACCCAGTCACAACCTGTGTAATCCCATCTGAATGCAAAGCAAATGAGAGCAACCCAATAGGAGGAAAGGTCCTAGGGACTCAACTAGGAGCGAGAAGACCGGTTCTATCCCTGGCTTTGCTGGTGACCTAGCGTAAGTCAGTGCACCTCTTCAGGGCAGGAACCGTGTCTTTTATCAGTCTGCAGAGCCCAGTCCAGTGGAGCCCTGATCTCAGCTGGCCTCCAGCTGCTAACATCATAGAAATAATAACGAAGAGGATTCAGCACTACCTGGTACCAAGCTAACCAGAGCTTAAATCCAGCTCAGCTAACCCCTCCCCTCTCCCAGTTGCTCAGGGGAGGCAGGGTGGGCCTAATTGGAACATAAGAACGGCCATACTGGGTCAGACCAAAGGTCCATCAAGCCCAGTATCCTGTCCTCTGACAGTGGCCAATGGCAGGCGCCCCAAGGGGAATGAACAGACAGGTTATCATCGAGTGATCCATCCCCTGCCACCCAATCCCAGCTTCTGGCAAACTGAGGCTAGGGACACCATCCCTGTCCATCCTGGCTAATAGCCATTAATGGACCTATCCTCCATGAATCTATCTAGCTCCCTTTTGAACCCCATTATAGTATTGGCCTTCACAACATCCTCTGGCAAGGAGTTCCAGAGTTTGACCGTATGTTGCGTGAAAAAATACTTTCTTGTGTTTGCTTTAAACCTGCTACCTATTAATTTCATTTGATGGCCCCTTTTTCTTGTATTATGAGAAGGGGTCAATAACACTTCCTTTTTCTATACCACTCATGATTTTATAGACTTCTCTATTATCCCCCCTTAACCCACTGAATCACCCCCATTCCCCTCAATGGGGGCACTCTGGGAGAGGCCTCACAAGACTAGCTGGTTCACACAGCAGGGGCAGGTTAGGATCCTCCCCCAGGCTCAGAGGCCTGGGCTGAGCTCCAAGCCCAGGGAATTTTCTCTTGACTCTTTCCCTCCCCTCCATGCCTCCTGTTGGCTCGGTGTTGAACGAGTGCTATAAGTGTTGTTCCTGGCCAGCTGCGACCGCTGTGTTTGTCCTGCTGAGCCGTGCTCCCAGCTCTCTCATGTCAAAGGTCACTTAGAAATGGCCTTTGGGATGGTGACATGTTCTTCAAAGCTTCCGTTTTTATTGTCCTGAGACATGACATAACATCAAACAATGAGAGCAAGTCAATGGGATCCAGTGACAATAGAGAGTCCAGTGACTCCTTCCTTCAGATGCTCCCTTTTCTGGTGTGCTCTTCAAGGGCCCAGCCCTGCAGGGTACTGAGTGCCCCCAGCTCCCACTGGCTGCAGTCATGGCTGAGGGTGCTCAGGGCCAGGCCCAGAAGTTCAGTAATGCAGCGACTCTGGCCTCATGCTGCTGCCACTGATGGTAATGAGTGACAGTCCCACTCCTGAGAGCCCCATCACAACTAGTTGCCAAGTACACGGGTCTGTCTGTCATAGGTACTCACAGGGCCCCGTTACCAGAGTATCTGAGCAGCTCACACCCTTTAATGTATTTTTCTTCACAACCCGCCATGCGGCAGGGCCGTGCTGTTATTCCCGTTTACCAGATGGGGACTCCGTGGCACAGAGCAACTAAGTGACTGGCCCACATTCACACACAATGTCTGTGGCAGAGCAAGACTCAAACCTGGGTTTCCCATGGCCCCAGCTAGCGGTCTAACCGCTGGGCCACGCTTCCTACACAGAGTCCAGGGAGAGCGTTGCAAGTTCTCACATAGCAAGTTTGACTGCATGACAGAATGCCAAAGAGGGATTTTGCCAAACTCTGCATGGACATCTCCTAATGAGCTTCAGAAAGAGCTGACACCGGGCACGTGTTGTTTTTACCTTTGAGGGAACCAGCTCTCTGCTAGGCCCGACCCATTTGTTTCACAGTGGGAAGGATGGGGTTAACAGAGGCCAATTTGGTAATCACTGACCTGACACATGAGCCTGGGAAGGGTCTGCCAGGACTGGAGCCCTGGGGGGTATTTAAGGGGCGAAGTGATTCCTCTCTGTACAGACGGTCAAATCCTGCTGTCAATTGACTTTAACGGGAGCTTTGCTTGACCATGCAACCAATCAATAGGAGTGAGGCATCTAAATGCCATCATTTACCAAGCGCTTTGAGAAGCTCCAGGGTAAATGACATTATATAAATAGATGATAATTGTGGATTCCTAGCGTATTGTTCTGTGCAGCTTGACATGGCAACAAGCAGAATCTCCTCCATAAACTGGAGTGGAAAATTGGGCCCTTACAGGCTGCGTATCTGTCCTGATAACTAGAGGAGACGGGGAAGACTAAGCTCTTCAGTATAGGAGCAGTGTCTTCCTATGTGTTGGGCAGAGTCTGGCAGGGTGAGTCTGTGGGTGTTACTGTAATAATAATAATAACAGCATAATTTTTCTCCCTCTGAACAACTGGCACCTGCTTTGTGTCCAATTAATTACCTGCCTGATTCTTGTAATCGGCAGCAAATGACCTGCTTATCTGAGATGGCAATGAGTCCCTCCTCTCCTTTCACGCACAGGTTGCCACTGTGTTCATTGAGTATATCAACATATGACAGCTCTCCGCCTTGCAGGTTATTTAGATGTCATTAGTTTGTCACCAGTCTGCAAATACAGACCCTTTGGAAAGGAATTCTGTTTCTAATAAGATAATACCCCTCTTTCCCTGGAGCACTGTGGCCAGCCACTATCACCCCTGACATCATAGAATCATAGAATATCAGGGTTGGAAGGGACCTCAGGAGGTATCTAGTCCAACTCCCTGCTTAAAGCAGGACCAAACCCAACTAAATCATCCCAGCCAGGGCTTTGTCAAGCCTGACCTTAAAAACCTCTAAGGAAGGAGATTCCACCACCTTCCTAGGTAACCCATTCCAGTGCTTCACCATCCTCCTAGTGAAAAAGTTTTTCCTAATATCCAACCTAAACCTCCCCCACTGCAACTTGAAACCATTGCTCCTTTTTCTGTCATCTGCCACCACTGAGAACAGTCTAGATCCATCCTCTTTGAAACCCCCTTTCAGGTAGTTGAAAGCAACTATCAAATCCCCCCTCATTCTTCTCTTCTGCAGACTAAACAATCCCAGTTCTCTCAGCCTCTCCTCATAAGTCATGTGTTCCAGCCCCCTAATCATTTTTGTTGCCCTCCGCTGGACTCTTTCCAATTTTTCCACATCCTTCTTTTAGTGTGGGGCCCAAAAATGGACAAAATACTCCAAATGAGGCCTCACCAATGTCAAATAGAGGGGAATGATCACGTCCCTCAATCTGCTGGCAATGCCCCTACTTATACAGCCCAAAATGCCATTAGCCTTCTTGGCATTTTGACTCATATCCAGCTTCTCATCCACTGTAACCCCTAGGTCCTTTTCTGCAGAACTGCTGCCTAGCCACTCAGTCCCTAGTCTGTAGCAGTGCATGGGATTCTTCCATGCTAAGTGCAAGACACTGCACTTGTCCTTGTTGAACCTCATCAGGTTTCTTTTGGCCCAATCCTCTAATTTGCCTAGGTCCCTCTGTATCCTATCCCTACCCTCCAGCATATCTACCACTCCTCCCAGTTTAGGGTCATCTGAAAACTTGCTGAGGATGCAGTCCAAGCCATCCTCCAGATCATTAATGAAGATATTGAACAAAACCAGCCCCAGGACCGACCCTTGGGACACTCCGCTTGATACCAGCTGCCAACTAGACATGGAGCCATTGATCCTACCCATTGAGCCCAACGATCTAGCCAGCTTTCTATCCACCTTATAGTCCATTCATCCAGCCCATACATCTTTAATTTGTCAGCAAGAATACTGTGGGAGACCATAGGGAAATCTTTGCTAAGGTCAAGGAATAACACATCCACTGCTTTCCCCTCATCCACAGACCCAGTTATCTCATCATGGAAGGCAATTAGGTTAGTCAGGCACTTGCCTTTGGTGAATCCATGCTGACTGTTCCTGATCACTTTCCTCTCCTCTAACTGCTTCAGAATTGATTCCTTGAGGACCTGCTCCTTGATTTTCCCAGGGACTGAGGTGAGGCTGTGTCATAGAGTGTGGGGGAGACAAGGCCCTGCACCCCCAGCTTCCTGCAATTCACCATGACTCTCAGCCAGCTAGTAACACAGAAGGTTTATTTAGACGACTGGAACACAGTCCAAGACAGGTCTTGTACGTACAGATAACAGGACCCCCTCAGTTAGGTCCATCGGGGGGCAGGGGACAGGGAGGCCAGAGCCCCATTGGGAGACCAGGGCCTCATCTGGGCTCCCCTCCCTTTTCCCAGCCAGCTCCAAACTGAAACTCCCTCCAGCCGTCTCACTCAGCCTCCCCCTGGCTCCTCCCCCTGCCTTTGTCCAGTTTACCGGGCAAAGGTGTCACCTGGCCTCCAACCCCCCTCCTGGGTTACGTGCTCAGGTATCCTCTCTCAAGGAAAGTCTCCCATCCCCAATGCAGCCAGTCCCAGAAAAACTCCCCTGCAACCTTCCCAGGTCAATACTCCCCACTCAGTATTCAAAGAAAACATTAAGAACATTCCCACTTCGTCACAGGCTGACTGGCCTGTAGTTCCCCGGATCCTCTTCCTTGCCTTTTTAAAAGATGGGCACTACATTAGCCTTTTTCCAGTCATCCGGGACTGTCACTCATGACAGAGCTCAGGTCACTCTTCAGGTTCTGAGAATCAAAGCCAGGACATGAAGGGAATTTTCCTGTATCTCCCAATCCAGAGCTCCTATTGATGTCACTGGAAGCTAAGTGGGTAGAATAGCTGCAAGAATGGCGTCTGAATTGGTACAGTAGAAAAATCTGCCCTCTCACTATGTACCTCTAACATACCAGTGAAAACCCAGTGAAATATTAACAATAGAGTCAGGGTCTAATAAAACAAAAAGCAATTGTATAAATACCATAAACTTGATAGACAAATGGCACTTACTACCCACAGTTTCTATTTGGGAGATTCATTTTAAAGTTGAAATCAAATAAATCTTCCAGGCTGAAATATCTCTTAAAAAAAAAACACCAAAAACTTGAGAACAAAGGGTAGAAAAAAATCCATCTCTACAAAGAAGTGAAAAAGTAAAGAAGCTTCCACATCTGAAAAGGAAAGGAAATGCCAGCTAAAGAACTCCATTGTTTAGGCAGGGGACAAGAACAGCTGTCTTGAAATCCCTTTTCAGCAGCTGTGCATAAGGGTATTTTTTCTCCACTGAACCTTTGCTCCACTTTGAAAATTTAAAATCTTTGTAACTCAGAGAGAAAAAAGGCCCTTCTCGGAGAAGGCTTTTATTAACACAACCCATGTGAGGAGCATGTTTTAGTGCAAGTTCCAGAAACCGCTTTAACATCATGGTCAGCTTCTACACAGTCTTCCTTCTGTTTAGCATCAGATATATTGTTTCATTATGTATAGGTTTTTCATGCATGTACAAAGTCATGTTCTCCATTCAAGCACTACATTTATTCCAGAGGCTCATACCGATTTTGTGTTCATTTTCTTTGCATTACTCAGTGGGTGAACAACTAGGTCTCAAAGAAATAGCATAGTCACTTTCATCTTCAATAGATTAACTCAGGTGAATTTAGAACGGAAGTAAATTTGCAGATTAGATTACACTGCAACTTGGTTTTACTAAGTGGTTTCCATTCTTAGTTGTTTTTGTATAATTTTATACACTGGTTTATTTAAAAAAAATACTGAGAAAACCTATTGTATGTTAATGAATGCAGGCTGTTTTCACTCAGTTCTTGCCAGACAACCCATTGCTACCTAATTCCCATTGAAAGAGATATTGAAACAATGGACAGTCTACATTGATTACATGCTGCTTTGTTTTGGTATTGCAGTTAAAAGGGAGGTAAATAGGTAACATATAGCAATGAAAGAGTTAAATGTATCCCTCCCTCTGGTTGCAAAGGAGAGGATGTTGTTCCTGTGGAAAGGTTGAGGACAGGGAGAGACATCTTCAAAGTCTCACCATAAGCCACTGAAGCAGAATTTTAATAGAAAGTAAAACCGAAATATGAAAGTGAATAGAATAAACAAGAATAAATTATCTAAAAGGATGAAAGTGAAAAAGGAAAGTTAACTGAAACAAAGAGAACCAACGCATTTCCCACAGCTGAGGTATAATGATCAAAGAGCTCACAAAACCAAAGCAAATTATGGAGAAGGATATCTTCAAATCCATCTTGGTAATCAACAAAAATGCTTTATTACAACCTTGCAAACCAAGTGGGCTGATCCCGTTTACTCCTTCCCCCAAGTGGCTTGCCCTGGAGTACTATGCTATCTGTATAAGAACTTCGAAAGTTGCAACTTCTTCCAAAAATTGGGATAATGGTGTTGCTAGGCATTTACATCTACGTAGCACCTTCCAGCCAGAATGCTTCACCAGCTATCTAGAGGAATCTTTTGATCCACCACTGAAATACAGCCATGGCTAGGGTGGAACATGGCTGCTTATAACCCATGCACAGCAATGGTATTCCACAGTTTGGGACTGCTGCTACTGATAGAGTAGTGGAAAGTTTAGTGGAAGTGTTTTTTGTTTCAGAAGCAAATACTCACAACCCACATTGTTTAATTAATGTGCTATCAGTTTAACATCTCATCTGCTCAGGGAGTACATCCAGCCCTTAGTTTAATAGATTTTAAGGCCAGAAGAAACACTTTGATCATGTGGACAACACAGGACATCAAGTTTTGGAGGGTGTTCTTCTTCCATCCTATGTGAGTGAAGATGTAGAAGTGGAGAACGTCTGTGATCCAAGCCTTGCTTCCACCTATGCTAACAAAACTAGAAGGGGTCAATCCATGTAGCAGGCTGAGAGCTGTCCAGTGCTGGTGCAGCATCAAGCAGAGCTCACAGGAGTCTGTAAAAACTACACCAGCATTGCTGTTTTCTGCATAATGGGGGAGCCTGTCCCTGGCAGGGCTTGAAGCTGGGGACTATGAATTCAAAAGCAGAACTACAGCCACTGGAATGAAAAACGAGCCTCCAACAGTTTTCAATGTCGGCTGTAAAGTTCTCAGTCCCGTAGCCATTTTGGGATCAGACTACTATACTTTCATATTCAGCATCAGATTAAGTGTGAGCATCACCGTCTCAGCCCAACAGAGTCTCAGAGGTCACTTTCTGGCATTAATCACAGCCGAGACAGCAGCAGCCATTGCTAGGGCTGGTAAAGCAGAACTTAACCTGAGCCCTACCTTGTAATAAATACAAGTCCCCGTCAATTCTTCATCCTGCACCCCACATAGCACTCCCTCAGGGGCTCCAGCACCGAATGCTTTAGTATGACAAAGGAACCCGGCCACCTCCTTTTACAAAAGAGTCTATGGGCTCAGCATTAAAATGGGGACACCGTGTCCTCCATTTGAGTGCTCAGGTTAGCTCCTGAGTGCTCAGATGCTGCTCTGCACTGTCAATGTGTTGTGTGAGCATCCAAAGGCAGAAATAGGTGCCCTAACCCAAGTTTCAATAGTGAGACCCCCATTTCCACTGATTTCGCAGTTCCTGGATAGGATGTCTCAATTGCTGTCAAGGCTTCTTTTGCTAGGGGATATCAGTAAAATAAATGACCAGGATTTCAATGCCCATGGGCGAATCCACAGCAGTTCCTCTCTTACAGTAACATCTCTTTATGTCTTTTATCTAATCAGTTCCAAGAAGTGTCTCATTTCTGCTACATTAGAGATAAATTCAGAAGAAACGATCAAAGACCTTATGCACTCTGGGAACCCAGGAAAATTCCTGGTCATGGCTCCAGCTACCAGCGGAGAGAATCAGCAGTAATTGTGCTGAACAACATAAAAATATTTTTAAGTTTGATTTTTGGTAAATGACTGCGCAGTGAGTCCCTTTTGAAGCAGTTTTTTTTAATGGCACTTTCTTCATAAAATGACTATTATGGGAAGGAGCTGGAGTAGGTGAGTATGAATGAGTTACAGGCCTTTCATTGGGTGGAATGTAGCCCCTGTTGTTAATAGCCGCAAGCCACTGGCATTTGAGAAGGGAATTGTTGGAGTTGGAGTTTTAGTCCTGTTCCTGCATCTCAAAGTCACCACTATAAATGGCCCATGGAGAAAGGTGAAGGACTAAATGAGCCATGTTGACTGAGCACACCTCAGAATGGCCCAGTTAGAGCAAAATCAACTAAGGAGTCCCATGGGGAAAATGTACAATGCCACAGCTTGTGCTGTGTCTGTTAGTTGGATGACTAGAGGACTTCAGTCTGCATCTTTCACCTCTCTATTCCAGCTAAATAAAACAAATAAAGCCACACAGTTCTGGTGGCAACCCAGAAATACATTGCAACACTAACAGACTGAAACAGAAAACATCAAATGACACAGGAGGAGATTTCTCAGTTTGGTTTTTAGTAGAAAAAGAAAGGGCTACAGCACAGAGCTAGGAATAACAAAAAGCCCAGCATAGAAACACTGTGCCAAAACCCATCATGTCAATGTGTACGGCTGTGATATTTGTATCAAGACAAGGCATAAACTCCAAAGAGGCAGCAGAACTGTGTGCACAACATGGTGAATTTTGATGCTAAATTTGTTCATGGAAAACCAGCAAAAGCAGAAAAATCAGATATGAATTAACCAAGTACCAAAGGCTTAGCTGCCTGTGTGCTTGAAAAAGAATACGTCTTAGTCACAGTCCTCAGATTAAATACAGATGCAGCCAAATGGCTCACCAGAAAAAATTAAACATAGGCACGTAAGGAGAATAAAGCTCCCCATTCCCACATAACGGTAAGAAAATCCACTGCAGAAAGTGACTTAGATGGACATCATCCAACAAACACTGTTCCCTGAGCTCAGTCCAGCCTGGAGGAAAGGCAACACGGGGTAGAAACAATGATGGGGAATGCCGAAAGATACATTCACGAGAACCACTGATGTGCTGCCAGTGTTATGAAAAGGGAGGAAGGCTGGTGCTCTGGTTAAGGGGCCAGAGAGGGGCTCGGGAGTTTGGGTCCAGTTCCCAGCTCTGCCTGTCTAAGTAACAGTGGCTGCCTCATGAACCACAGTACTGCCCAGAATCACCATGCTGCTGCAGTCCTTCTCCTGGCATGCCCCCGATGCCAGAGCTCACAAGGGCATCCTCAGAGGGCAGGATTATTGGCTGTCCTCCACAGTGACTGCCTGAGGGAATCCTCCTCTCTGGCTGGATATGGCTTGTTTATGCCCTTGTACTCTGCTCTGGCCCTTTTCCCTGGTGTGATGGGGCTGGAGTTCAGGTGACCTGGTCTCTGGGCACTCCCAGAGTGTAAAGTCCACCTGCCCTGCAAAGGACAAGCACACGCCCATGAACCTCTTAAGACCTCAAGGCTCAAGAGGGACTTAAGTTGTGCATGTGCCTTATGCTGGCCTTCTGCTACGAGAGCAATGGTTGATCTTCAGCACAGGCATGCGTTTGTCAGTACTACCAGACTAGTTCTTCCGCTGTCTAAAGAGTTGTTCGCCTTGAGGGCACCCAAGGAAGAACCTTTCAATTTTTGTTCATCGAGTGGATGCCACATGCTGTCTTTCTAATGAACAAATCATTTGTATAAATCACACTTGTAGTAGCATGCATCTCTAAAGGGCTTAAATATTGTCACATACCCCAATCATTTAGCTTCACTGATGATTTCTCTCTATTGGAAAAATGAAAAAATATAACAAGAACAGCCAAATGTCTTTTCTTTAAATATTTTACAACCATTAACCTCTCCCTGTGTTCTTTGTCATTTTGCAGGTAATTGAAATAGCTATGCAGAAGCTGAATTTTTCTAAAATCAATTATTTAGTCACAGCAGAAAAGCATGGCTTCAAGCTTCTTTATGATATGTTGTGGCTACCTTAACCTGCCTCAGTCTTGTTTATTCTTAAAAAGATAAAAGCTAGCTGATTAGAGAGAAAGTTCTTGATTTTTCCAAAGTGTTTGACTGACCTTATTGGCCACACTTTGAAATTCTTGTGCAATCCTTTCATTATAAGTTACGCTACAGTGATTTACATAATATTTGTAAAATGAGCTGTTACAATTATAATGATGAATCACATTTCACAATTCAGACCCAAAACTGGCAGCTTATTGAGGGAGCAACTGAATATCAGCACAAGTTTTGCAGGCACAGAATTTAGGTGTGTCTGAGAATTATATCACTTCTTAATAATAAGGAAAATTGGATATATGATCATTTTCCCCTGCCTCCCTTCATGGAGTAGTGATTTGCTACCATTTGTAGGAATTGATTCAAAAAGTGAGGTAGATTCATTTTAGCCCTCTGGGGAAATGAGTCAGAACATAAGAACATAAGAAATGGCTATACTGGGTCAGACCAAAGGTCCATCTCGCCCACTATCCTGTCTTCCGACAGTGGCCAATGCCAGGTGCCCCAGAGGGAATGAACAGAACAGGTAATCAAGTGATCCATCCCCTGTCGCCCATTCCCAGCTTCTGGCAAACAGAGCTAGGGACACCATCCCTGCCCATCCTGGCTAATAGCCATTGATGGACCTGTCCTCCATGAACTTATCTAGTTCTTTTTTTAACCCTGTTATAGTCTTGGCCTTCACAACATCCTCTGGCAAAGAGATCCACAGGTTGACTGTGTGTTAAGGGAAGAAATACTTCCTTTTCTTTGTTTTAATCCTGCTGCCTATTCATTTCATTTGGTGACCTCTAGTTTGTGTGTTATGAGAAGGAGTAAATAACACTTCCTTAATTACTTTCTCCACACCAGTCATGATTTTACAAACCTCTATCATAACTCTCATTAGTCGTCTCTTTTCCAAGCTGCAAAGTCCCAGTCTTATTAATCTCTCCTCATATTGCAGCTGTTCCATACCCCTAATAATTTGTGTTGCCCTTTTCTGAAACTTTTCCAATTCCACTATATCTTTTTTGAGATGGGGCGACCACACTGCACGCAGTATTCAAGATGTGGGCGTACCATGGATTTATATAGAGGCAATATATTTTCTGTCTTATTATCTATCCCTTTCTAAATGATTCCGAACATTCTGTTTGTTTTTTTGTCTGCCGCTGCACATTGAGTGGATGTTTTCAGAGAACTATCCACAATGACGCCAAGATCTCTTTCTTGAGTGGTAACAGCTAATTTAGACCCCATCATTTGATATGTATAGTTGGGATTATGTTTTCCAATGTGCTTCACTTTGCATTTATCAACATTGAATTTCGTCGGCCATTTTGTTGCCCAGTCACCCAGTTTTGTGAGCTCCTTTTGTAGCTCTTTGCAGTCTGCCTGGGACTTGAGTAGTTTTGTATCATCTGCAAATGTTGCCATTTCACTGTTTACCCCTTTTCCCAGATCATTTATGAATGTGTTGACTAGGACTTGTCCCAGTACAGACCCCTGGGGGACACCACTATTTACCTCTCTCCGTTCTGAAAACTGACCATTTATTCCTACTCTTTGTTTCCTATCTTTTAACCAGTTACCAATCCATGAGAGGATCTTCCCTCTTATCCCATGACAGCTTATCTTTTTTTTAAGCATGTAGAAATGTACAAATACCAGTCCACTGACAGAGTGACAAACTGGGAAAACATACATGGTGTGAATGAGATCAGATTCTATTTCTATTTGTCAATCAAATAAAATCATAAATAATAATAATTAATGAATCATGGTATCATATAAATGTCAGGCTGGAAGGGACTTCAAGAGGTCATCTAGTCCATCCTCCTGCACTGAGGCAGGGCCAAGTAAATCTAGACCAGCCCTGACAGGTGTTTGTCGAACCTGTTCTTAAAAGCCCCCAGTGACGGGGATTCCACAACCTGTCTTGGTAACCTATTCCAGTCCTGAACTATCATTAGATCTGGAAAGCTTTTCATAATATCTAGCTGAAATAATAATAGCAATAATATGACTCTTCCATAGCTCTTACAAAGTTATAGACAGTAAAGGAGGAAAAACAGAAGGCCTGTCATTTTGTTTTGTGCCACTTTTTTGAAGTCTCTCAAGTGGGGGAGATGCTAGGCATAAAGGTGCTAAAAAGGGAGTCACATATGTTTAAAGGGGGAGGGTGCCTTTCATATCTTGCAGGGTTGCCAATGCTCACAATTTTATTATGCGTCTCACAGAGTTGGTTATTTAGCACCTCAGCTCCTGGAGTTATGTGGGATTATGTGAAAAATCTCAGTTTTCTTTTAATAACATGTTTCTACCCCTCATGGTCATGAAGGAAACCTTGAAAACATGAACCCCAAAGGCTCCAAAAACAACCAACAAATAAAGAAAAGCCAACATGCATTAATTTTTTAATATCTGCTGATGTTGAAGCCAATCTCATGATTTGGGGGAGAGAGGAATTTTGAAAGGTTGGGAGTGGCAATACTGTCCTAATTACAGTAGTTATTGTCTTTTATTAATTACATAATCTTTGAAAGACAGATGGGATCTCTCTTCTGGATTGCACAAAAAAACTCCCAGCCATAAAGAGTTTACAGTTTAAGATTTAAACGTGATGCAACGTGTATTGGGAACAAATAACAGGGTGGAGATTGAATGGGGGAAAGGATGAGGGTTGCCGTGTAAGGTAATACAGTTCCACAGGACTGTCTTGTGAACAGCTTCATAGTTCAGTTCAATATGGCCCCGATCCTGCATCAAGCTCTGCAAGCATGCAACCCCTGCACATGTGCTAAGTGTCATTGATTCCACATCAGCAAAGTGTCCAGGCGAGCAGATCCTGGTGTGTGGGGGCAAATGTAGGCAACATGCATTTCAATCACTTTACATTTAAAAAAAATCACCATTTATTAAGTTGAAAGTAATTTTTTGAGGGATGGGGGGTGATGGAAAACCGAAAGAGCCTTTCACCTGGTATTCTCAAGAACTGGAGAGCCCAGCCTTTTGTTACCAGCTACAGTGAAAAGGCCACGTAACTTTCCAGTGGTCTCCTAGATGCAAGTGGTGGGTAATTTCAAACTTGCACATCTCTTATTTTTCAAGAATAAAACATTCCCTTCTCTCTCATCACTTGAACAATTAGATCTTGATTTTCATGCTTTGCTGGTACAGCAGAGACATAAGGGGATCAGATTTTTCAGACTATTTCAAACAATTGCAGCAATTTTGCCTGGCTGGAAATTTGTCCAAACATGTTTTATTTTATTTTCAGTAAAAAAAAATCTCACCTGAATAACTCAACAACCCAAAACCCCAGAGATTTATTTGTCACCTTTAGATAAATTAGAGTCACAAAAAAACTCAGGTGTAAGATTAGCAAAATGAGTAGCATTTAAAATTCAGTGGATTTGGGTTACACTTTCCAAGCTGGAGTTATTAAAGTAAGGCACCTAAAGCTGTATGTGTACTGTATAGGCACCTGAATAAGTAGGTAGATTTCAGGGATGCTGAAAAATGATTGAGCTGAAATGTATAATTTAATATTGTTTTACAGAGTTGAGCTAGATGTTAAAAGCCTTGCTGAGCCAAAGGGAGTGAAAAGAGCCTTTGTGACCTATATATATTTTTCAGCAGGACGGTTGATAGAAACAAGCAGAAAACAGAGTCAAATGCATTGCAAACTGAGTTAGTTTTAGTCTGGAAAATGACAGTAAATGACCTCTGAAGACTCTCGTTAAGTCACAAGTTGATGTAACATTAGACTAAAAAATCCTTTAAATGGGAAGGAAAGTCTGGGTTTGAAGCATCATAAATGGTCTTGACTAGACAAGTTGACAGTAGGATATCTTATCTCATCCGACGGGACAAGACCTTGGCCTGTGTATTCCAGGGGAATTATCCAGTACCTCGAGCATTCCAAGCCATGAGAGCATCAGCACTCCAAATATTTTGCCATTAAAAGCTGTCTAACTGAAATCATGCAAATTTAAGACACTTCTCATGAAATCTTGCACCAGTTCTAAATTTACTTTAAAAACACAGACATTTTATTTTCAAATCTCAGTTGCTCATTATAAAAAAATTTTTAGACTGCAGTCAAAGCAAAGCAAGGCAGACTCCCCTTTAGCTGTGTACTCTGCCCTGCTGAATTCATTCCCCCACTCCCCCGCCCGCTTCTTTCCCCTACTTTTAAATGTTCTGGATATAAATGCAGAAGCAGCGCAGTGGTCCAGAAGCAGCAAGCAAGCACAAATACGCCTTACAAAGAATAGACAAGAAAAATATATAACTCACCCTTTAATGAATAATAAAATTATAACACTGTGCTTAAAGGAAACGGGGGGAAACACATCTAAATTTAAAATATATATAAAGGCAAAACAGTGCTTGACAAAAGCCAGCCTTCTCAAAGGAAACAATAGCTACTTTGCTCAGCAAGTCTACAATACAAAAACCTGCACCCATTTGGCAATACAAACGGCCTTATTCAGAGCAGGGAATTAAGGTAATAACAGTGCTCTAGGAAGGAATAGGAATTTAATTTCAAAGCCCAACTAAACAAAGCTTCCAAGGAGGACATATAACATTTTCATTAAGCACGCCACCTTTTTTCCCCTCTCCATGTGAATGTGATTTTTCTATTCTGTTTCATTTTGTTACTTGTATTTTGGGTAGTTCAAGGTGGCCAATTTCTTATAAATTGGTAGATATGACTGGGAACTTTAGACTCAAAATAGAGTTTTGAATTATTCTTTTATTACTCATACACTGATTAGCTCCTTGCTATGTTCAGAAAACATAGAGCAGCCCTGCTTTCTACCAGCGCCACACAACCTGCAGTTCCTCATATAAGCCTTTGACCCGCACCCTCTCACCTGAACAGTCCTATTGATTCCCCGTGAGAGTAAGTTCTCATGAGCCTGAGTCAAGGGCTCCCCAGTCTGGTCCATAGCACTCAAGTAAGACTGGCCACCTAACAGGGCCTGCTTTTCTACACGAGCGTTATCAGCAAGTATATCTGTTTGTGTGCATAAAGCCCAAATACACAAGAGTAAGTAGCTACCAAGGCAGGCAATCTGGATAAATGTGGCTGCACAAATACAAAATTGGAAATGAGTGCTTAGGAAGGAGTACTGCAGAATAGGATCTTGGGGTTGTAGTAGAACATAAACTAAATATGAGTCAACAATGTAATAATGTTTCAACAAAAGCGAACATCATTCTGGGATGTATTAGCAGGAGTGTGGTAAACAAGGGCTGATCTACACTACAGCTGTAAGTCAATCTTAGTTACGCTACTTCAGTTATGTACGTTACGTAACTGAAGTTTACTTAACCTAGATAGACTTATAGCGGTGTCTACACAACGCTGTGTCCAGGGGAGACACTCTCTCGCCCACTTACCTTATGCTTCTTGGCGAGCTGCTAAATCAGCACCACTGCCTCAATCGCAGCATTCCCCATCTAGCCATAAGTATAGCCCTGGCCCAAGGCACAAGACATAATTATTCCACTCTATACAGCACTGATAAGGCCTCAGCTTGAGTCCTGTGTCCAGGTCTGGACACCACTCTTTGGGAAAGATGTGAATAAACTGGAGAAAGTCCAGAGGAGAGCAACAAAAATTATTAAAAGTCTAGAAACTATGACCTGTGAGGAAAGATTGAAAAAAATGTGTTTGTGTAGTCTGGAGAAGAGAAGACTGAGTGGGGACATGATAGCAGTCTTCAAGTATTCAAGTATGTAAAGGGTTATTTTAAAGAGGAGGGCAATAAATTGTTCTCCTTAACCACTGAGGACAGGACAAGAAGTAATAGGTTTAAATTGCAGGTTAGACATTAGGAAAACATTTCTAAGTGTAAGGATAGTTAAGCACTGTCTATGCAAATTCAGGGCCCTGAAAAGTCTGGCTGCATCCTCTGTTATGGATGATTTCTGTTGCTGAGAAAAGTCTTGGTTTTCTGCTGGGAAGTCACCTTCCAGCTGCTAACTAATGAAAGCCTATTTACCTTCTAAAATGTATCAGTGTCGCTAATGGTTTCTTAGTATTGCCTTTGCAAGGATCATGGTTCTCCTCTGCTTTTTAGTATGTTTACTTTTGTAAATGGTGTCTTATCACTGTCTTTCTTCAGGTCTAATGGGACGGGATTCTTACCTAGCTAATATTTGTCCACATCACAGGCTCCTTGGGAAGCTTAGCTTGGATCTTAGTAGTTAACAATGGAAAAGACCAGCTGGTGGACCCTGATCCTGCACCACTAAAGTCAATGAGCGCTTTGCTACTGATTTCAGTGGGCCACACCCAGACAGCCTGCAAGACTGGGGTCCAGTGTTTCTAACATTAAAGATGTATCCAGAGCAGCTTCAGTGTTTTGAGCAAAAAGGCTTCATCCTGAACAGACACTGAATGATCTCAGAGCCTGTCTTTTCCCAGTGAGATGATTAGCTGGGTTTATTCCTCTGCACACTGAGGTACTAATGCCTCAGTTCTACCGGTCACCTCCAGAGGGTGACATGAAGAGCACTAACCCTC
Source organism: Mauremys reevesii (assembly GCF_016161935.1). Classification (NCBI taxonomy): domain Eukaryota; kingdom Metazoa; phylum Chordata; order Testudines; family Geoemydidae; genus Mauremys; species Mauremys reevesii. The sequence goes on along the minus strand of NC_052643.1, from coordinate 17,355,086 downwards.
TACAGAGGAAGGTGCCTCCATCACTCCCTGGAGGGTCACTCCCCTTGACGTGGGCCCTTTGAAGGTGGGTTTGCAGGAGAGAATAAAATGAAACACAAGGGGATGTAGCTTTGGTCAGCAGTGACCTTTCAGACTGAATCAGTTTTTTCCTCTTCAGTACAAGGAAGAACCACCATTGATCCTGAAGACACTTACAAAAGAAATGAAAGTAGAAACACATGCCCCTCAACAAAACTAGAGCCATATAATCCAGGGATTTTAAACTGGCTCCATAACTGTTTCTCCTCAAGGACAGGGGAGCTGTCCCATCCCCGCTCAGATGGCAGCCTTTGGTTCTTTTCATGTTTTCTCTTCTGCACCTTTTATTTTCCTTATTTTACATCTCTTTTTATTTATTTATTTTTCTGGAACTTTCTGTATTAAAAAAAACCAAGCATGTTGGTGCAGTTGGAAAGCCCCATTCCACGTCATCTGCTAGTCCCTGACTAGAACATCTTAGGTACCCTCATTGATTAAACTCTGGGTTACACAATACAGACGCCAGTCACCAGTAAGGGATGCATTTCCAGAGAGCTGATGTGTACCCCTGTGACACAGATACAGCTTCTGGTGCCTGCAGAGTTTCAGGAGGAGCCTGGTATCATAACAGAAGGGAAGAAAGAGTCTTGATTGCTTTAGTATTGGGTTTTTTAAAACCACAAATTGTCTTATCTTACATAGACATGACAGCAGAAAGTGCCCATGAGCTGCACTTAATCTGTATCAAGGCACAATACACATATAATTCAGTTTATACAATAGGAATCACCAAAGACATCTGCTTGACAAACAGGAGCTATTTTTCCCTGTGATAGGCTATGACGCTGATAGACGGACTGCGTGGGCTTGATAATAAGGTGCATTGTCACAGCACTGTTCATATAGGAAATCCGCAGCACTTTATCAATCTGTGGTAGATAGGTGGTATGGAGAGATTGCTCCATCAACCACTAGCAGGATTGCAGCGCAAAGCCTAATGGTTAGAGGTGCCCAACTTGGGACCCCTGTTGAGTCTTTGCAAAATCATTACAAGCTGTTGCTGTTTCTTAGTGCTGTAGGGGAAGGGACATTAACATGGATCTGTTTCTCTTTTACTATGCGTACCAGCTTAACATCAACCAAGGCAATAACTTGCTCTCATGCTTTCCATCTTAAACTGAACTGTACCAGGAGAAAAGTACAATAATATGAGCACAGTGTACAGACCCCATCGGCTTGTATCACTGCTATATTACTGGGCTCCAGTTTACAATGGCTTCTATAGTAATACTTCACCTTATACATTAGCATTACTTTGATTTGCTGAGGACTTGTGCTTTGATCATTCTAAGCTTCTTGCTGGTGTGCACAATTGCCCTCTGTCTCAGGATGTACAGGAACAGAACAGAACAGTTTCTCATGAATAGCTAAAGGACACTCAATATACGAGAGCCTGTCCCTCTTCAGTAATTCATTTCCCCTCGGATGGCATCTAATCATTTCCTGAATGACCCCACTGCATACACCAACTATCTTGTTTATGTAGCTACCCTTTATGTACATTTATTATCTTCTTTGGAAGGAACAAAAAAAAAATCCTTATGAATCCTGCCCCCAGTTTAATCTTCTTTAGTTTCCTTTCATGTACCTTCGCCTCAGCATTTATCCATGTCAGCTTGCTATTTACATTCGGAATCCCCATACCATTATTTATTTATTCTGATTTTAAAATTCCACACAGGAGAAGGCTCATCCAGTGCATAGCATGTCCTTGGCATGAGACACAATATTAAAGCTAAATAACAATACCTAACTCTTATATAGCTCTTTTGCTTGGTAGATTTCAAAATGTTTTACAAAGGAGGTCAAGATCGGGATCCTTATTTTACAGATGGGGAAACTGAGGCATGAAGCAGTGACGCGAACTGCCTTTTAGTGAAAGAAGCAGTCAAAGCAGCAGCAGCACTGCTTTCAAACCCCACACCACACCACACACTACTCAGCAGCTCCAAAAAAACCTCTGTGACTTTACGGCACTTTGATTTGGCCCCAGTGATGCCCTGACAGCATCACCACAACCCCTGTCTTGCCGAGGTAACACGTCAGCCATGAATGGCTTCACAGATTGTGTCTCTTGGCACCTGCAGATCTTGGTGTAATCTAACACCCACATGTCTCGCCCTTTTTCCCCTATGGAGGGATATATCATGGCTCTGAGCTGCCATGCTTTTTATTCCTGCAGTTCTTCAGCTGTCACAACATATCTCTGTAACATTGTCATGTGGTAACAACGGCCCCATATCTGCAATGCTTCTTGATCCTGGGAAGCTGGCTGTCTCTGTACGACTGTGGGAAGCTGGCTCTCTCTGGAAACTCTCTAGCTGACTTTATAGCAATATCCAACACTTCTATGACAGTCAGCTCTCATTAATAAGAATCAGATGAGGCAGGATTAAAAAGCTAATGAGCACCACAGTACAAACAGGACCTGTAACTGTGCTGATTGCCATTGAGTGTTTATGGATAGCTAGACACACAGATCATTTGACATGGGGAAACCCAACCGGCCTACACTTTCACTCCATGCCATTGCACAAAAGGAAGTGATAGACACCGTAGTAGATTTCTGATGCAGCAATAAGGAGAGCTGACAACTTGTCATGGTGCAACGCACACCTGAGCCACCCCATGACTGTGATAGCTGTGCTATTAACACGAGCTGTCAGCTGATCGGCTCTGTGTGTGGAGCGCCATTGTCTCTGAAAAATGGTCAGACTGGAGATGATCTTTGCTGGGAGAGGACATATTGGAGCCCCAGGTGCTAAGATCTCAATATTTCACCCTGTCTCTTTTCTGCTCATCACCTAGACAAGTAAAGTGAAAAAATGAGGGGGAAAGGGCGGGGATGTGTCTGATTCATACCACCTGCCAATGCCCCCAGTAAACACTGAAACATTCAGAGGTTACTGAAACATTCAGAGGTTACCCGGGCGCAGACACACCATGGATGGGGCAGGCAGCAGAAGGGGTAACCAGCTCTATGCCAACTGAGGATAACCTGAGACTCCCTGCTTCTTCAGGAAAACAGCAGGGGCAAGCTAAGCCCCTGTACACCGGCAGACAGCAGTCCCAGTGCAGCAAAGGGCAGGCAGCGCTATGTTCACTCACGTTTGTCACTTCCTGTGCATCACCCCAGTGAGCAGCACTGTGGGGACAACACATGCGGAACACCCTGGCTGCTTCTCCTGCATCTCTTTCCTCTTCCCGCATTGCTATTGTGGCCACAGCATTTAGAGCACTCACAGTTATTTGTCCCGCTAAATAATTGACGGAGATTAGAAAGCAGCTCAATTTTGTCTCTGAGGATCCAGCCTGGAAAGATGCTCAGATCTGACATTGCTTCTTGTTCCTTATTTTTTCGCTGTACTTTGCCCACTTCCGTGCCCCCTCTCTGCCTTTCTGACTGATGCAAAAGCTGCCGAGTGGAAATCAATCAAAAGCTTGGAGGAAATGGGAAGAACGTTCTGTATTGTGCCTTTTATCAACCCAGGCATGAGCCTTCAGAACAGAAAAGTCCACCAGTTAAGTTCGTTTTAAGGGCTTGTTCCTTTTCACATTTTTTTAAATCTCCAAAATATAATGAGAATTAAACTTCCATAGTAAAGGATGGCATGGTATTCATAAACAGTCTATGCATTACAAGGTTATAGTACCAAGGAGGTATTTGTCAAAAATTTCCAAGCAAGGTGACCACAGATCTTTGTGTTTATAAGCACCTATCATAATGTAACTCCATATTTCTCTCACGGAGGCCTCTACGAGCTACAAAGAACTGGTAATAATGTGAAGTACGTGGCCATGTAACCAGAGGGACTCGAGAACAACAATTCTGGTTGCAACAAACATAAAATAAAAGACCATCCCTGTCCAAAAAGCTTTTCATCTAATTAAGACAAGACACAACAAGTGGATGCAAGTGTGGGGGATGGGAGAAAGAGGGACGCAGTAAAAAGAACCTGCATTTATATAGGCCAGATAAATATCAGAAGGCTCGCCTAGCCTTCTACATAGCTGTCATACCCAAACAATTCAAATGGAGCTAATTGGCTCTAACTTGCTAAATGATTTGAGGGTTTACATGAAACAGCTGGCAGCACAGTACATGTTCTCTGCATCATCGAAGGCCACACTAAGAAATCGAAACAAGAAGACTAAAATGTGAGTTTAAGCTTAATGGGACAAATTTTGCTATGACAAACTGGCCTAGAGCAGGAGTAACTACATTATTGTCAATGCTGCATCATTGCTGAATCTCGCCCTCCTAATAAAGATTAACAAACCTAAGGAGGGATAGGAATGGAGGTAGCTAGCTGAGGAGTGATTTCCATTATCCATTCCTTCGACACCCGCAGGCAGTTAGCCTATGGAATTCACTGGCCCAGGATTTTACAAAGGGTTACGTTGTTACCATTAATCTGTGTACATGCTAAAATAGTGGCAATCCAAGCTGCAGGGGCCAGGGAGCCATTTTTCTCCTACAGACAGAACTGCAGTGTCGGCCAGCTGCATTTTGTGGGCAAGGGCATCTTTGAAATATCAGGTAATGGTCACTAAATGATCTAGAATGGCAAATCTTATGCGTTAAAGACTTCTGTAGCCAAAGTGAACGGGTATTTGAATGACACTGCTGACATCAATATAAAGGCTACAAAAACTGGTACTTGGCCACTCATTAAGCATCTTTCAATGCATATGTAAGTGTAATACACAATGAAAAATATAAAGAAGATGATCCACTCTGTGGTCTCTGGGGAGCATTAATCTGCTACAGAAATGATCAGGAGACTCATCAATGTTAATATTATCATTATTTAATATTTATATCAGGGTAGCATCTCTCGTGGCTGGGCCCCAATATGCTAGGTGCTGAAACAAACATGACAGACCCTTTTCAAAGGAACTTCCAGTCAAATTATTCTTCTTCCACATTGCTCCCATTAAACTGAATAATAAGTGTTCAGGCTCAGAATTAAGAAAGCAGTGCAGCGATCATATGGTACATGCATGTCCGGAGTCAGCACTGTCTCCCGTGTTTAGAGATTTCCATACTGATTTGCTCCATTTCTAGGAAACTTTTTTGAAACCAAGAAAAACTAGCTATGTCTATGCAACCTGCTGGTTGGACATAATAAAAATCTTCTTCCCTTCCAAGCAGCATATAACCCACTAATAAGCCTGGAGGAACAGGAGGAGCATTTTCTCTTTCAATGGCTGATTGAACATGGTGCACTTGGGTTTATATTGAAGTATCAACTACCTACAGGTAGAGAAATATCAGTCCCAGTTACCTGCCAGCAGGTTCTCAATACACGTTTAAATGGGGTCATCTGAGAGCCTTTCTAATACTTAGTATTCTACCTTATAAAATCCTTTTATCTTGGTTTGATTCATTTCCCATTTTGTAAGCCAATTTAATTCCTGCTACATTAATCTCTCGCTTGTGTAGCTACTAAGTTGTTTGAGTTGGCTATTGCATCTTTGATTACTCTGGGCCAAATTCAGCTGGGGGTGGGCCATGCATTTATATGATATCTCAGTATTCCTATTCCATGCTTTATACAGCCTAACACTTCGTCTGCTTTCTTGGTTGCCACTGAATGTTGGGCAGAGACTTCCAGTGAACCATCCACAATGAAGCCCAAGTATTTCTCCTCAGTGGTCACTGTTCATTTAGAACTCACCAGTATAAATAGTTCAGTTTATTCCATCCAATGTGCATTTCCTTGAACTTGGCAACACAAATTTTCACCTGCCTTAGTGCTGCTCATTCATTTAGTTTTGCTAGGTTGCTCAGAAGTCCTTCACAGTCTTCTCCAGACTTGACTATCCTAAAAACTCTGAGTCATATGCAAATTTTGCCCCTTGGCCCGCGCCGTTTCCAGCAGCTCCCATTGGCCTGGAGCAGCGATCCGCAGCCAGTGGGAGCCGCGATCGGCTGGACCTGCGGACGAGGCAGGTAAACCCACTGGCCCTGCCCGCCAGGGGCTTTCCCAACACAAGCAGTGACCCTTGTTTGAGAAATCCTGCCCCAGAGCTTCTTGTAACCCCCAAAACACTGCACCTTTGGTAACACATACACCTGGAGGAAAGAACAGAATTAATATGCCTCCGGGACTGTGAAGGGGGGTACCTACCCCGCACCAGCCCCGAAAGTATTAACAGCAAATCTCCCTTTTCCCTACCTCAATTCATTGCTGTTCTTCATTACCTTAAAGTGCCTATTAAACTCATTAGGCTGGTATACAAAACTGAGGCACTCTTGCCTACAAAACAATTTACATTTCCATTATTCCCCAGTCTCTCTAGACTAACTGCCATACAAATGATTTCATTCAGAAACAGGAACCACTAATCCATTTCTGAACAAGCCACAGACACTGTGTACATATGTATCCCCCATGTGCAAAACACACCAGCACTTCACCTTCGCTAGGGATCTTGTAGTTCACAGCTGAATGCTTAAGGAAAATACAGCAGCTCCAGAGGAAGCAAATCATTTGCAGCTGAGCTGTTTGGAAATGCTCACTAAAAGCTAGTCCACACAGCAGCTTTGCTGGTGGCATCCCACAAATGAAGCAAGCTCTGAAGGAGAAAGACTGAGGAATGGGGTGCTGGAAATAGAGCAGAGATTTCCCACTCAGCTTCCAAACAACAAAGGAAAAGATCCCACACCTACCAGCACCCCGGAGTTTAGTCTCTGGGATTGGACTAAAAGAGCTTGTACTAGACAATGTGCAGCGTAGGAGTGTTTGCTGTCCAGATGCTATGTGGGGACCTGGTGGCCCCATGGTATGACAGTAATCTGGGGAGTGCTTCATTTTTCTCACTACCCCAGAAGCCTCAGGCAAAGGCAGGTAGCAGCTGGAGACACACATCTTGGATGTGATGCTTTTGAACTAGAAGGCACTAAGAAAGGGCAACAGAATGCAGGGTTTTCTCTCAGTGCAACTTTACAAATATTCCTTGCAATGCAGCTCAGCCCTTTTAGTGCCTTGCACTTGCTATATGTGAGGCAATAAACCTTAAACTCTTCATTCTCCTAATAAGACAAAGCCTTTAGGTAACTCCTCCCCTCCCCCCCCCGCCCCAGTCAAGGAAATGAGTTGGAGATTGTTAACAGCAACTAACTAGCAATAACACTAACCCTGAGCCCAGGTAAACTGAGACAGGTTCTATCAGCATCACATAGTCACTCCCCTTTGCTGTGCAGATTGAGCAAGCAGGAATGTTGTCACCGGGAACAATTAAAACTCCATTTTGTTTGCAGAGCAGCATGAGGCCAGGGCCCACATGGAGCTGCGGGGGTGACGTGTTGCTGCTCTCTCAAGCAGCCCCACAATCACACAGGTGGAAATGGTTGGGGGCCATCAAGCCCTTTGTGCTATCGAGATTTCTGACTCTAAAACTGGGCAACTTCCCTTTGTGCTGCCTGTTGTTTTCTTCTGAAGTTGCCCTGCAGTAATACAATTAGCTACCGTTCCATTAATGACTGCTGCATCAGTGTGACAATGGAGCACCCGCACAATTCACCCCTGTACAGCACACCGGCATCAGGAGCAAAGCCCTGGCTAAGAATTAACATGGTGATAGTTGTGATTTGTGCTAGAAATAAGCGTTGTGCTCTCCTCTCTTCCCCCACAGATTCCCTGGCTTTTCTTCCCACATCATCTCCCAGATTCCCCTAGGAGCAATGGGTCTCTCCTCTCTGCTTGAGCAAATTTTCCTGATAGGCTACATTAGCTCCCTTGTACATGTCTCCTAGGTCACCGGCCTTTTTCATGCTATTTCTGCTGTGCAAAGGTACCAGACTCCAGCTGACATGGGCAGAACTCTCTATGTAGAGATTTAGGAGTGGACAGCTTGAACGAAACATTTCACATCCTGAAAACACAGGATGTATAAAAGGTGTGCCCCCGTGAGAGCAGAGCTCCAGTGGGGCACCCTCGGAAACAAGTGTAGAACTATTTCTGTAACAATTGGATGTATCTAGCATAATAATTTAGCGGAGCTCTGTGACGCAGTAGGGAGTGGGGTGGATTGACCTGGGAATGTTGTTTAGTTTTACTGGGACTGTCTGCATGGGGGATGGGAGAGCAGGGGATGACTTTAGGTGAGGGACAGGACCTGAGCCTGTACCCTGAGCCAGGAAGGGGGGTGGAGTGAGTCGACACCTTTGCCCCGGAAACTGGACAAAGGGAGAGGGGGAGAGAGCCGGCTGGAGGGGTTTTTGGTTTCAGTTTGGGGCTGGCTGGAAAGAGGCAGGAACCCCAAGTCTGGGGTCTAAGCTCCTTGTCCCCCAGAGGGACCCGGCTGAGGGGTCCTGGTTGTACCTACAAGCCCTGCTTGGGACTGTGTTCCTGTCGTCTAATAAACCTGCTGTGTTACTGGCTGGCTGAGAGTCACAGTGAATCTCAGGAAGTGGGGGGTGCAGGGCCCGGACTCCCCCACACTCTGTGACAAGCTCTGAGACCCCATCTTGGACCAGCCTGTGACAACATAAGTACACACGGAAAGATGGATGTTCCTAAGTCTGGGGACTGTCTCTTGCCCAGATTTTTTCCCCCTCCCGTATTTAGACATGGAAATGATAGAAAGGGGCCTGATCTGCACAGGATTCTCCACTTCTATCCCCGATGTTAAAATGGGACTTTTCTGAGTTGTCTGTTGTGCACCAAATGCAACAAGGTTTCACTCTGCTAAGTTGTGCCTACAACTGCTAAATCCTACACATAACTGAATAGTTCATCAAAAACAACGAGGGGTCCTTGTGGCACCTTAGAGACTCATGTGTTAGTCTCTAAGGTGCCACAAGGACTCCTCATTGTTTTTGCTGATACAAACTAACACGGCTACCACTCTGAAGCCTGAATTGTTCATGTGTCAGAGCTGGTCTCATTTGTGGCTTTTGTGTTTAGATCTGTCCCTCATTTGAGAGCACTTCAGACAAACGCATTATTTTAGCTTGGAGTCATTTGCATAAACTACTATCAAATTAATACCGATCTCCTTCTTTTGTCTCTTCTGGAACCTGCGATTTTGAGACTGCACCCATGGCCTGGAGTTGTGAGAACTATTCCCTGAATACCTCTGATCTGGTCCCACATCACATTTGTTGTGCTTGCAGTTGGCATGACTTACAGCCTGGGTTCCCAGTGTGCGGGGGGCTGTGACCCACTCTTCCCTTCCCATATTGCTAAATGTGGGGGTGTACTGGTGAGCAAAAGGGGTCCTGCTGTTGAAAAGCTTTGATAAGCACTGAGTTCGAGTGGAGCTGTGTTTAGATAGAAATTCTCAGCCAAGCTAATTTTTCCCTGCTACTTTTGGTTTATCCGTCAGAGGCATTCAAGGCGAGATTCAATATGCAGATGGAAAGTACAGTGCAGCAGGGGGTTAGAACAGATGATCCAGAAAGCACCTTTCAAAGCTGTCATCTGGGATTCTGTGATTAAACAGGAGACTAGGCTGCAGGGTGTGTGAATTTCTGGGGAGCAAGCGTAGCCCTTACTTCTGCTCTCTGGAGTTGTGCATGGCTGTTGAATGGCTAATTTACCCTGTGATTCGACAGTTATGGGCATTGGTATGGGAATCTCATTGCACACAGACACTGCTGGAGGGGGCGGGGGACAGACGCATCCCCTCCCCCCGTTTCAGCTTTAGACATGGAAGCAGGAGTGAAAAGGGTGTGTCGGGGGGCACTGGGGCTGGAGAACCATGCAGAGGGAGCCCCAGAAAGCCCATGCTTTCCCCTGGCTGCTCAAAGCCAGCCAGGAGAGACAACGCACAGCTCTTCTTTCCTGAACTGCTCCTCCCCTCTTCTCCTTCGAACTCCTTCCAGCACTCAGTCCCTCTTCACAGCCATGTTGCTTTCCACACTCCGCTGCTGCTAGCAGCTCTCAACACCATGGCAACTTGACAGCCTGATTCAGGGCGCCTTCATCTCCATTCAGGCATCATCATGGGGTCTGAATGCAACTTGTCTCCAAGTGAAAGCTCCTGTGTCAGTAGGAAAGGCTGCCTGTGTCCCTGGCACCACAG